>NC_071256.1:28750729-29068229 GCF_023375685.1 Ictalurus furcatus | reverse complement strand
CTGTAAGCTGACCGACAGCTTGAATGTCATTGGTTGAATTGTGTGTTGCTGAAATGGCTACCTGCTTGACCTTGGGCCAGTGCATGCTTAAAATCAACTAGGCATTTAGTGAAGTGATTTATGTGATAGTAAAAGTAATCGCAGTCCTTGGTAATTAACCTTTGACATTCCTTCTCTAAATTAAAAAACTGTCAGCCACACTTGGCATTAATAACACAGGTGTAACATTATTACACAGGAGTACCCTGTTTAATTGAAAAGTGAATAATACAGAAAAAATAAAGTTATTGTGCAGTGTCAACGCAGAATACTGAAATGATCCGTCAAGAAGCAGAGCACTATGGTTTGTCAGAATCTTGCAGAAGATAATGCAGTATATTCTGAGCAGTAAAATCTAATGAGGTGAGCCAATTGTAATCCAGTCTTCTGTTACTAACATATTCCAATGGTCACAACTGCAGTACTGATTATTTTACAATTAATGCTTGACTCCTAAAAAAAAAAAAAAAAAAAAAAAAAACGCTTACCTTAATAGGCCCAGTGCTGAAACGGATCTTCCTACTGGCTGGCGGTTCATCCTCATTCGGCAGTCCTGGGATCTCTGTGCAGCTAGATTCCGGTTCATAAGCCTCATCATCATCAGCCTCTTCATCCTCATCCAGCTGACTCCCACCAGAGTCCTCACCTATACCACTGTAGGCACTGATGTCTATCAGGTCAGCTTCTGAATAATCCTCCTTTAGGGGCTCCTCCTCTCCTGCCTCCTCATCTTGAGTGGAGGCGTCTCCTTGGTTCAGCCTGCGTTCATCTCTCTGCTCAGCAGTCTCGTGACTGCTTT
This sequence comes from Ictalurus furcatus, assembly GCF_023375685.1. Lineage (NCBI taxonomy): Eukaryota > Metazoa > Chordata > Actinopteri > Siluriformes > Ictaluridae > Ictalurus > Ictalurus furcatus. The sequence goes on along the minus strand of NC_071256.1, from coordinate 29,067,391 downwards.
CAGCCTCCCCATTCTCCAGGGAAGCGTGAACCTCCGCGTGCACCAATCTGCTGCCTGCTTCCTGGTTGCTAGCAGAATCGTGCTCCCCAGGTTTGGAATCCTTATCTGTATTGGTTCCTGCTGAGTCTTGGAGTTCCTTTGAGTGCTTTGCGTTTGGCTCTGCAGACAAAACAGACGCCTCATCTGCTGATGGCTTGTTGTTTGTTGTGTTAGCTTGGGATCCTGTTCTCCTTGGACTTTTAGGGGCTGCGTCTTGCTCCTTAGCCTGCGAGTCATTTTCTTGGCTTCCTGTTTGAGGGAATGTTAGCACTTTTTTGGGGATGATTTTGGGGCGAGAGGTCAGAATTGAGGTTGAAGTTGGCCGATGGAGATTGTTCCGCAATTCTGCCTTCTCAAACACGGCGCTCAGCTGGCTGACAGTCGGTGACACTGCTTCAACAGGCCCACCTTCCGTGTCCAGTCTGTCCAGGGCTTCTGTGCTGCCATTAAATCGTACGACCACGTCCAGACGGCTGTCCTGGAAGCCTGACGCACGCTCCTTCTTCAGGAGGATTCGGTTAGTGGCAGCCTGCTTCTCTTGTAGGTGACGCTGCTCAAAAATCTTGCGTGTCTCCTGCAGCTTAGAGAAGCCAGAGCAAGGTCCACGGCCACCTGTCCCGTCAGGCTTCCCATCGAAGCGACTCACACGCTCTGAAACGGTTCCGCCTAGCTTGAGAAGTGCGCTGTGGTCTACATTCTCATTAAGACTACTGGCTCTTGGCAAGGAGAGCCTCACTGCCTGGTCTTTCATCTTTGACGGATCTTCCTCATCCCCAGGGGAGCCCATCTGCATGAACATGTTCTTGATGCGATGGACATTGGAGCCGTACCTGCGACCCCGTCCCAGAGGTCGTGACTTCCCCTCTTTGCTATCCTCACCGTTCGCAGCATCAGGGTCTTTGACTGGCTTAAGTGACTGGATTCCTGCCTCATACGCATTCCTGTGTGGCGACGCGCTCCGAGCTCCGAGCGTGGTGCTTGTGGTGCCGCTGGCTGCAGATGGGGGTTCAGTCTTCATCATGGTTAATCAAATGGTGGTAAAGAGTAGTTGTAACGGCATAGCCTCCTCCCTTTTCCTCTGCAAGTGGAACCCCATCAGTAGTAGCAGCAGCAACAAACATGAAGCAGACACAAACCAGGGGCCATTATCAGTATTATGAAACAGACGAAAAAGCGAGAAGAACCTTTCACAAATATGGATGAGAATACAACAAGGTTTTTTATGAAACATATCATGCTTGGTAAATCAGGTGAGAGCACACGAGGGCTAAAATGCTAGCCAGACCTACAAAGATGGCCAATATGGTGTCCCACTTTCACACAACCCAACAATTCACACAACTCAATCATATGGAAAGATATGAAGGTTAATGGCAAAGGTTATTTAGATGGATCTAGGTTCTAGTTTTCTAAAGGGATTCTGCTTGGATCCTAGTAGGCAATCCTCTGTTACAGGGTTCTACCTAAAACCCTTAAAGGTTCTCTCAGCAAGATGCTAGATCCAACCCCCCACCCCTCCACCCCCCAAACCTTTAAGGCTAGGGGCGGGGTTAACATTTGTACATTTCCTCTCGCCTTCATTTGTGTGAAATCCAACAAAATTCAACCGAACACCCCGCCTGTTCAGCTCAATCTGTACGATCCAGATGAAGAAAGCACACATTTTAGGAATCCGCTATTAATCTACTTTATTACCCAGCGAGTAGATATGACAGGGTACAACACAGGCCTAGATTGTATGCACATTTATGTCCTTGTAATTCTTCTTATGTTACTATGTCAATTGCAAACATTCAACCCCTATTTGCTCTGGATTTCTTGATTTATTGCTCCTATAATTGCATTCAAATCAGAACGTGCTCGTGCAATACTATACGAGTACTGTCGTGAAGGTGTGATCTTGATTAAAACATTAATAGGCTTGGATAATAAGCTTCCCAAGGCCTATAAGAAATAAATCCGAATGCTCTGCTATGGCCTGTTATATCCTGGCATGGTGCAGTAGGCTTTGTTATAAACCCCTGCCTGTGATTGATGCCACTAATTTCATCTAAGCAGGTTTAGGCTTTAGTTCTCTGAAACACGACATCCTGAGTAGGTGCTTTTTATATGTTGTATAAAATGGTGCAATAAACTACAGCCTGTCGGGATAGATAGTAAGCGATTCGTTTGCGGTGTGTCAGCGAACAGCAAGGCTGTCAAAACACGACAGAACTGTAGGACCCTGCGGAACGGCGAGGCCCCCGCTCACACTGCCTAATACAGAGGCTACATCCCAAACCGCAGTACTACCGCACTAAACCGCATGCCCAAATAATCCCGCAAAAAAAGAGCAATATGTCAAAGCAGAACGCTGTGCACGCGCTGCCATGCGATTTAGTGCATTAGTATACGGTTTCGCATGTAGCCTTTGTCTCGCTTACGTCGCTTCCTGCATCTTCTGTCGCCCAACATAACGGTTCTCTTTTTCAACCAGAAAACAGAAAGGAAGACAAAAACACACACACACACACACACACACACACAACTGTTCGCGCAACAGCCACTACACGGACTCACCTTGTTTTGGTTTTTTTTGTGTGTGTTCATCAAAAGGTCCAGTGCGTTAAACGCCGTCCGCTGGCGAGTCCATTGTGTCCGCGAGCCGTTTTCAATCTGTCGGTTTCCCCGCGAGCGAGCAGCAGTGACGCGGCCGCGGTGTCTCTCTCCCCGGCTCGCGCTCACAGCTCAGCTCACAGCCCCGCCCCTCCTCTCGCGCGCATGGCATCACTGCTTCCATCACATTTTCCTCCTGTGGGCTTGACGAGCATGCAGCGTGTTAGCATTGCTCGGTGTGTGGATACTACAGATACAGATACAGTTCTGTGCAAAAGTTTGCATCCCCATGGTTTGTGAGTGAAAAATATGCCGCTGTGTTGGTGCTCATTTGTAAGAAGTTGTTGGGGTACGCTATAACAAGGCAACAATACAAATTATAAAGCAGCAAACAGAAAAAAAATGGATAAAAAACCACTTGGAAAAGAACAAGAATTACTTAACAAACTTAGATTACAAAAGCTGGTCAGAGGAAACAAAGGAGGTTAAAGACAGTTATAAAGCCAAAGGATACGCATGCGAATGATTTTGAACAGATTTTAAAATAATACTTTTAACAGATTTCCACCCTTAATATATTCACTCATTCATTCGATCTTCAGTTACCACTCAGTCAGGGTCACAGTAGTTCTGCGTCTATCTAAGGAACACTGGACACGAAGTAGGAATACACCCTGGGAATAGGAAGCTGGTCTATCACAGGGCACCATACGAGCACACACACACACACACACACACACACACACACACACACACACACTCATTCACACACAATAAAGGGGCCATATTTATTTGCTAATCTACCTACCGGCATGTTTGTGGACAGTGGGAGGAAACCAGAGAACCCTGATGAAACCCACACAGACATTCATAAACAGTAACCCGAGCTCAGGACCCTGGAGTCCTGTGAAATGGCAATACTGCTCTCTGTACATTGTTAATAATAACAGATTTTATTTAGCAATTCTAATTATGTGTCCATTCTTGAAGAAGACTATAAGAGAGAAATGACAGGCAAAGGCCCTAAAGCAGATTGTTTAACTTGCATAAAATATGTGTTTAGGGATAGAAGTTTATCTATTCATCAGCTTTTGTTGACTACACAAGAGAAATTTACTTTAGGCCCAAATAACCCTTCCAGTTTGGTAGAAACAAGTTTGTTTAACCATTAAAAGACTCTTTAGGAATACATTATTTAGGCCACGACATTCAGCAATGAATGACAGGCAGTGCAGAAATATACTAAATAAGATAAACATGAGACATGCTTTTTATTGTTTGATCCACTGAGATTATAGAGTAGTCAGATTGCAGCATTTGCAATCTTTTGAGAAAGAGAGAGGGCAGAATCTTACTGGAAAATAGGACTTAGTATTAAACATGACTGGCAAGTGCTATTTCGTCATAAAATATATATCCATCCCCCTTATCCTACACAAGAAAGTGGGCAGCCTGGAGCCGATCCCAGGGAACTTGGAGCACGAGGCAGGGGACACCCCGGACGGGGTGCTAACCCATCACAGGGCAAAATCATACACTATGGACAATTTGGAAATGCCAATCAGCCTACAACACATGTCTTTGGACTGAGAGAGGAAACCGGGCTACCCGGAAGAAACCCCCAAAGCATGGGGAGAACATACGAATTCCATGCACGCAGGGCGGGGCAATATTTGAACTCCCAACCCTGGAGGTGTGAGGCAAACGTGGTAACCACTAAGCCTCTGTTATAAAATGTAGAATTTTTCAAAATACTGATATCTGCTGAATAACACAAGTTTGTAATAGTAGGAACCGGAGTGTCACAGCGACTGGGGCCTTTTATGATATGCTTGATTTTGTTGATAAATATGTAGTCGCTTCTTTTCTTTTTTTTCTGTTGCCATTAGACAACAGAAAAAAGGCACATTAAAGGACATTAAAAGAGCATTTTTAAAAAAGAATAACGTTATTTTAATAAACTACAATGTGAAGCCATTTATTGTCTGTTAAAGAACAAGTGTTGAGTGACGTTAATGACCTTTGACATTAAAATCCACAGCAAATTTTAGATTTTAGTTCATTAGCTTAAGATCAAATTTATATAAAGAGTGAATTAATCAGACAAGATGAATGAAACCACTGCAGCAGTCGACACTACACCACTGTAGGAGACACACTGACCCATTTTGGCATGACGTGTGTCTTCTCTGGAAAGCGCATTGAGAAGAGCGACACCACGTGACGGGTTGGAGACATGACACCTAGAGCCTAGAGAAACGTCACTGCTACAAGACCAACCCTCTGACCAGCAACCTATTGCTTAAAATTCATCATTATATATATATATATATATATATATATATATATATATATATATATATATATATATATATATATATGGTGAGCTAATCTAATGTGTGTGGGTAAGACTTCACTGTGATCTAATTCTCATGAGTTTGGTGTTGGGGATAAGATGGATAAAATGCATAGAATCAGAGCAGCACCACTTAAAGACCACCTACAGATATTGTTCATAATCATTCCCTTTAAACAAACTGATAGAAAAGAAATACTGTATGGTACTCTACTTAAATCACCACATGGTACAAAAAGGAAAAAAAAGATAGGTGAGCTTGTATGTGGCATATTAGCATGTGTCTGCTTTATAAACTGGTGAATGTGTGTCCTATTATGGAATTCAGCAATGTTTCACAAAGTCCACTAAAAATGACAGAAATATAATGAGTATCATTAAATAGTAAGACCTCTATGTATATTCCTAGAAGGTGCTGATGTAGAATGCAGGTAGTTCATGCAGACGCAGATTAAGACTGCTGCACTCCCCTATTCTCACAGACCTAGTTTCCATAGCAACCCCTCCTCCTCACTGCCACCATGGTGACCCGGATTTTTCACATTCATGGATTCAACCTGCACTGGTGGTAACAGGCCTTCAGATATAGATGTAGGCTTGGGTTGAAAGTTGCTATACCTAAAGGGACAAATGGGTGTGTGCTAAGGGTGGAATAAAACAGAAGTTTCATGGTTTCATTTTGTAAACACATAAACACATTATAACTATGCAATTTCATGACCTGATTAAAACACAAACAGGCTCTACCTGTATGTATAAGAGATATAATTTTTTCACTATGTACACATTTCAGTGGACAAAACAGACAGACAGACAGACAGATGGACACACACCCACACAGGCAACGCCAATGCAAATCAAAAGCTTTACACATAATTAGTTACATAATTATTGTACTTACTGCCAGGATGTTGTACATCTAACATGTTTCTCTCTAAGTTGAATAATGTTTTAAAAATCTGAAATGCATAGGTTTTAAAATCATTAGATCTCCTAGGATTGCTCATTCTGATTTGGAAAATGTCTGTTTGACTCATTTTTGATATATAATCTTTGACATAATTAATGTAATGTATCTAAAATGCTCATTAAAAAAGCCTCCATTTGCACTAATTACAAACAGTTGCCTTTGTTGGCATAAGCTATTTATACTAAATCTGCCCACGATTACTTAGGGTTATATAATTTCTTATAGCTTACATGTCATCACACTCATTTAGAGAAGACAGGCTCATTTAAGAGGAAATAATTATTCAGAATTTTAATCAACAAATTATACTTAGCAAATGTGTTCATATAAAAAAGCAATTTCAAATTGCTATGTAATATGTTAATATGTATTTTGTTTACCTGTAAACACTTTTATGACATAAAAGAAATGGAATTGAATTAGTCTATATAACTAACATCACATCTCATAGAGCACTCATCTCATTTGTTCTTGTGTTTTAATGCTTTTTTTTTTTGGTAAATCCATACACGTTTACTTTTGAGTTGCTATTAAACATCCTTCATTAGCTTGCATTCTTTCTCATCTTTTTGTCTTTTGGATTTGCATAATCGAAGAATGATGAATAGATACAGGTGAAGGAACATCAGGACAGCACGGAGTGTCAGTCAAACTTGATATTTCTGCTGCCCAACAGGATCACTTGCAGCAGAAGCAGATCCTGGAACAAGAGCAGCAAAGCCTCCAGTGTTTAATTGTCTTGATCAAGAGAATCTCACAGCAACTCACCACACTGAATGCTCCTTTCTCGGCATCTTCCAGGGAGGAGGACCCAGGAATCCCTGTCACTGGAGATTTTACTGATACTGATAACTAAGTCAGGCGGTACCTGCCAATACCTGATTAATCAAATGATAGTTTTTAAAACTGATACTGAATGAAAACATAAAACTCAAAGTAAAATATTGCTGGACTTAACAGTCCTTAATAAACAGTACTGACTGTATAATGAAAATTTACTGTATTTTTTTTTTTAATGAACTAAACATATAAATATTAATTTATATTAACTATTAATAAATATTAAAGTCAATAAAAGATATACATCCAAACTAATGCTGGGCGGTACAGCAATAAAAATTGATCACGATATAATGTTTCATATAATTCGGTATCGATAATTATTGATAAAAACTTTTTTTAAATAAAGATGAGTAGAAAAAAGTTTGAATTTAACCACAGTATTTTTAATTTACCCACTTTATTAAGGCAAACAACAAATAATTTTTAGTTTTAACAGTCAAAAACAAAATAGAATTTAAACAAATATCTTCTCATATTTCATATGTGTCACGAAATGGGGGGTTGTAGACAGATGCAAGTGCAAATAAGAGTTTTATTAGAGATAGGCAGACAAATACAAATCGAAAGGCAAAGGCGTGGTAATAAACAGGCAACAGATCAAGCGATTGGCAAACGGGCATAAATGAGGCAAAATAGAATCGAATAACGAGGATGAGAACAAGATCAAAACTGTGGCGGAAACGAGGAACAAAGGCTTGGTACTGAGAAAAAACTTACACACAATACTTCGCGATGAACAATGAGACACAAAGGGTTTAAATCACAAACGTAATCAAGGGTGAACACAAAACAGCTGAGAACAATGAGACACATAAGGGAACAAACCGATGACAATACAGGGCCGGAGACAGGACAGAAATCATAACAAAACACACGTGTCAAAGTCACTGAAACCCCCGGAAATGCACGCTCACGTTTCAAGCTTCGGAGCACTGCATGTTACAGTGCTAGCGCAAGGGGAAACCGTGACAATATGAACATTAAATAAACAAGTGTTAAAGAAACTCTTAATAAAAACTTAATAAATAAAATGTTACAAAATGTGTGCAATGTAAAAGGCAAACTTTAAGGGATATCGTATTAAAGCACAGAATGTGAGTCCTGGTGCTCTGGTTTGTGCTTAGCCTGTTAGCATAGTTATCCTAGCCTCGTATAAAACTTCCACTTTAACTCTTACTTCTGGAGGTCCGGGTCATGTGGCGATGACGAACCCCACAGATACCCAACTTCTTATTGGCTGTTAGCTTGTCACTCGTAGCACACTCCTTTTATCAAGGCATATGATAGGCTGTTTAGAAGATGCTAAAATGCTAACCCCCACAATATTGAAAAAAAAAAGTAAAAATAAAAATAAAACTTACTCTGGCTCTTACACCTCTACTCTGTGCACTTTGCTTCTCTAGAACTCAATTATAAAACTTGTATGGTAGCACTACTTGTATTGTTCTCCGCGCTTGATATATCGCTTTGCTTGTATTTCCTCATTTGTAAGTCACTTTGGATAAAAGCATCTGCTAAATGAATAAATATAAATGTTTATGATCAAGGGATGGTGCACGCTTGAGGGTTGTTCATACAAACAAACTTCATGTCTGTTGACATTTTATCAAGAGTTATATCTAACATTTTTTTGGTTAAAGGTGTACCGTTGATAAATACCTATACCGTTTTATCGCCCAGCCCTTATCCAAACTGAACCAAAAAGCAACACATAAAAATAAATAACAAATAAAAATAGAGACACCCAAAATGAACACAAAAAACCCACTTCAAATAACACACCAAAATTTGTCAGTGATAGTTTTTATTTCAATTCAAGAGGCCGCTCTCGTACTGTATAATGACAGAGGACCCTTCTCAGTTGCTCCTGCAACAGATGAAACCGGGAAAAGCTATCATGTTGATTTTTGCAGATAGCCGATAGTTCCAGCAATCAATTATCGGTGCCGATTAATTGTTCGACCTGTACCTGTCACCCTGCTTAAGTCTGTAGTATTGAAGCCTGAATGGTGTAAAGACTTCACACTACAGTGAACATTAGACACAACCCAGCCCTATTTCTAACTGATAATCAGAACCATCTTTTGTGCTCTGCTTGCTGGTGGGGAGAGTAAGAGAGTGGACTGATATGGGGCTGCAAGGGATGGAGATAAGGTGGTATGATCACATCCTGCCTGAAGGTAGTTTTTGATCCTACAGAGAACAGAGGATATAGAGGAAAACCTGCTATGATGGGCTCAGGGAACTACTATAGATTTAGAATATGCACTCTCTTTTCATATGCTGGCTGCAAACAGCAGTTGAAATCACTCAGTTCAAATTACCACATATCGCTGCAAATTGTGGGAAGAGTAACAGTACGTTAGCCTGTCATTATGGCTCCCTATCTCTTGACTAGGCTATTGTCCTCTCAATCCAGCTGGGCAATCTCTTTCAGACAGAGGAGAGCACCACTCGGCATTTATTCAGACAGATTTCTTGAGCCCATGGAGGTTGGAAGGACTACGGTTTCATCAGAGTAATGACAGTGTAGACATCAACAAGGCCTGTGCTTGTATTGCAGGGATTCAGATCATCTCTATGCCAGTTGTGGAGCTTACCCAAACACAAATAAATATGCAGTGGTGAGTAAAGTACAGTTTTCTTTCAACAGTGTAGTATTTCACCTTATAATAATTTTTATCCTACCTGATTGGTAGGATTCATAGATTGATTCATATTGGTATTTAGTCAGAGTCCTGGAGATCTTTGTAGTGCCCTGCAAGCCACCACTACATGGAGAAGACCTGAATGGCTGACCTCTCAGCCTGAGGAGTTGAGGAATGAAGACTTAGGTTGAGGAATGAACACTTCCCATTTCGCTACTATTTGGAGATCATTAAGGAGATTAAGGATTTAGGAGATAGAGCTTTTTGTCATTTAGTCACCTCATCACCCTCTAATGCTAGGACTCCCTTGGCTCACTCTTCATGGTCCCCTGATCTCGTGGACAGACTGAATATGGTTCACATATTGCTACAGCTTCTGTCTCCCACTCCAGTGTGGTTCCACCTCCATTGAGAGCCGGTCTCATCACAACCTAACATCTCATTTGTTAGAGTACAGAGACTGAGTGCACAGAATTTTCCCCTGCACCAGGTGACAGTTCCAGTGAGCTTTTGTTTGGTGCTATACCTCTGTGTTCTTGGATATATCCTCTGTAACACACACAAGGAGACAGAGGTGATGAAGGATTACATCCAGGAAGTGCTAAGGCACAGTTTCAAGCAAAACTTTCATCAGCCTTAGTAGGGTTCTTCTTTGTGGAGAAGATAGATGGATGGTTATATCTGCCTCTGTATCAAGGTCACTGTCAAGTATCGTAAGCCTTGCCATTGCTGCCAGCTACAATGGAGAGGTTGCCACAACATTGGACCTCAGAAGTTCATACAATTTTATACGTATCCGAGAAGGGAATGAATTGTAGATGACCTTCTCCACCACCCTGGACATTATGAATACCTTGTGATGCTGCATGGACTTGCCAACACCAGTCCTGTCTTCCAGGCTTTTGCCAACAAAGTCCTCAATGACATACTTTGTCGTTTCATTGTAGTCAACAGCAATTCTCCCCTGGGCGGAATATACCAGAACTGTCTCACCCATCAGGAATGACTCCCTTTCAATGTGTCTTCAGTTACCAACCTCTTCACTTCCCTTGCATCCATGCCAGAGAGGACAAAAGTTTAAGTGTAGTGAAAGGACCTGGAATCCAGACCTCCCTGGAGTTTTAATCCACATGTGCTTCTGTTTTTGTTTTTGTTCTGTTTACTCTTCCCCATTCTGTGCTGATTGTTTCTCGTCTTGTAAACCCATTTTTAGCCTCACCTGTGTCTGGTTAGTGTTTGTTATGTTGTTCATTTTTTCTGAGTCGTGTATCTAGTCATCACATTTGCGGTTGTGGTAGCAGATGGTGGAACACGTTTGAGGGAAAAAAAATAAGATAATTTAAACATTTTTTGAAGGCAACATTAAGACCATCCACCCTGATATTCACTTACATTTGGCAGGCATTTGGCAGATGCCTTTATCCAGAGCGACTATTACTATTATCAAATTTTTTATACAACTGAGCAGTTGAGGGTTAAGGGCCTTGCTCAAGGGCCCAACAGTGGCAGCTTAGCGGTGCTAGGATTTAAACTCATGACCATCTGATCAGAAGTCCAACAGCTTAACCACTTATCTCTAAAATAAAATAAAATAAACCCATGCAAAATTCCTTAGAATTAGTTAATTGTTGGATTTGAATCTGGTTCATGTGATTATCTGGGTTCGTTTTGAAAATTATTGCCACCCTTTAAAAAAAGGCCAAAAATTATTGCATAAAACACGGCAATGACTTGATTTTTCCCACTCAGACAACTGGTGAACATTTCCTCTAACAGTCAAAATTATTTTAAACAATAGGTAAAAATATATGTATAACTGCAAACAAACTGCACTGATATAATTATGAGCTTGGCCATGTAAAATCCCTTTGTATAAATGGAACCTGATTAAACACATGATATAGTTTTTATTTATTTCTTTTTTTATTGAAGCAAAAAAAAAAAAAAGTTATTCAACACCTATCACCCATGTGAAAAATTAATTGCCCCCTTAAACTTAAGATCTGGTTGTGCCAATAACTGCAACCAAACTCTTCCAATACCTGGAGATCAGTGCTTCACAGCACTGTGGTGGAATTTCAGCACACTCTTCTTTGCAGAACTGCTTTAGTTCAGCCACATTGGAGTGTTTTCAAGCATGAACTGCCCATTTAAGGTTCTGCCACAGCATCGCAATTGGTTTATGTCAGGACTTTGACTAGGCCACTAATTTAGCTTTTTTTGGACCCATTCAGAGGTGGACTTACTCCTACGCTTTGGATCATTGTCTTGCTGCATAATCCAGTTGTGCTTGAGTTTCAACTGAAGACACATTCTCCTTTAGGATTTTCTGGTAGAGAGCAGAATTCATGTTTCCTGCAATTATTGCAAGTTGTCCAGGCCCGGAAGCAGCAAAGCATCCCCACACCATCACACTTCCACCACCATGCTTGAGTGTATGTATGATGTTCTTTTTGTGGAATTCTGTGTTTGGTTTATGCCAGATGTAACGGGACCCCTGTCTTCCAAACAGTTCCACTTTCGACTCATCAATCCACAGAACATTCTCCCAAAAGGTTTGAGGATCATTAAGGTGTGTTTTGGCAAAATTTAAATGAGCCTTAATGTTCTACTGGGTTAGCTGTAGTTTTTGCCTCTATGCCCTTCCATCGATGCCATTTTTGCCCAGTGTCTTTCTGATAGTGGAATCATGAACAGTGACCTTTATTGATGCAAGAGAGGCCTGTAGGTCCTTTGATGTTCTTCTTGGCTCTTTTGTGACTTCCTGGATGAGTCGTTGTTGTGGTTTGGCATAGTGTGTTACTGGGTAAGACCTTTTAACCAACTTCATGCTGCTGAAAAAGTTCTATTTAAGTGTTGATTTGATTGAACAGGGTTTGCAGTAATCAGGCTTGGTTGCGGCCAGTCAGTTGAACCCCATTATGAATGCAGTTTCATAGATTTGGGGAATTAGTAACTATGGGGGCACACATTTTCACACAGGCCCAGTTGGTATTGGATAACTTTTTTGCTTCAATAAATAACATTATCATTTAAAAACTGTATTTTGTGTTTACTCAGGTTGTCTTTGTTTTAATTTCTGAAACAATTTAGTATGAGATATACACAAAAAGAGAAGAAATCAGGATGGGGCAAATACCAAATACTTTTTCACAGCACTGTACTCTCACTGGACAGCTGTACACCTGCACATTCAGGCAATTATCCAGTTAGCCAATCATGTAGCAGCAGTGCAGTGCAAAAAATCATGCATCTACTGGTCAAGAGCTTCTTGTTCACATCAAACATCATAAAATGGGGAAAATGTGATCTCAGTGCCTTGGCATGGCCGCTGGTGCCAGATGGTCTGGTTTAAATATTTCGGAAAATGCCGTTCTCCTGGGATTTTCACACACAACAATCTCTAGAGGTTGCACAGAATGGTGTGAAAAACAAAACATCCAGTGAGCAGCAGGTCTGCAGGCAGAAATGCTTTGTTGATGAGAGAGGTCATAGGAGAATTGCCAGACTGTCTGAACTGACAGGAAGTCTACAGTAACTCAAATAAGCATGCTTTATAACTGTGGTGAGCAGAAAAGCATCTCATTATGCACACCATATCAGGCCTTGAGGTGGATGCGCTACAACAGCAGAAGACCACATCAGGTTCCACTCCTGTCAAGCAAGAACTGAAATCTAAGGTTATAGTGGGCACAGGCTCCCTGAAGATGAACAGTTGCAGACTGGGAAAAAAAATTGCTTGATCTTTTTCCATTCTTCAACGTTCCAGCTTCCATGAATCTGTGCCCACTGTAGTCTTGGATTTCTCTGAATAAATCAGAAAATTAACTAGATTTTTTGGATTTTATGAAAAATAGTGTTCAAATAGCACATTTTCTTTTTCTCTGTAACAGTGCTAAACTGTCAAAATAAATAAATAAATAAATAAATAAATAATAATAATAATAATAATAATAATAATAACAACAAATATGATTTTTACAGAACTAAAATAACTTCAACTTCACAACATAAAATGCTTCATATCTTTTATTAGTTCGCTATTTCATTGCTGACCTTTCATGGCCACTAGGTGTCGATATTTGTCTGTCTAAAAAAATTGTCCTTCTCTGGTGCCTGAAAATATGAAAATCAGCTAATTCACAATTTTATATTACACTAACATTTAGCTGTTTTCAATAATGCAACTCAAATTACTGGTAGATCCACAAATTAAAATATTTTACTCATTAATTCCGCCATTTGAATGTGTTAACTAGGCACATTTGCTAATAGCACATTTGCCACCTGTTCTATCTGTTTTTTTTATTATCATTTTATTTTTGTTTCATTTAGTTTTGTTTCATTTTGTGTAAATTTTTTAAATATATTCAGATTGAGTGTTCTCTTGTTATTGTCCCTTTATCCTTAGACAACATTTCAGTGGCTTCTAGAACCTTCTGAGACACCACTGTAATTTAACTACAGAAGTAGAGACAGTGCTGTAATTTAGGGACACAAATAGAGACAGTGCTGTAATTTAACTATGCAAGTAAAGACAGTACTGTAATTTACCTACACAGGTAGAGACAGTGCTGTAATTTATCTATGCAAGTAGAGACAGTGCTGTAAATTACCTACGCAAGTTGAGACAATGCTGTAATTTAACTATGCAAGAAAAAACAGTGCTGTAATTTAATTACGCAAGTAGGGACAGTGCTGTAATTTAACTACGCAAGTAGGGACAGTGCTGTAATTTAACTATACAAGTAGTGAAAGTGCTGTAATTTAACTACACAAGTAGTGATAGTGCTGTAATTTAACTATGCAAGTAAAGACAGTGCTGTAATTTAACTACGCAAGTAGGGACAGTGCTGTAATTTATCTATGCAAGTAGAGACAGTGCTGTAATTTAGGTACCCAAGTAGAGACAGTGCTGTAATTTAACTATGCATGTAATGACTGCTGTATTTTAACTACGCAAGTGAACACAGTGCTGTAGTTTAACTACACAAGTAAAGACAGTGCTGTAGTTTAACTACACAAGAGGAGACAGTGTTGTAATTTAACTACGTAGGTGGTGATAGTTCTGTAATTTAACTATGCAAGTAGTGAAAGTGCTGTAATTTAACTACGCGAGTAGAGACAGTGCTGTGATATAATTACGGAAGTAGTGAAAGTGCTGTAATTTAACTACGCAATTAATGATAGTGCTGTAATTTAACTACGGAAGTAGTGACAGTGCTGTAGTTTAACTGTACAAGTAGTGAAAGTGCTGTAATTTAACTACACAAGTAGTGATAGTGCTGTAATTTAACTACGAAAGTAGTGACAGTGCTGTAATTTAACTACACAAGTAGTGATAGTGCTGTAATTTAACTAGGCAAGTAGTGACAGTGCTGTAATTTAACTATGCAAGTAGTGATAGTGCTGTAATTTAACTACGCAAGTGGTGATAGTGCTGTAATTTAACTAGGCAAGTGGTGACAGTGCTGTAATTTAACTACGCAAGTAGAGACAGTGCTGTAATTTAACTACGCAAGTAGCGATAGTGCTCTAATTTAACTACGCAAGTAGTGATAGTGCTGTAATTTAACTACGCATGTACTGACAGTGCTGTAATTTAACTACGCAAGTAGCGATAGTGCTCTAATTTAACTACGCAAGTAGTGATAGTGCTGTAATTTAACTACGCATGTACTGACAGTGCTGTAATTTAACTACGCAAGTGGTGACAGTGCTGTAATGTAACTATGCAAGTAGTGATAGTGCTGTAATTTAACTACGCATGTACTGACAGTGCTGTAATTTAACTACGCAAGTGGTGACAGTGCTGTAATGTAACTATGCAAGTAGTGATAGTGCTGTAATTTAACTACGCATGTACTGACAGTGCTGTAATTTAACTACGCAAGTAGTGACAGTGCTGTAATTTAACTATGCAAGTAATGACAGTGCTGTAATTTAACTACGCAAGTAGTGATAGTGCTGTAATTTAACTACGCAAGTAACGAAAGTGCTGTAATTTAACTACGCAAGTAACGAAAGTGCTGTAATTTAACTACGCAAGTAGCGATAGTGCTGTAATTTAACTACGCAAGTAGTGATAGTGCTGTAATTTAACTACGCAAGTAACGAAAGTGCTGTAATTTAACTATGCAAGTAGTGATAGTGCTGTAATTTAACTATGCAAGTAGTGATAGTGCTGTAATTTAACTACGCAAGTAGTGATAGTGCTGTAATTTAACTACGCAAGTAATGAAAGTGGTGTAATTTAACTACTTAAGAAGAGACAGTGCTGTAATTTAACTACGCAAGAAGAGACAATGCTGTCATTTAACTACGCAAGTAATGAAAGTGCTGTAATTTAACTACGCAAGTAGAGACAGTGCTTTAATGTAACTACACAAGTAGAGACAGTGCTGTAATTTGACTATGCACGTACTGACAGTGCTGTAATTTAACTACACATCCAGGTCATTTGCCACCTGTTCTGTTTTTTTCATTATTATTTCATTTTTGTTTCATATCATTTTGTTTTATTTTAAAATATTGTTGCAATGTTCTAAATATTGTTGTAATGTAAATTTTTAAATATATTCAGATCGAATGTTCTCTTGTCATTGTCACTTTATCCTTAGACAACATTTCAGTGGCTTCTAGAACCTTCTGAGATACTGTTGTAATTTAGGTACACAAGTAGAGATGCTGTAATTTAACTACAAATACAGGTCATTTTCCCTACTTCTCCAAAGTACTCATTTCTTTATTATTCCATTACACCATTTAAACTAACTGATTTTGCTTGTAAAGATGAAAAGATGACATACAATACATTTAATCTGGGTCCAGTTTTATTTTATAAAATTGACTAAAAGATTGATAAAGCATTACTAATATTTATTAATTTACAAACACCTTCCATTACACATAATTAGGACACTATGTAGAGTGTAAAAGCCATTCTATTGTACCCTAGGTAGTAATTTAGGTAGTAATTGAACTTATATTGGAAATAAGGAGCCATTTTGGAGCACTAGTGCTGCGTGTGCTGCTTAAACAGTGGCCATAAGGCTACTAGATACACAGTGTATTAAACAGATAGAGTCCTAACAAAACTAGGTGTGTTGTGGAGATTAGGACACCTGTATGGCTGGAATAACGTCCTACAGGCTGAATATATTCATATCAATGTAGATGAAATATTATGGCAGGAGACTACAGAATACCAAATGAAATGAAAGCAGGGGAACGACTCATATTTCAGCTAACCCCCCACTACGGAAGCCTGTACATACCTAGCCATACAATGGCTTCCTTGTATCAAGCGAGACAAGCTTCCTTTCACCATGAAGATTTCTTCAGTACATATTGGTGCACAGATCACTTCAGTACCAGGGCTGTGAGGTACAGGTAAAGCTGGAAGCCGAGTTCCCTTCTGGTGGATTATGAGAGTTGTCTACAAAGTGACCCTGCATGGAGTGAAGTGACCCTGAGGACTCGGCAGAGTGGATGTTATTTCTTTGGTGGAGATATAATCAGAGAGTGAAGAATTGTCTCCCTGGATGTACCGTAGAGACTCCGTAGACGGATGGGACTGACAGCGGAGAATCAGTTGAGCCCATTTGGTTTGGATTATATATCAGGTTTTCTTCAAAGCAGCAGAAGAAGACCAGAGCGAAAGTAGGTAATGCACCAAACCTCTACAGAGCAACATTAGGCTTTGCTAGTCATTAAAACTTCACTGCTGGTTACATTCAGTGACTGAGTGGGCATCTGTGTGAGTAGGACAAACGGTTTTACTTTTAATTTGAGAGATTTTAAATTTGAAAGTTAAAAAAAATAAGGTACAACTGTAAGACAATTCTGTTTCTTTGATTTTTCTTTAATCTTCTTTCCAGTCAAAACAACTGTAACAGGTGCAAGCTGTGCTTCTTTAAAGTCCATGGGGCACTTCGGGATGAGTCAAGACCACTTCTGACAAACATTAGATCGACCACTTATCATGCTTTATTTCAGCACTCAAAATAATTAAAAACATCTCAAATTATTATACATATACAAAATAGGTACAGATCATCTTGTTTTAACCCCTATTGTGTGTATGCTTCTCTCACTAGTTTTGGCGATCCCTAGTTCTTTTGCCAGCTTTGAAAATCCCTAGTTAAAAAAAAAAAACAAACAAACAAACAAACAAAAAAAAAAAACTGAAAACCAACATATCCTGATACAAAAGTGGTAGAATGGAAGCACTGAAAGTAATCACTGGACAACATGGGGATGTTTTGTAAAGAAATCAAGACAACAACCAAAAAGTGTCAAAAAGTTGTTGGAAAAAATTAAATACTCCACCTGCTTATTTCTACACTTGAAAAGACGATGTGCATCAAAGCTTAATTATATTTCCTTAACAAGGCTTTTGCTACAGAAATTGAAGCAAAGTTCTTTAGCAAGAGAGGCATGTGTTATAACTGGACAGCAAGAGAATATGATTTTAGCACCAAAGGCCCTGTGAGCAAGAGTGAAATAATACATTACTTTAAAAACTGCTCTAACACAACCCACTAGCAGGACCTCATGAAATAGCACCTTTTGCTGCTGTTTCTTGTTTTCTTAAGCATACTTCTGTGTAAAATCCTAACCTAATGTTGGTCAACACTGGGTAAGAATATAGGTTTCTTTTCTGAGGTAGACATAAGATATCAAAACCCCTGTCTCATATGAATTCTGTTCTGTCTGCGAACAATGATGGTTGTGCCTGTTGATCACTTGTTCTGATGGGTAGAACACAAAGACACTTAAATGTCATTTTACAGATTTATTTAACACCTGAACATGGTACAAAGCATTGTTTTCTCTTTTTCATTGTCCTTCCGCAGTGGTAAAAAAAGTCACCTGTATCTCTGATGTTTTTTTTTTTTTCCATTTTCCAGGGGGATTTTACACTTTACAAGTATATATTATTTTCTTGTGGCCAGTGAAACAAATGAGTCTTCTAAAGTGTCCTCGGTGTTGGTGGTGGTAAAATAGTGGTCCCAAAAAAAGCTTGATAACACATAACCACTGTCTTCTGAAGCGTAGTTCTAAGCAAGTGGACCATTCGGACAGCCAAATCGAAGTCTAGGGTTTTTTTTTTTAAATGCATAGAAAAGATTTTAGAGAGATGACTGCTAGAAAAAACACACACACAACACAAACAATTTCAAGTCCAGATTTCTTTTTTACAAGAAGCAGACTGGGCCAACTTCAATGCCAAATTCCTGATCGGGTGCACCAACGTCCATAGGAGCGATGTCAATAATGGGCAGCCGAGATGTTTTCGTTGTTTTGTAGTCGATGACTGTCTTGCCCCATGCACCAGTGTGCGACTGCAGGGAATGAACACAAAAGTATAAGTACTGGACTGTAAGAGGTGATAATTAAATCAACAATCAAAACATAGGCCTAAGGTTTTAGACTAAACCGGTTGTTTGTTTGTTTTTTCAAAGTAATGCTGTCACTAATTTTGCATTTCATTCCAAGACTAGGCTTGACCCTTAACGGTCATGTGAATACACACACTACTTACACTGCATTTAAATTCAATGTTGGTGTGAACACAGCCCTGACATATACTGGAACACATTATAAATAACCATTTACTATGAACATACAGTGGGGGTAGACTTGGAAAATGACTCACCGTGCAGCCATCTTCAGTGACGCTGTATGTGAAGCGGCTGTTGCCTTCTGCTCTGATCTCAATCTCATTGGAGCCCTGCAGAAGCAGAGCCTTCTTAAGGTTGCCTGTGGCCTGATCCATGTAGGCAATGCTGTTCTTGCAGTGATATGTAATGTTCTGGGAAGCCTCAGTGGACATAAGGCGCAGGAAGGTAAGTTGGATGTTGACATCCTCAGGCTTGGAGCCCTCACTGCCATACTCGAACTGAAGACAGAAGAGAGACAAAAAAGGTTGAGAACATTCCGCATATTACTAGGTATAATAGTTTTTAAAATGATGCATACATTAAGAGAACCCTCACCTGGAAGCCATCAGTCATAGCCTCTCCAAACCAGACATGTTTCTTCTCCTTGATGTTCTTGCTTGTGTACCAGCTCTTCTTGGGAACATCAGACTGTGATGGGTAGACACAGGTCTCACCATTCTCCATGTTGCAGTAGACCTTGATGGCATCCTGGTTGCAGCCCTGGTCAGGGTCAATCCAGTACTCACCTGTTTTTATAGAACAGGTGTTACAAAACCACATACCATGTTAAATACCAGAACAACAGCCGGATTAAGTTTAATTTTTTTTTTTCTTTTTACTAAACTTATACTATTCTGGTTGAATTCCACTGTGGCCTGTTTCCATTATACCAAGGTGAAACACACCTTGAGTCTCTCTACAGACCCAACATGCAATTGAATGGTTGGTTAAAAATTGCCTATTTCTATCACAATTTGCAAGGAATTCTGAGCTTGCATACCGCTCTTCCAGTCGGGGTGACACATCTTCAGGTCACGGCAGGTGCGGGCAGGGTTCTTCTTGGTGCCATCGGGGCTGTGGATATTCTCAATCTGCTGGCTCAGGGACTTAAGGGTGGTATCAACCTCCAGGTCACGGTCACGCATCACATTGGCATCATCAGCACGGTAGTGACGGAAAGGATCAGGAGCTTTCTCCTGGGGTGCAGCAATGAAGCCAATGTCGAATCCACCACCGGATGGTCCAGGAGGTCCAGGGGGTCCGGGAGGTCCAGGAGGTCCCTAAAGAATGATGAAAAGACTGGTGTGAAATGGCTGTCTTGTGTGTGCTGGCTAAAAACTTCAAAATAAAGTTAAAAAGGAAGGGCAGCTCACAGCTGGTCCTATTTCACCAGTGCGACCACGAGGTCCAGGAGGTCCAATGGGTCCAGGAAGTCCACTCATGCCATCTTTACCAGAAGAACCGGCAGCTCCAACAGGTCCCTATTATTACATATAGTCAAAAAATGAGGGAACATCTGTATGACATTTCAATCTACTACCGCTGCAAAGTAAAATACTAAAAAAAAAAACTCACTCTAGGTCCAGCAGGGCCAGAAGCTCCGGCAGGTCCGGACTCTCCAGAAGGTCCCTGTAGTAAAAGAACAAATCTTCCTAGATCACTTTTGTGGACCCATTACAGTCCTAGTCTTTTGTCCTCTTTGTGAATATTTAAACTAAAATAAAACACCAATGTGTGTGGAGCCTGTTCATTTTGGTATTTGTGGTTTCATGCACTGGTGAAGATATCATTTTAAAATAGTGGATTGTTCATCAGGCAAATGGGGCATTACTCACGGGAGGTCCAGGTGGTCCCTGCATTCCAGTGAATCCTCTATGTCCCTTCATGCCCCTTTCTCCAGCCTCACCAGTCTCACCTTTGTCTCCACGGGCTCCAGCGGGTCCCTGCACAGAGAGATATATTGGCCTTAGGGTATTATGAACTACTCTACTGGATCATAACAAGCGAATGACTAAAGTACAAACTTACAGCAGGGCCACGGGGGCCAGCAGGGCCAGCAGCACCAGCGGGACCGGCAGGACCCTAATGAAGTAAAGAGAGAAATGATGCTGAGTGAACTCATTCAGACTTTCTCTGTGCACACTCATTCAAGTGAAACACTAGGTATCTTTTATTAAGAATAGTTGCAGTGTTGACTAGATCAGGGGTTCCCAAACTTTTCCAGGGCAAGACCCCCCAAATGGCATTAACATTTGACCAAGGCCCCCCTTTTAAAATACAGACTTCTGAATATATCCCCCCCTTTTTTTTTTATTAATAATTACATCTTACATCTTTACATTACATTACATTAGGAATTGATTGTGTGTGTGTGTGTGTGTGTGGTTGTCTGAGAGTGATAATTTATTTTTCACACCAAATTGTTGAGGCCCCCCGGGCGCCCCCTGGCGGTCCCCAAGGGGGCCGCGACCAACACTTTGAAAACCACTGGACTAGATTATCTTTAGTTCTGAAAGAAAGACTCACAGACTCTCCACGATCACCAGTCTTTCCAGCAGGGCCAACAGGTCCAGGAGCTCCTGGAGGTCCGGGAGCACCAGGAGCACCAGCAGCACCACTCTCACCACGGTCACCCTGTGGTATACAAATAGAGAACTTGGTCAACACAAGCAAAAAAAATAAAACAGTCAGGAAAAGTCCATGTTCTCATTATTTTGTGGCAATATGACTGATTTACTGATACAGTGATTAATGATCACAGTTTACCTTGGGACCAGCAGCACCATCACGGCCAGCAGAACCCTCATTACCAGGAGTTCCCTAATGGTGAAATATATTGAGCAATTAATTGTGCACTGTCTATAGACCACAACAAACATCAACACACATTGCTAACTAAAGTCAAGATGGTATTAGGTCACTTATTATGTCTGCATAAAGTAGGGGTGCACAAGTAAATGTGCCTACCTCACGACCAGGCTCGCCCGGAGGTCCAGCCAGTCCTGGGGGTCCCATGGGTCCAGGAGGTCCACGCTCACCAGAGGGGCCACCAGGTCCCTGCTTACCAGGCTCTCCCTAGAAGGTGACAAGAGCAAGTGCTGGATTGATGTCCATGCAATTTCACAAAATATTGAGTACTCTGAAGAACCTCAGTACCAATTATTGTTTTATCATGTAGAGGGCAATATAGGATACATTGGATTCTTTTAGTGTGATCAACTAGGCAAAATTGATGTTACCTCCTGTCTGTGTTTAACTTTGGGTTCTTTGACACTGACTGGAGATATGTTCACTCTGAATACTCACCGATGGTCCTGGAAGACCAGGGAAACCACGCTCTCCTTTCTGTCCAGGGAAACCAACAATACCGCGCTGTCCAGCAAGACCATGAGGTCCAGGTATACCAGGAGGTCCCTGTTAAGAAAAGCCAATGCTGAAGATGTCTGGTACCTGACAATGTCTGTGTTCAGGCCATGACTAAGTATTTTTGAATTAATAAAAAAATTGTCCTTTTCTGGCTTATAAGACTGAGGTTATTTTTAGACACAGTAAGAGAAACGTACAGGGGGACCCTCAGCTCCAGGAGTTCCTTTCTCACCAGGTGCACCAGGAGGACCAGAAGCACCAATCTCACCAGTGCGACCAGGAGATCCAGTCTCACCACGAAGACCCTTTGCACCTTCCTTTCCAGGGGCTCCGGGAGGTCCAGGTGGTCCAGCATTACCCTGGAAAGGAAATGGAAAGGATGAAACAGCAGCTAAATGTGTAGACAAGAAGTTATACTGAAGTGACATTGGAGAACAGTTTAAAGAATGTTGCCTTGTAGCTATACTAAAGAACTTACAGAAGGGCCAGGAGGTCCAAGTCTTCCAGCAGCACCAGGGAAACCAGTAGCTCCCTTAACAAAAGAAACAGAGATTGATTAGAATAGTCAAAAATTCCTGATCTCAAGAAAATGTTTAAGTAAATACTGAAGCCTAGTTTCATTTAAGAAAGTGATACTTACAGGAGGACCAGCAGGACCACGGGCACCTTTAGGACCAGTAGAACCAACAGGGCCCTGTAAGGGAACAATGGTGTTTATGCTGTATTGTAAATATACTCAGCTTAAATTTTTATAATGATACCTTTATAAGGTTATCAAACAACAGAAAGTATATGGCTAAAGTATTCAAGGGACAAATGAATTGTAACACTCATATTTACTAAGTATTTGATATCTTATACGTTTGTATATTTTGGCTAAACATTTCAGCAGTTCATCGGTTTCTACAAAAGTTGAATAGAAAATTAAATAAAGTTGAAAGAGAGCTCTGGATGTTGCCTGTACCTGAGGTCCAGGTGCACCTGTTGCTCCAGCAGGTCCAGGAGCACCAGCATCTCCCTTGGCACCAGTGTCTCCAGCCTCTCCCTTAGCACCAGGCTGACCATCAGTACCCTATGTGAGAAACGTAGACATCTTTACTGCAACCTGTTCAAAAACCAACTAAGTCCATAAGCACACACATTAATAGTGATTTGAGTCTTGGAGCTCAACATGATTAATCTGAAATTGATTTTATAGATACAGTATAATTGAATCATTTTTTAAGGTTGCATTTTAAGCTAAATTCCCATCAGGTATGAATCTGGCTGATTTGGAATTTATATTGATACTCACAGGTGGTCCAGCAAATCCGGCAGGTCCAGGCGCACCATTCTCACCACGCTCTCCCTAGAAGTGGACACTAGTCACTCATGGGAACTAAGGTAATAGGTAAATACTAACAATAAACACTAGCAATAAACATGTCATGATTTGGAAAGTCTTTATATGGCATAAATAATGATCAGTGGCCATTTTATCAAAATAAACCATGTTTGTATTCCTTGAGAGGAATTGATATTGCATCTGGTGTCCAGAGAAGAAAAAAGTACTTACAGGGGGTCCACGGGCACCAGTAGGTCCAACAGGTCCAGCAGCACCAGGCTCTCCCTTGATAAAGATAGAACAAATTAAATTAGCCTCAACAATGTCAGGATATTTGGTTGTGAGCAGTAATGGATATCAAGTTATAGAAACACTGAAGAGACTAACCTTGTCACCCTGAGGGCCAGCTGGTCCATGAGGTCCAATAGGTCCAGTCAAACCACGGATGCCATCCTTACCAGGGGCACCATCAGCACCCTTAGCACCTTGATCACCCTATGTAGAAAGTCAATACGACATCAGGGTTGGCCTGATGTGGCCTGATGTAACACTATACGTGATTATGTATAGACATAAAAGTTTAAAGAGCAGGCAAACGTATTATACAATCTACTGAATCACACCTTTAACAATTTTGCTGTGTAGACGTACTGCCGTCCATCAATTGTGCAAGGAAGTAATATTCTATACTTAGTAGTATGTTCCCATTCTTCTGGACATGTCTGTCATAATGCTGCCAGATTGCTTGGCCAATTTTTGTCCATACCTTCTTGACATATCTATTTTCACTCTGTCAGATGTAATATTCTTGCCTTCTTGGGGGATCATGACTTTGATTTCTTTATTTTGGTTCTTTACCATATGTTTTCTTGCCGAATTCAGGCTCATTGGAACTGGTTGGAATCACATCCATGCCTAATGAAGTTTCAATCCACTCCAATATGAGTGCAACAAGAATGTGATATAGTACACGGTGGAAATAATAATAATAATAGTCACCTTCCTACTTGTTAGAACATTACTTGAAGAAATTTAATGTAATCCAATTTTTGTCATTGGAATGAAATAAATCCCGTCCAAATGATAATCTCTGGAGATATATTTTGGCACTTACTCTGTCTCCCTTGAGACCTGGCAGACCAGAAGCACCACGCTCACCAGGCATACCCTGAAGTCCAGGAGCACCCTGAGCACCAGGGGCACCGGCAGCACCAGGCTCTCCCTAAAGAAAGAGAAATACGCAAAGAAAATAGTCAAGACTAGTAATTAGCTTAAGGAAAATTACTCTGTATCAGCCCAGCTTATTGCAGTGCTAAATCCTTAACTAGAGATCACATTTCTTTGATCAAGGTGGACATGTAGCTCTGACCTTGGCACCATCGTTACCAGCTGAACCAGGAGAACCACGTGGGCCAGCAGGACCAGCAATACCAGGGGCTCCACGCTCACCAGGGAATCCTCTATCACCCTGAGCAAAGAGAGGAGAAGGAGAATGACTATCATTCTGAGGACTGAAATTTAGAGTGTCATTAGGTCTGGTCTGCTGATTTGTTAAATAAAATCCCATAACTTCTATAGCAATGGATACTTACTCTAGATCCGGAAGGTCCGGGGGCACCAACTTCACCAGGCAATCCCTGTAACAAAGAGGTTTATACTTGCATCACAACAATCAATTTTGAAATCGTACTAATAATTTCCAATACTCCAATGCTAGTTGTAATTTTGGTTGATTTATTTTAAGCTTGGGAATCATAGTCAATTCAGTTCTGTTAATGATAGAACAGTAGGACTGCACATGCAGGCTGCATATCCTTACTAGAAATTTAAAAGAAGCAGTAATTTCGTATTTGACAGATTTTAAAAACAAGCCTTTACATGGGTCAGTGTAAAATCACTCAACATCTTCTGTTTAGTTGCTATAATAACTCACTGTACTAATTCCTGTCTAACAAGGTTTTAGATTAATGGTATAGTTAGACCCTGGACTATTAAGATGAGGATATGTTTTTTGATGGA
Organism: Ictalurus furcatus; assembly: GCF_023375685.1. Taxonomy (NCBI): domain Eukaryota; kingdom Metazoa; phylum Chordata; class Actinopteri; order Siluriformes; family Ictaluridae; genus Ictalurus; species Ictalurus furcatus. The sequence continues at coordinate 29,041,785 of NC_071256.1, read as the reverse complement.
GACTACAAATCACATTTCTAAGACACTCTGAATAAGGGTATCTGGCAAATGCTGTAAATGTAAATGAGCGTCTTACCTGCTCACCGTGCTTTCCAGGTTCACCAGTAGCACCCTGAGGTCCGGGCAGACCCTGTTACGGAGAGAAATAAAATCAATGAATACACAAATTGTCAGAATCACTGTACAAGAGAAGACTTTGTGTTCTGTCAAGGGAAGTAGGCACTCACCTGGAATCCAGGTGAACCAGCAGGTCCCTGCTCACCTCTCTCACCAGCGGGTCCCTACAAACAAAAGCAAAAAAGCTTTTTGAAATGTAATTAGACCAGAGGAAGGTTATCTAGAAATTGAGAGAAGACGCTAGTTGAGATATACGGGTATATGAAAAGATACTCACAGCAGGGCCAGGGGCACCAGGAGCACCAACATCACCATCCTTACCGGCAGCACCCTACATATACATACACAAATGCATATGATGAAAGAGTGAAAAAACTACCCTCAAATTACTAATTTTTGGAACATTTTATTGTGTTGCAAAGAATAGACGTTGACACTTACAGGGGCACCAATGGCACCCATCACACCTCTCTCACCAGGTTTGCCAGCCTCACCCTGCAGACAGTAGAAAAATATTACCAAATTATACAGTATAAGTATAAGCTTTAATACTGAATATTCAGTATAAGCTTTAATACTGAATCCAATTTAGGAGATTGGGTGAAATGATAAAATACGTACGGCAGCACCCTTGGGTCCAGGGAATCCCATAACACCAGGCTGACCTCTGGCTCCAACAGGGCCTGGGGGTCCAGGACGGCCATCTTGTCCAGAAGGACCCTGCCAGAAACAAAGTAGATAAATTAAGAGATATATGTGTATATGTATGTGGATATATGTATTTCATGGCATCTAGCACTCTGTTAACTAGAAAGTAACAGCCTACCCTTGCTATATCATCCATCAGGTTGAACATTCTTGTAATGTGACAAAATGGCATACTTTTATTCAATACTATTATTCAAATACAGCGAAAGCTACATTTAGCTATTTCAGGAAATATTGCTATTTTTATGGTTAAGGAAATCTGAATTAAAACCCAGTTAAATTGTGGGTAGAGTAGCTACAATTGGAGTATTATAATTGGAGTGCATAAATATTGTGGCTATTATGTATGAAACATGGAGTAGTGGTTACTTACAGCAGGTCCCATCTTTCCATCAGGTCCAGGGCTGCCAGGGCTACCAGTCATACCCTACAATGTAGAGCGAGGAGAACAAAGGTCAGGAATGTTGTATTCTAAAGCAAGAGATTTTAACTTGACTAAATAAAAGATTACTTAGAATGAATAGAATGGACTCTGTTTTTATATGACCGCAATTTATCAATTTATACCATCAGTTATCAGAGATTTTCGAACTTCAATTTGGAGTACCTGAGCTAGCAACAACTTTAGCTAGGCAAAAAAAAAAAATCTGTAATGACTGCTACTAAATGGGAGAGCTTTCTGTGGGGAAACATTTTTCCAGCATCCATCCTGGATGTACCACCTAAAATCACCATGGTAGTATCCATTCTAACCCTTATAGTTTTTGGATATAAGAAAAATGCAAGAAACTAGTTCCTACCTTTGATCCAGGCATGCCAGGCTCACCGTTGCGGCCAGGCTCACCAGCGGCACCCTTAGGTCCAACAATGCCAGGGCCTCCACGCTCACCAGGGGAACCCTATAGTAAAAAGAAGTACATGACGGGAATTAGCATGATTGACAAGTGGCTGATGAGCTCAATTATGTTTGGAATTAGGCTTGCTGCAATAGACGGTGTTCCCGGTGTTGGGGCCGCACACCAATTACTGTGGTTTTGGATTTTTATAGTAATAAAAATCATTTAGTTCAGTTAGATAACGGATGTTCAATTCAGCATGAGTGAATTAGTGAGAGTCGCAGCACAGATCAGCAGGAGTAACACTTCATTCATCATGTGACGAGATTGAAGCGAGCTGACTAACAAGACGATGGCGGAAGATTTGGTTTCAAAAGTTCTATATTTAATATGAGTGAGTTTGTCATTGTACTGTTTTGTAGCTGCTGTGTTTTTCATTAAGTATAATAATGAACCCAGCATTCAAGCAATTGCTGCCCCCGAACTGCCACTAATTCAAAAGCGAAAGTGAAATACGCACCGCCGCATGGGCATTCATAAGCAAGGGGGGAAAACACCAACCCCCCCAAAGCCCCCCCCTGGTGATACCGGTATTACCAGTGTTGTCACATGTCGATTAACCGTTGGGAAAATTTCCTCACTGTCACATCCTTATTTGGAGTGGTTTTTTTTTTGCACAGAACAATACACTGAAAATAATCATCTAAATTGTCCAGCTGTATTCCAGTAAGTGATTTTTTAGACTTACTTTGGGGCCTGCAGCTCCATCAGCACCAGGGAAACCACGACCACCAGGAGCACCCTGTACAAGGAAGAATAGGTAGATCAAGATTAATGCACTGTTGTATATTATATTTGCTGCATGCATAAATAATCTGAACTAAACAAGGAAATGCTGGGAAATTGACAGTGACCTTTTGGTTACTGTCTCTCTATACAGAATAATAACCGATAAAGCTTTTTCAACATCTTTATTTCCTAATGAAGGAAACTGATATGTAAATATGGAAACATGTTTTAGAGCACATAGGAGAACATATGATGAGACAAGTGGGAAACATACACGCTCTCCAGGGGGTCCACGGCCACCAGCAGGACCAGGCTCACCACGGGCTCCTCTCTTGCCCTCCTCACCAGCGGATCCAGGGGGACCTTGAACTCCGGGTATACCCTAAGTAGTTACATGGAAGAGTGAGAGTCAGACAAAGTAGCCAATGAATCAGTGTCGGGTCCTGTGAATGAATGTTAACTCATGCTAACCTGTTTAGCCTAAATGCAATGCTAACTAAATACTGATTGAACTTTGGCTTTGCAAAACAGATTTGAACACAGTTCTAATTAGGATTGTGACATAAGGCAGTTGAGATGATGCACTTACAGGTTCTCCCTTGGCACCAGCATCTCCCTTGGCACCATGAGCACCAACCTCACCCTGTAACACAAGAAAGAAAATGTTAATGTTGGAACAAATGACTGCCCAGTTGTTTGCTAGTTCTTTAATATTGTATTTAGAAAAAAATGGTATAATTATAAAAATAATATTTGATAAGTTGATAACAAATATATACTTACAGTGTTACCTTTGGGACCAACAGCACCAGGAGTTCCAGCAGGTCCAGGAGGACCACGGGGTCCAGGGAAGCCAGGAGCACCAGCAATACCAGCGGCACCCTGTAGATTGCAGCAGAGAGTCAGTGCAATGTATGTGTTGGTTAAGAGAAATTCAAATGAATCTAACTGCAGATTTTTTAAAACACATCATACTTACAGGGGCGCCCTTAGCACCAGGAGCACCATCAGCACCATTGTTGCCCTAGAGTAGAAGAAAACCAAAATGGTGGAATCAAAGTGGAATCTACCTAATGCTCCAGCTTGCAATGAATAATTTGCAACAAAAATCAAGTTAAGAAGATCCACTCACAGCAGGTCCAGCAGCACCAGCAGGGCCAGGGCTACCAGGCTCACCACGAGCACCCTGGGGTCCCTCACCTCCACGAGCTCCCTGAGGACCAACTTCTCCCTGAAAGGTACACAGGAGACCAGTTAAGCGCATGCCTATCAGGAAGTCATTTTCACAAGAAAGGAATAGGCCTATAATGATCAAATCCTAATACCAAAGCCCAATTTGTTGTGAATACCTGTTGCTGTGTGGTGAGATCCATAGCAGATTCTCACAATGATTGAAAGGAATGAATATTACTCTACAGAAACTGCTCTCTGAGATGTAGAAAGTAGCAACAGGACATACTTTTCTGAATGTCCCATTAACCCATTACCACTATTTACCCTATTAACACAGTAACCCAGAATAACCTCTCTTTTAATGAGGTTTTTCTATGTAGATTTATAGCTGATGAAGCTTTCATATTGTCTGTTTATTTTAACCAAGCAAATACACCCCTGGTATAACTAATTTCAGCGTGCCATAAAAAATTCTGAATAGAGAAATATGCGATCAATCAAGTAAATGATTAATTGCTAGAACACAATGTTTGCTCTACAGACTTTAGCTTAATGTATTGCTGATAGAAATCACTTACTTTAGCTCCAGGGCCACCGGGGAATCCAGGAGGACCAGCAGGGCCAGTTGGGCCCTAGAATAAATGATAAAAATGATGTCAGTCCTCAAATTTGATTTGATCTAGCACTCATTGTGTAATCTTTAAAATGAAGTAAAAACTGAAAGTACTAACAGACAGAACAAATACATAATGTGGGTTAAAAAGCTGGCTACTCACAGGAGGACCAGCAGCTCCAGCAGCACCATCGTTACCACGAGCACCCTGTGGAAACATCAGATGTATTAGAAATACAAAATATTTCAATGTGTCAGCGCTGCATTAAGAAAAAATCAAGAAGAAGAATATACTCATTCCAGGTCCGACATCTTATTCAATGCTAAAGCAGACCATTTTTAAGTTAGTCTGAATTGTTATGGATTTTATGGAATTAGGTGCATAGGCCTGGCCTAAACAAATGAATATTTTCAGTTATGTGAGATTCAGTCTTCAGGTCCATGGGTGAAATTACTTACAGCAGCTCCAGGAGGACCAGAACGGCCTCTCTCACCAGGAAGACCACGAGGACCCTGTGTAAAAAAAAAGTTAGATAAAGGGAGGAAGTCAGGATGGAGCACAACCACAATATATGAAAGTCCTTCCTTTATTAACTAGATCGTGAATATGATGGTAGGTATTGGTGACACCTACCATAGCGCCAGGGGTTCCATTCTCTCCAGCTGCACCAGGCTCTCCCTGTGGGGCAAATCAGGATGTTTTAAAGGACTGCACAGAGCAATGCAGTTTCTAAAGCAATTATGATGAGAATTTACATTGTGGCACCAACCTTAGGTCCAGCAGGGCCAGAGTCTCCCTTAGACCCATCTAGACCACTGAAACCCTAAGAGTGAAAAGATGACAAGAAAGATTCATGATACGTTGAGTGCTGCTGAGATCCAACAAGCTGAAGACAGTGCCTGTTGGCTAGCTTGAACACTCACTCTGTGTCCCTTGATACCAGGAAGTCCGGGAGTTCCAGGGAATCCACGGGCACCCTGTATAAGAGAGCAGACAAGAAATTGGTGAGATCAGACAAAATAAGGACAAAAGTGTCAAGGACAAAAGCATTGTTAACAAGACTAACGCTAAATGCTAGAGATACTAACCTGTGCGCCAGGAGGACCACGCTCACCAGGGCGACCAGGCTTGCCAGACTCACCCTACAGGAGACAGGAACAGTGAATCAAAATGGCTGGAGAAGACAAATTTGAAACTGACCAAGACTGATATCCATGTATACATGCTTTGAGTCATACTAGCTCTCTATTACAGATACACTGAGCATACTAGATGTGCACATATTCATAATATTATGAATATTCAGTAGCAAGTAGTTGGAAATGTAAATTTGAAATAATGTGTCCTTGGACAATGCTGTGTTGAGATGGACTGAGCTACTCACATCTTCTCCATTCTTTCCAGGAGGACCAGCTGGACCACGGGGACCCATTGGACCCTGCAGAAGACAAGCAGGACAAACCAGGTTAGAAATGTCTGTATGTACATGAGAAAGTGAAAAATCATAAAAGCAAACAGAAAAACTGTTGACCAAAATGAAGTCACATGAATTAAGACAGCATTGCCAAATCATCATGCATTACGTGAGTGTAGTGGTACCAAGAGATTCTTGGACCAACACTCATTTACACTGGTAATCTTTTGATATTAATGTGAGGGTGAGGTTATGTTTATTTCTAAGTGGTTATCGATGATATATATACAGATACTTACAGAAGAACCAGCCTCACCAGGCTCACCAGGAGGGCCAGTAAAACCTTGAGGTCCCTATAGTCGGAAACAAAGCACAAATTAAAATTGAGAATCATATCTTTAAACTCAAGGGAGACTGTGGATCAATGAAAACAGCTCTAAATCAGTTCAGGTCAGCTTAGTTACTACTAGCTAAATTTAACTACCTTCCATTTTCACTATAATGATTCACAGTGAGTATAAGAGATATTAGTATGAAGATGCTACAATTTACTGGTCAACACCAGCATCTAATATATCTCATACAAGATTAGAGTTGCACTCAGTAAAATACTATAAGAAACAGCATGTTTCTTCTTAAAAAAATATACATAGTCAAGAAAAACAATGCTTACAGAAAGTCCAGGAGGTCCAGGGGGACCACGAGGGCCCATGGGTCCCTGAAGGACACAAAGAAGAGGAGCATTGAAATGTTGCAGTCACACTGTTATTGTCATCCATCTATGCATCATACAACATTTGTTTATAATAGCATTCATATCATATTATGTCATGTCAAATCATTTGTAACAAAACTGCAGTAGTATTTTGTGGAGTTCTAAATCTGTTAATTCAGGGTATAAATGTAATGTAGGAATATGAGAAAATCTTGCTGCATGTGTAAATGATGTAGTTTAACTAATAAATAGTGAAAATGTTTCCTTGCAAGACCAGGAAATAAAAATAGATGCCTGTCAACACTGGTATGCAACTGATTGTCTAATGATCAAGCCCTTTCCGTCAGATTTATTGGAAGTGGTGATGATTGTAAATTGTATAGTTGTGGACCAGGAGTGTAAACTCCAGTCAGCTTAGGCTCAGCATTTGGGTAAATTTGGTGTGTTAGAAGTGGGAGACATAATTTTCTATAGTGTCATGCCCATAGGATTTAAATTATGACTATATGAATATATAAAATTTATAAAGTGGTAATGTATGGACTTGGCATCTTTTTTTTTGGCTGTTTTGGTGCACACATGTCTATCCTTACCATTGGGCCAGGAACAGCCAAGGCAGCACCACCAGATTTCTCATCATAACCTCCAGACAGCTGAGGAGAAAAGTTCTGTGGAAAATACAAAAAGTCGGGTTAGAGGTGAGTGATTACACAGAGCCATTTTTGTATTATAAAGAACAGTTGAACAATGTTCTTAAGTATCAAAACCCAATTTGTCTTAATGAATGTACTAATGGCTATCGATGCTCCAAGAGCAAAGGAAGAAAAGCACCACAAAGGTGAAATGCATGAGTACCGAGATGCATATAAAGGGTGCAAATAAGTAAAGACAGTATAGCCAAGAGTTTAGTATTGATTTGGTCAGTTTTCATAGCCTTCATGGAGAAATACTGCAAATTTCTGGTCCACCAACAGGGTGCTGTCCATTCCCATAGTGCTGAAATATACTTGCACTGTAACCTGTGTAGTTCTCTTAGATTTCTCATGCTTTGACCTGGGACTCACTTTGGATCACAAATCAATCCAATTGATCAGCAGTAACTAATGGCATGACAATCTACTTCCCTTCCTGTGTGGTCTGTGTGGTATTTTTCATCTCCAGGTGTCTACTTACTCCGCCAAGGCCAGGGGGTCCAGGGGGGCCTGGAGGTCCAGGAAGTCCAGGCTGTCCAGGAATTCCATCATTGCCGGGAGGACCAGCAGGACCCTGATAACAGAGGAGAAAATGAGAGGGTGTATGAGAAATGGAGGCTTTGGGTAAGAAAAGGCTCTGGCCTATAATTATGCTTACATACTATATAAAATATTATGTATTTGTATCTATTAACATCTGTTTTATTGCATATGGAAAACATCTAATTGTAGAGGAATGGCATTCAGCCACTGATCTGCTGCCTGTTTACAGTCAGCACACTAGTAATTATTCCTTCAGTGCAAATAAATATGCAGGATGAAAGTCCATAGATCTCTATTCCATCTGTGTAAAAAAAAAAAAAAAGCCTCTAGGGTGCATATTTTTCACATGTATATCTAAAATTGTATGAAAACAACTAACCAATGTGTTGAAGAATAAAATTGTGAGATATAACTTGGTATAACACTGACAGTGAATATAAATCCAGCTAGACACAAATGAACACTGTAAGCATTGTATAGTGTAAATAATACTGTATTTACTAAGTATTAATTCAGCACTGGGGATTTTTCTATTTTATTTTATATTACAGTTACTATTATATAACAGTTATTGATGCCAATGTTCTGATAAATCACATACTGTGTGTATAAAATGCTTTATCTTCATAAACATCCTAACACCAGGCAAAGCGTGAAAACAATAAACCTGAGTAACATTAGTCATGGTAAGATAAAAAAGGAAAAGAAACCTACCCTGTCACCCTTCTCACCAGGCTCACCCCTGGGTCCCTAATAAACAGCAAAGAAAAAATATAAAATTAGTTACTTGTGGTTTTCCCCACAATATGATGAATTAATTTGATGTTATATAAAGAGTTTGCAGCATTTCACATGATTAATGGTATGACTGCAAATTGAACTAGAGATGTATATATTGCAGTACACTAGACAAATAAACAAACAAACAAGTAAATAAATAAATAAAACACAGATAAAATAGATAATAGATAACATTATTTTTTGATAGTTATGATAAAACAGGAATTACCTCAACTCTGGGTTCTTTGTATTCTGCTAAATGGAAGGAAAGTAAAAATGTCAAAAATAAATTAATAAAAATAAGATAATAAATAATGTCTTTCTAAACCAAGTAAGAGATGTTTTAGCCATGGTAAGCCCATTGCCCTTTGACAACTAATAACATGACTGTGACCCTGTATCATCCTCCCAGATTTACTAAGAGGGCCAAGTTCTTGGGATAAATGCATAATTTGGCCTTCTGGTTGAAGTGCACAAGCTCTGGTATAACAAGAGCAATAATATTTTATCTAGAAAAGGGAATTCTTTCTGAAATCCAGAGGAATTTGTTGATAATTTGCAGTATGTTTTTCTCTAAAGCGAACATAATAAGGCCCTTGATTATTAAACTATTAAAAAGAGTCAGTTGTGCTTTGCCAAAAGTAAATTTTCCAAAGTCAAAGAAAGACGGTGGCTACCATCTATGAAACCACACCCCATTTCATATATAGTGCAATATTTTGCGTTTCTGCCATTTTGTAATCTAGCTTGGTGTAGAATATGCAGCATATTCATGAAATATTACAGTGCAACACAAAATGCAATAAGATCCTAATGATGTGCTCTAGTGAGTTCAGAATACCAGTAATGTGTCACATGAATACATATAGTCATCTATATAGTGAAATGGGCACAGCTTTGGTGACTGTTACAGAATGATGAGCATGAGTTCATTCACATGAATTGCATGAGTTCCGTTCTCTACAAGCTTAGAGATGTCTGGTGTATTGACGAATGAGTATGGTAAGGTGCCATTTAAAACACAGAAGCAGGCCAGCGTACCGTCATCAGGGCAGACAGGACAGCACTCATCAGGGGGAATCACTGGGTTGGCGCAGTCACTTGTGTCCTCGCAGATCACCTCGTCGCACATGACCGTTCCGCTGTCACACACACAAATCTGGCATGGCTCTGGTTTCCACACATCACGATCATTGTAGACCTGACCGTCTAGCGTGCAGCTGCCAGCTGTGCCTTAAGCGAAAGAAGAGAGAGTATGTCAATACTGTAGCTACTAAACCACTCTATATATTGTGCATAATAATAATAATAATAATTATTATTATTATATTGGTAGGCCAGGATCTCATTAGTTGTAAGAAAGCAAGCATTTGAATTGTTTAAGTTTACACAATGATGAGGATGATTTGAAGTTGTGTTTTCACGCTCTTATTTTCCAAGTACGCCCAGGCTTTGGGCTGAAAAGTAGTTAAATCCTTTTAAAAGTAGTTTTCAAATATTAAAAATCTGCTTTTAGTATCATGCCACCGTGGAAGTTCAAGGAACTGATGGTGATGGTTAGCTCTAAATAAATTTTAGAAATACTTGTGTATATATATATATATATATATATATATATATATATATATATATATATATATATATATATATACAGTACGTATATATGTATGTACTGTAAGCCTGAAATGCTGGATAAATCAATTTGTGACACTAGGTGGCGCAATACCGTGTAAAAATATATACCCTGTAGGAAAAAAAAGCTCAGAGAAAACTTCCACGTCTTCTGCTGTTGAGTGTCTATCAGAAAATAATTGAAAACTGTTGGCTTGGCAACGACTTGCGTTTTTCCCTTTGTGGAAAGTCTGCAGAGTCAACATATGTTTTACATTATCACACAAAAAAAGGGGGGAGGGGTGAAAAAGGTGGGGTTTCGGAAACAATTGCCAAAAAATTCAATTCCAAACACAGCCACGTGGAGGCGCCGTTGGATTATGGGAAAAGAGCTCCGATCACTTAACAGCGACAAAGATCTCAGCAACTAACCGAATTAACAATTCGGTTAAAATCCTCATTTAAAATAGTTTTCTTTAATCACTCGCCAGCATTTCTACTTCTAGTCCGAGCAAAGACACATATTTGTGTTCTAATGCGTTTATTCAGCTTTATGCTAGCCTACGTGATCCACTCCATCCCCTCACTGATCCAAACATGAGATCATCACTTTTTCCAAGAGAAAAAAAACGCGCTTGAAGTGGTTTATATAACTCCTTCTCAAGACATACCTTCAGTGGAATTCGCTTAAATTTAGATGCTTATATTCCTGTAACTCATCTATTCCCAATCTTCCCAATCTTATTTCTTATCCCAAGCTTGCTGCGTTGTAAATTAGCAGTATTTACACACACACACACACACACAAAGCATATCTGAAGAGAGTGTCAGGTCCAGTGATTTACTCCTGCCTGACCAATTTTGAAGGTGATGTTAATGTGCAGATGTTAAGACAGATGTTAAGAGCTGTAGCTGCAGGGTGTAGAAAGCGCATGGGTGGGTGGAGGGACGCGTCTCCAAACCTGCACCAACTTGCCTCCACAGACTCGAGCTCGCAAGCGCGCAAAAAAAGGTAAATGGGGGCTAGTGCACCTGAAACCCAGAGCTTTTTCTTCACTTCTATCACATTTCTATTCACAACCACGAGAAAGAGGAAAACACCAAAGAGAACAACTCTGCAAGTCCAGGGGAGGCACTTTCACTCTGGGGCCTCTGCGTTCTGCATCCCTGTTATATAGCATCGCTTTTCCTCAGATATAACAGGGTACAGCAAGAAAACAAAACAAACACCAAAGAAAGAGTTATACTCACGGTCGTCCTCTCCTTGTCCCCTTGCTAAAAGCACTGTTGCGCTGAGCAACAGCGCCAGCCGGATATCCACAAAGCTGAACATGTCTAAATATTAGACATGTAGACTCTTTGAGGCGAGGGAAGTTCTGTTTTTTCTCCCGTTAGACTCCAGTCATATACAGTAGGGTCCGGTCTCCTCTGATTCCAGTGCGGACCCCAGCAGAAACTCCCTACTGCCCAAGCAAACTTTTTGCCCACGCTTTTATACTCCAAAGTTTTGGGGAGGTGCCGGCCACACCAGATAACTCGGGCATGTTCCCATTTAACGGGGGATAAAGTCCCTCCTTCAGCAGACTAAGGGGTTGTCTTAAAAACGTTCCCCCCCTCTTTAGCCTTAACATCTGAAGAAACTTGATCTTTTAAAGAAAAGGTGAGAGTTAAGCCAGCAAAAAAAAAAACAAACCAAAAAAACCCCTCTTCTCGATTCAGTTGGACAAAGTGGCATGCCATAAGCATCTTTCAGCTAAAAGTTAGTGATGTACTGCAGAAACGCATGGAGGAGATTTGCAGCTATTCTCAGTAGTATACAGGCCTGTATATTTGTTACTTCCATCCGCTTTGCGCTCTTGTGTGGATGCACACGAGTTCAACAGCAAAAACCACAGTGCTAAATGAACTTTTATGCTTCAGCAGTAAATAGTAGGCTATAGCAATAATAATAATAATAATAATAATAATAATAATAATAATAATAATAATAATAATAATAATAATGCAACACTATTCAGCACTGGGGACCTTTTTCAATATTGATTAGTTTACTCTTGCTATATGATGGACAGATGAAATGATTCATCTCAGGATTTTCTGGTGCAACATAATTAGGCCTGTAGTAAATAATTCACTTAAATGACTCGTGCACAGTAATTTCTTCACAGGTTAGTGTACTGTAATTGTGATCACTTTAAAATTATGTTAAAAAAACATTTATTTATTTATTTATTTACTTTAAATAAGACCGCTTCATATCTCAGGGGTGTTGGCAATCTGTTTACAGTGCATGGGTACGTTTCAAAGGTACCCCCTCCCCCTTCTTCAATAAAAATTAAAGTCATAACATATGACTGTCTCATATTATCTAGGCACGTGAATTTAACTGGGAGTTATACCACGGTGCGTAGTTAATAAATACTATGTTTAGGACACTATTAGTTCCGAATAATTTTGAAAACGCACCGCAATGCAATTCATTGCATTCAGTAAGAAGATTTATTAAAGAAAACACTTGGCACGTTTGAGCGAGAGAAGATGCTGAACTTCACAGACACACAGCAGTGTGTGCGCTCCTACACGCGCCACGCACGAGCCTCTTTGCGCACATGCGCACTGACGCTATTACAAAAAAAAAAAATAACAACAGCAATTCGACTTGAGAATTTCATCTCTCTTCCGCGGACGTCGCATCTATGTGAGGATCCAATCACAGCTCTGCCCCCCCACCCCCCCACCCCAATTTTTTTTTTATAACTTCGTGTATTTTCCGCCATCCGAGAACTGACTCTGCTTTCTTTTTTCCTTTTAAACACCGGGAGGTGAAAGCAGCGTGAGCGCTCGTGAGAGAAAACGCCACCTCATCGCCTTCAGGTGCCATTAGGTTTAGTCTCAGAGGGAAAACAGATTTTAAAACAGTGTCTGCTGAAGAAGTGCTGCCAGTGTAGCTATAGGGGGGATTCAAGTAACAACTCTTTGCATTACCATACAAAACCTGTAGATGGAAAACAGACTTAGAAATCACACCTTTTTATGTAATACTTATTTGATCTGTGTAAAGGTATATACATAGATTATAAGACAATATGAATTTTTGTTACAACTCTCCTCATATTATGGGCAGCTGTATCACCAATTTTTTAAGTTCTGGACATGTGCTTGCATGTTTTTTTTTCTTTTCTTTTTTGTCATTTTCTTTAACCTGTTACTTGCCAAAAAAACATTTTGAAATCACCAAGACTCTAATATCCTTTAAAAATAAATACTGCACCATGTTATGTAATCTATAACACCATTTCTGGTGGAAGCATGGTGGCACAATGGGTAGCGTTGCTGCCTCACAGTCCTCAGTTTAATCCTGAGCTCAGGTGTCTGTGCATGTTTTCTCCATGTCTGCATGGGTTTCCTCAGGGTTCTTCAATTTCCTCGCACCTCGAAAAAAATATGCCAGTAGGTGGATTAGCTATGCTCATGTGGATTAGCTATGCCCCTAAGTGTGAATGAGTGTATGAATGTGTGTTCATGGTGCCCTGCAATGAACTGGCATCCCATCTGGGCTGTGTTCCTACCTCGTTCCCGATGTTGCCAGGATAGGCTTCAGATCCACTATGACCCTGACCAGGAAAAGCGGTTACTGAAGATGAATGAAAATGAATGAAAGTTGATAGCAGCTGACATTGTTAATATGCTTATTTCGAATCTGTAGTCGAGAATGAATAGGTTTTCTGAGATCCATTAACTAAACACACATTTTGTTTGGATTTCACAAAAATTGCTTCTTGAATAGCTACAAACTAGATAGTTAGCACAAGGAGCCGCAACAAACAAACAAACACAAGGTGAGAAAGTGAAAAATGAACACCCCAAAACACACCTATACTTATATATCCCCAGCAGAGATGTACATGCAGTTGAAAATTCTCACACACAAGCATCAACATGTTTACAGTAAAATATGGCCATTCAAGCTTGCATTGCAAAGAAGATATCCTTCAAGAAGATTTAATGAAAAATGACCTTGTCTGATTGTACCTAGGTGCTTAACAAGACAATCCACCAGCCTTCTCTTGGTTTACCAAATATACAGTTGATTGCATATTTTGGAGAAATAAAATATAAAGTAATACAAACACATACACAGTTAAAAAAACAAACAAACCAAACCCTCCAGCAGTAATGCATAAGGATTGATGCATGACTTTATCCACTTTATAGGAAATTAATGAAGCTTCCTTAAAAATGAAACTCTTTTGTTAGTTGGACGTCAATACCAAAGATATTCCGTTTTACTGTGGATAGTTTATAGGCAAGTAAAATTGCTCTCCTCAAGAGTGAAGGTATCATAGGCCATGGAATTATCTTTGACTTAAAATAAAATCCACATTTATGAAAAGTTCATCCATGTCTGAGAAAGAGTGCAAATATTTATTTCTCAGTGATTCCAACAAAGAGACTTGAACATTAAGGTCCCGTTTGGATTTTGCTATGCCATTATAAACCTGCAGGCATTCATCTCTTCTCAGTCTGATCTTTGCTGTTTAATAATGCATACATGGTTGTAATTCAAGAAACTGAAAATTTATGGAGACAGAAGGGACTTGCTAATGAATGAAAATAGAAGCAACTGAGAAAAGTCAAGTGTTAGAATTTATCCATGGAGAATGAAATCTTCTGGGAGCTTTCACGTTGTCCAAAGTCAGCAGGAACAAGAAGCCGCCAAGCAAAACACAGAGAGCTCAGATGGCTCCGACCTGGACAAGACACCGGGAAAAGTAAAACCTGTGAAGAGTATTCATAAAGCCTCCGCTTTTCATGGCTTGTCTTTTTTAGAGAAAGTGTATTACCACTTGAGACCGTGAGACGGTAGATATAGATTCAAGAGAATACCAGTTTACTCTTTTTTATTATTGTATGTTGAAAATTTATTCAATTTAACTGTTAGTTTGCTGCACCAATTTGCCCACTGTAAATCCTATGAAAAGTTTTCTTAAGGACATTTGGGAATACAATTTGACTTTGGCACTCTGAGTGCCAAACTTATTCTGCTTAATAAATACCTATGTGTAATTATCGATTTAATGTTGATTAAAACATTTTCACATTTGATTAAGTATTATGAATGCCCACGTCAAGCAAGGTAAACGTAGTTAACGTAGTATCTCCATAGGGGTATACTGGCATCGATACTCAATCATTGTGTCATTAAGATGTCCAGATCAGCCTCTGAAAATATTTCTGAAAATACTACTGTTTGATGGGAAGGTCTGTTTTAGACAAACAGGTGTTTCTATACTTACCGTGTTTTCAAGAAACAGAATCCTGGCATGACAGAAATACCAGCGTTACCCTATTAAGCAGCCTTTGCAGCTGTTGTTCTTTAGGAAGCTACTCATCCTCTTGGTGGTTTGCAATCATGTTTGAAAACCAGCAAAAAAAACAACAAACAGGTATAGTAACATGTTCATCAGTGTACAAGCAATGGAATAGTATCCTCAAAGCTCCAACAGTGGACCTAAATGAATTTGAAAGGTACCACATTCTTGAGATCTTCTTGAGGGAAAATCCCAGTGACTCCTGTTTTTACCCTGAAAAGTGCAGCTTAATACATTTTTTCCTGAGTGTATGTTAAAATTTTTTTTTGCAAACCTTCCAATGGCATGTAGAGAATAACAAACGAGATATGGAGTTAGTGATCATTTGATCATTTTTCTTCCATTTTAACTGAATTCACCTAGACATTTTAACATTTGAAGAAAAAAACGTCTTCTGCTTGCTTTAGACTTTTTCAGCATTTCAGCATGAATCCTGGACAAAACTCCCAAGAAAAGATAATTAAAGTACAACAACATGCCAGTAAAAATGCATTTTCATTGGTGGGCATGAGAACAACATTATTGTTTACTGCCAAAATGATTGTGATTAGTTTTAACTAGGTGCAGAAGACTATAAAATAGATTTTATCATCTGCAGCAACACAATACGTATGTTTTCTATGTGCATAAAACATTTATTAAACTAACAAGGAAATCTCAAATTGGTTACGCATGAGTAAATTTGCACTGGCATATAAACTCTACTACAGATAAGTAATAAAGCATTACATAATGTATCTTCTGTTTTTTGCTGAGTGCTGGAAGTATTTCAAGAGTAAAAAAAAAGCAAATCAGTCTAAATGGTGTTGTATTGTTGGGGCAATACTGCTGACAGCCATAAATGTAATTCATCACAAAACACCCTCAGTGCTATGTGTACTCTATCAGTATTCAGTAATGTGTTGGATTAAACTTTAGTTACACATGAAAACCAGAATGTAGCAACCAGCATGACCCATGCTTCTGTGCAAAGAATCTGTAAAGAAATTCTATCATTTCTCCATGTGTCTGTGTGTCAAGTCAGTACAATACTGAAAATGTGCTTTCAGTTTAATGCAGCAAGTACTGTGGGAACATATTTACCATTCCAGCAGTACCTTTTAATGTATCGCTATCGTAATACTGCTGTAACTATGTATGTTATCAATAATTTTACTGTAAGTTAACTTTAATTTCCCCCTCACTTTTGATAAAGCATCATGGCTTCAGTATTACCAGCAAACCAGGGAAAGTGCAACAAGTTTAAACAAGGCTTAAACTATACAAGAGAGCTGGCAGGAGATCTGCTAATAATTGCTAGCTAGCTACCTAAAAGCTTTAGTCAAGTTAAAACAGGTAATCCATACAGTTTACAGCAACTACTTATATACAAGTTCTAACTGTAAATACCAATTATAACTAACTTTCCATCAAACACTGGAATGTTTGACTGATACTAAGGGAGATCATCCTTACATTGTGCTCCTGGACTACATTCTGTAGCTAGCTAATAGCTAGCTCCTGCAACACAAGAACATTCTAATACTCAGCTAGCAATGTTTATTATTGGGCTACTCAGAGCAGCTACTAAAATGAAATGATTAATAAACACATTTTATTCGATTCTTTTGTTAGGACTTTTTCAAATTTATTCTAGCTGTAGATTTGGCAATAAAAGAGTTTAAAGTGTAACTGAAAAACTTGATATTTAAAGCAATATGAAGTCTCGCCATTACTGTGAATATACATTACAGTATAAATGCTATACATAGTATCTACTGCAACTACGTACCAACTACACTCACCGAACACTTTATTAGGAACACATGTACACATATTCATTCATGCAATTATCTAATCAGCCAATCATGTGGCAGCAGTGCAGTGCATAAAATCATGCAGATATGAGCCAGTAGCTTTGGGTTATGTTCATGCCGACCAACAGAATGGGGAAAAAATGTGATCTCAGGGATTTTGACCATGGCATGATTGTTGGTGTCAGACGGGCTAGTTTGAGTATTTCTGCTGATTTCTTGGGATTTTCACACACAACAGTCTCTAGAGTTTTCTCAGAATGGTGCAATAAAGAAAAAACATCCAGTGAGTTGCAGTCTGCAGATGGAAATGCCCTGTCAATGAGAGAGAGGTCAATGGAGAATGACCAGACTTGTTTGAACTGACAGAAAGGCTACAGTAACCACTCAAATATCCACTCTGTACAATTGTGGTGATCAGAAAAGTATCTCATAATGCACAACACATCGAACTTTGAGGCAGATGGGCTACAACGGCAGAAGACCACGTCGAGTTCTACTTCTCTCAGCCAAGAACAGAAAGCTGAGGCTACACTGAGCACTGGCTCACCAAAACTGGGCAGGTGAAGACTGGAAAAACATAGGCTAGTCTGATGAATCTCGATTTCTGCTGAGGCACACAGATGGTAGGGTCATAATTTTGGCGCCAACAGCATGGATCCTACCCAGTGTTGAGTATAGTGTTCCTAATAAAGTGCTCCATGAGTGTATAATCAGTAAGATAGTGTTATTGTTTGTTTTTGTTTTTTTTTTACAATGTATGATTGCTGACATTTAGTTCCCCCGAATGACTTTTGCATGAAAATTATGCTAAAACCTTTCTCTTTCTTGAGCTATATATATTTATTTGCAATCAAGCTATACACTAGATAAATATTAAGCAGGGAGATGATCAGATGAAGAGAAATTTGAGGCAGTTGTATTAACCACAGAGCTGATTTAAATCCAGTCCAGGTAGCATGGAAAAATACTCTACTCTGGAGCTCAGGACTGCCAGATGCTTGAATGCAAATTGTCTTGGAATGGAAATACATACGAGGAATCTGAAGAATAGAACTGGGATAAGACCTTGATCATACTATTTCTGCTTTTCTGTCAGTATCTGTACATTTTATTCACACAGTCATGCTTATGTATTATGTATGAATTGAGAGTAGAGTTTATGGAATAATGAAAGATTTTAAATAAAAATTCAAAGAAACCGTCATGAAGGTAATATGGTGTAGAAATGTAAGGCTAGTCACGCCCTGATCATGCACCTATCCTCTCATGGCAGTTTCCTAAGGCTTATTGAATAAGTAGTGCAGGAGTAGAACAGAGGCAGCTGGGGTTTTGGGTGGAAATAGAAACTGCCATTTTACAGAACCTCCTCATCCGACCCTGGTCTTTGTAATCTATAGTTGTGTGGCGAACGTCTCTCTGGGTTCAAACTGGTGATTATGGGTGGAGTGCTGCTGGACTGCATAGCAGCCTAGAGCTTGACTGGAGACAAACTTTAGTTCTGCTCTTCTGAGAGGAAACTTCTACTTCTTTCTGTTCTCTCTCCCACTTTCTCTTTAGTAGCACACACACACACACACACACACACACACACACATACACACACACAAAAACAAAAAAAAACCCAATAGCTAATTGAGATTACAGGCAGCTAAAGCTTGGAATGAAGAGTGAGACACTAAAGGAGGATCAGGATTTTTTTTTTTTTTAAACAGTAAGGCTTTTAATGTGGGTAGAAATTGAAATTGTTTTGAAACCTAAACTGTTAAATTACAGTTAAGGGCAAAATGTTCAGCATGAATAAAAGATAAATATGGTCACCGATTTTCATCGTATGATATATGACCTTTTTTTTTTTTTTTAAATACAGAGAATAAGGGGAGTCCTTCAATATATGCAGCTTTATATAATATTTTATATGTAATCCATAAACATACCTAATAGGTCTTTATGTAGTGTATTTTAGCAAACTAGTCTCCCTTACCCTTACTCCCTTGCATTATATCCAATCATTGATTGCTATAATAAAAAAGTCCAGTTTAATCACAAACACAAGTCTTTTTTTTAAGACTCAAAGCCAACAGTCTTCTGATTAAAGCCATTTAAACCTGTTTTGGGCCATTTAACAACACCTGAGTATCGCAGCATGTTATGAAGGCTTTATGATAGCTATTTTTCCATCACCCTCCATAAGAAAAAAACTAATGAGTACACTGTAACCATCCTCACAAAGCGTCTTACCCAATAGGTGCCTCGTTTTAAAGCCCCCTGGTTTTATTAACGGAAGCCCAACGTTTGAAGCCACAGGGTTGCTGAAAGCACTGTTAGCGGGTGGGAGATGGGCGGGTGGGGGCAACAACACACTCAAGCCTAATAATCATACATTACACATACACACACAGAATGCATACGTCCGCAAAACAGGGGCCAGGGCACCAGTACATTGGATATTTCAGTGTCTGTCTTTAGAGCTTTAGAACAGCTTTTAAATAAAGTGCTCATCACCTGAGACACTGTTTTATTCTTCCATCTTTCTTCTCATCTTATATTGTTAAATGACTTTTAGACTAGCACTTTTATTCTGTCATAATGTGACTATAGAAAAGGTGAGAGAGAGAGAGAAAGAGAGAGAGAGAGAGAGAGAGAGAGAGCTTTCATTGCCTTGTCATGTATGTCATATATCATTAGCATCCTTTAGATGTATCAAGACACTACATTCCATCAGACTTGAGCACACTACTGTGGCTAAAGGATTATGACAGAAAGCTGTATGCTTTAACTCCTTACAGTCTCAGGTAATATCAGAGTATTCATTCATCTTAAAACTGATCATTTAGGAACTACAGGAAAGCAATTAGGAAATGTACAGTATATAGCTATGAGAAGATGGCTCTGGAAGTTTAACGTGTTAAAAGCCTGTGATTAAATATTAAGGACTATAGTAGGGGATTGCAAAGTTAAAACAACAACATGAGATATTTTAAACTAGTGCATTCCTGATAAGCAACTACCATGGGTTGTTAGAATGAAGACGTTTATACAATAATGCGATTGCATTTTATCCATATAACCTTTCAGTTATTCGAATTTCATATTCAGCTTATCAGATTTTGCTTGCTTTAATGGGTCTAAAAAATCAAATTCATACATTGTTTTTTTTTTGTCCAAGCATAGTCTGAAACATTATTAAGATTTTAAACCCAGGATCATCTGGACGATCAATGTATCAGTATACAATCTGTTAAATATATTATGGTAGTATAAATGGTTTGATCAATATATTTTGATAAACACGTTAATAATCAGAAATATGTACAAAACCACCATGATAACATCCCCAGTTGGCTTTCTCTAATATTTAATAAAACCTAATGAGCATGCAACCAAATTCAGTGGTTAGATACCTCCCCATATGTGTTTTGCTGCTTGTAGCAGCTTGTATGCAGATGTTTCTGTAGGAAGCGCTTGCCCAAGGCAGTTTTAAAGCAAAACTGTGCACTTTGAATGGGCACCATGTAGGTACCTCATTAGGAGGAGGCCTATTAGCCAAATGGCATCATTTAAGTTACAATAAGTGAAGTCAGAACGAGGGTTCCCTGAAGTGTCATGCTTTATTTTCCATGTTTTATTTAAATTAAAATGATTTTTTAAAATATGAAAAAAATACTGTTAAAACATTTGAACACATGCAGGTTTCATTCCTACTGTTCTTTGAATTCTGCCTCGTTTATCTAGACTCATTTATCTATGCAGTCCCCTTTCCTAGACATTTCATCTCTGATTATTATTTAAAGAGCAGACACATACACAAACACACACACACACACATATATATATATATATATATATATATATATATATATATATATATATATATATATATATATATATATATATATAGAGAGAGAGAGAGAGAGAGAGAGAGAGAGAGAGAGAGAGGGACATTACGATGTGCTTCTTTCCATCCTATGGCTCAGTCATGTGTGGTTTGCATCTGGGAGAGTAATAGTTGTGTAGCTGGGGATATCTTTCTGTGTGTTTAGTGTCCGTTTGTGTACATACACTTGTGTGCTAAGGCAGTTAGCTACATGCTGTGAGACACACTTCAAGAGCTCTTGTTGGCAGTTAAGGGGCAGGGAGGATCAACTTGTTGGCGCCTGCTTTTGCCAAGGTGCTTCTGCTGCCCAGCAGGTGAGGAAACTAACACGTACACACAGACACACATACAAACTCATGCAGGCTTTACAGTTTCAGGAATCACCTACAGCGTACTCCATGCCAAGTCACACCCTGCAACATAACCCGTGTGCTGTTTGATCAGGCAGATCTGATTGCTTGTGTAAGGAGCTCTAAAGTGGATTTAAATGCTTTTCCAGTTGCTACTTTAGCTATAGTGGTGTATGCTGTCAATCATGCTGTAGGTTACAGTATCTGACAGATACATTTACACACAAAGCATTGTTGCAGCATCACATCTATAATTAATTTAGCGTATACCACTGCTGCTGAATACTCAATTCTGATTGGTCCAAAAGCAAAATTATTTTTTTTTTAAATAACAGCAGCTCTGACAGTGTCACGTTATTAATGTAATGAAGGTTAGGACAGATGCAAGTGCAGATAAGAGCTTTTATAAAGAGAGGCAGGCAGACAAATCCAAATCATTAGGCAATAGCGTGGTCAAAAACAGGCAAAGGGTCAGGCGATCAGCAAACAGGCATAAACTGGGCAAGGCAAGAATTGAGAACGAGAAACAAGAAACAAGATCAAAAACCATGAAACACAACGAGGAACAGGGTACAAACGTTTGGTACGGTAATAACACTCAATACTTCGCAAAGTCATTGTGTTCAAACAGTCTCTTTATACTGTGGATGTGAGTGCTGTGAATTTGATGCGGGTGTGCATGATTAGAATGAATGTGAATGTTTCTGGGAATTGCAGTTCATGGCGGCCATGTTTGTAGGCTGCAGTGCAGGATGGGAAATGTAGTCACTGGTTTGCTGTGACATGACAGACAGTAGTACCAGCTGCAAAGTTTATATAATTCTATTTATCATTCTAATACATTATTATTATGCATTATACATAATACATTATTATTATTATATACATTATTATTATTATGTACCCAGGGATTTACACAGGATACATTTATTTGGCATTTTTGAAAGGGCATTCAAGTGTCAATGCTTTGTAACACTCAGAGGTAAATCTGTCAATCCAAGTTTTCTACCATGGGAACATCTTTAGCACTGAGGGCTTTGAGGTTTCTCATTTGCATAACAAGCTGTGTTTTTCTTGTCTTTTTAACTTCAAGAGCAGGAATAAAGGACAAGCTTTGGGAATGACTGTCTATAGCTGTTATAATGTAAATGATAACAGGAACTGAGCATTAAACTCAAGTGTAAATGCACAAAAATATGATGTAAAAATAAATAGTCATCATTAGGAAATTGCAGTGGTATAAGAAGAATAAAACACTTAAAGATGTGCTGTTATTGGTAAACACCCGATTTCATCACACTACTCTGTTGGTGATTATTTTCCTGTAACAGCATGCCTTATTATGCTTTATTACTTCCTTGGTACTGTCAACAATAGATACACTTTTTATGACAAGTGGTTGTTTGATGTGAATGTGGTCCTTATTTCCTATATACTGTACCATGAACTTTTGCGTCACAGTTGAAATTTTCCCCTCAGATTATAGGAAATGTTTAGATACGAAGCTACCTACTACACTGAAGGTGGGGATTGCCATTTCATCCATAATTAAACTTTCCTGTGTGTGGAAAGCAGCAGAATGCTGTCCGTTTGCGGTCCTAAAGCAAAGCTTGATGTCAGGTGAGGACTCCAGGCAAAATATTTCAGTCTCACTAGAAATACCTAGCACAGGACTACAACTGCAGTGGAGTTCTGTGTGTGTGTGTGTGTGTGTGTGTGTGTGTGTGTGTGTTTTTAAGAGATTGAGAGAGAGTAGATGATTCATGTTGAAGAGGCTCAAACACTGTGTTGAGACAGATAGAGACCTCATAAGGTATACTTATGAAAAGAGGTATCTTAACCCCGAGGTGTTCAAGGAGTGCCGTCTAAACGCTTATTTACCCTTCATAAAATGTTTATAGTTGTCAGATTCAGCCCAGACATTGTAGTCTTGTACACTGCATGGTAACAAGACCAAAAGACACAAAAGAAAACCTTGATTAAATCGATATATACTGTATGCATCACACGCTATATAGGTGTTCCTAAATATAATGTTTTTTGTATTGTTCTATAAAGCAGACGATTTTAAAACTATATCTCACACGTTAAAAAAAAGTATGGTTTTTGAAATAGGGGTTCAAGCATAGGTGTCTGTTATTGAAGTATACAGTGGTGCTAGTAGTATTTTCTATATATCTGCATAAATATGATCGTAATAGTATCCCACTGAAGAAAACAGATCTAGGTGTTTTCTACACCTAGATCTGTAACGCGAGTAGCAAGTAGCGTGATATTGCAGTGAAATATTTCATATTTTTAATATTGTATTTCACCAAGAGTGATGAATAATATAGACGCACTGTTAAAATTTCATTGCATTTTAATGAAATTTTAGGGGGGGTGCTGGACTTCTCATGTAGTCTTAAAGCAATCACCTCTGATTTAAACATACAGTACTTACACTACATACAATACTTGCAAACTTGATCAAGTAAATCAGGAACGATGACATTACACCCTGGTGCCTACACAGAGATCTATCGGGATGAAAAGGGACAGAGTGGTGCTGATAATGATAATGAGTCTTTATTAATCACATATACATTACAGCACAGTGAAATTCTTTTCTTCATATACCCCAGAATGTCAGGAAGTTTGGGTCAGAGCGCAGGGTCAGCCACGATACAGCGCCCCTGGAGCAGAGAGGGTTAAGGGCCTTGTTCAAGAGCAGCTTGGCAGTGGCAGCTTGGCAGTGCTGGGGCTTGATCCCCGACCTTCCGATCAGAGCCTTGACCGCCACGCCACCACTGCCATTGATGACTTAAACTTTATGCAACAAGCTGTATTTTTCAGTCCCTTGCCCTGCCCGCACATCCTCTTGGTGCAAGCATGGCAGCACAACTGCTTTGATAACCTCCTCACGTTCCAGACAAATAACAGGGTTAGTGAGGGGGAGAAATCAGCCTTTTTAGAGCCACCTTGGCTTTGGTGGAGACGTCTATAAATCTCTGTCATTAGCATCAAGGTAAATTCAACCCTAACAATTACAGGTGCCCACCAAAGCCCTCCCTAGACTAATATATACAGATGGTGACCATGGCTAGATGATAAGGGGGATGAAATGGGGGAGCACAAGGCTCTCTATCCTTAGATGAATTAGACTAAAACAGTGGTAGATCAAATTTTTCCGTTTGGTCTATGTATTTGAGGCAGGTTTTGATTGGGTTTGTAAGAGCTGAGTCAGCAAGATGGTTTAAATACATTCAGATGAGCTAACCACAATTTAAAACCACAATAAGAGATAATTTTTTTAAATCCAGGCAAAACATTCACAGATTTGCATATGAGTTATTATGCTATCCATTCCTTTTCTGCATGTAGAACTGCTTCTGTAATTTATGGAAAGATAGTACACCACCAACTGCTTACTTCAGTCAATCAAATCAACCACTGGGACAAATGAGAGAGTCTCTAATGCCAGTCAAGTTACGATTACCTTAGTATTAGTGTATGGGTTAATAATAAGCAAGCAAAATGCCCAACAGATCAGAATCCAGAATGTGTCATCTCTTTCTCAAAGTTTTCACTGGGTTTCTTTTCTCCTAGAAGGTTTATTATATTGGTTCCTATTGAACATATAGTTCATATTGTTTGTAAAAGAACCTCTGTGTGGTCTGTGTGGTAATCCCAAGACATTTCATGCCTACAAGCAGATCTCTCATTACTTAAGCCCTGAATGGGCAATGCCACACCATACTTAAAGGACATACTCAAGGGACACTTGCTGGAGGTGCCCATCATCCTGGCACACCTGTTTGCCACGCTGTACCGGATGCCTGCTCCTCTAGAACCCAACACAAACACAGACAGCTGTAATGATTGGGCCCAAGTATCCTGAGCCAGGGCCATGGAGTCTGCTTGTGTGTATATATGTGTGTGTGAGAACGCCACCGGCAGAGCTGTTCCCCTGCCAGAATGTCCCAACCAAAGCAGTGTTTTTGGCAAAATGAAAGGGGACTCTAAGCTGGTTGGGCGGGGTGCAATTACAGGGTTGCTGGGTGTCTTCCTCACAGTTCACTGGCATCACAGAGGATACATGGAGTTTTTTACATTTTAGAAATCCTTGTGTTATACAGTCTATGATTTTACAGTCTAAGACTGTACCAGGATCAGTTTCGTTGCTTGTTTAAATACCTGGTTATGCAGCATTGCACAACATATCAACTTGACTGAAAGGTCAAAGTCCTTTGGTTTTTACCTCTGGTGGAATCTTAAAAGGTATTTGTTGAAGCCTTACAACAGAGGTTTCCTATTAGAGAGGGGTCCATATAGAAGCGAAGACCACCTAACTAGCCAAGAAACCTGGGAAGTAAATGTAGGATTTTCAGATCCAATTAACAGCAAAAAGGTATCATGGTCAGAAAAGAAGGGGGAAAATATGTCCAAGTTTCACTCATCAGCATGCATGTGTGAAACAGCTGACGAGGTTTAGCAGATCAGCAGAGATGAGGCAGAGAAAGGGAGGGCTATTCTTATAGCTGAGCTAGAGAGAGAGGCTGTAATTTGCTGAAGCACTTGGGGAGAATGGAATGATATTTTTGTGAGGCTTAATTTAATCTTCTCTCCATCTGATTATGTGTTTCAGGTCGAGGCAAGGCTTCCAAACCCCTCCTCTTCAGCCTTTTTGTTTTTCTGAGCAAACCTGACAACTCTGCATACATGATCAGAGAATGCAGCTGATGGAATAAGAGTGAAGGAATATGGAAATCTGAAACATCCTCATAGCTCAGCAGATTCATTTATCTTCTTATTTAGATATTCATTTTAATGTAGCCTATATTATTTGTCACTGCAGCGGCTTTGTTAGCTCGACAAGCAACCAGCAAACTACACTACCCATCATCTTCACCCAGTCTATATGTAAAGTCATACTCACAGGGATAAACCTGCAAAATACTTATCCCTGTTATCACTCACCACTACTGGTAACAATCACATGTTCACAGTCATACACACTCCTTTCAAACGGTCCTTCCAAAGATTCACTCCAACTATCTAGTCTGTGACATTACTGAGGATTTATGTCAGTCTGATGCCTGCTTTGTGATTGCCTTACCTACTACCCATTTAAAAAAAAAAATTATATTGTGTGACTGCCTGACCATTATGGGTTTTTTTTTTTTCTTTAATTATCCAAACCAAAAATCCCAATCAGCACTTGCATCCTCCTGTCTTCATCCTTAACTTGGACATGGTAGGTTTTAATGACTCATGTCAAACCATCACAGCTCAGGGGTGTGCACTGGCTGAGCAATGACTGTGACCATCCATGCCACATTGGAAAACTATGCTAACCAGCTGTTCTTAGCAGTTCCTAGCCCTGTTCCATCAGTGCCCATAACTCAGTCTGAAAAGATACTAGATTTGACCATTTCAGTTTCAACCATGCAGTCTTATGATTGATCTGTTCGACAATTTCTTGAACCACTTGCATAATGACATGTAGTCAGCGAATGCCTCTTAACGCTAAAAAACACAGAAAACCTACGCCAACTGAGTTTGCTTCTGAATTCCACACTGGTTGTGGGTAGTGTTTGGAGTGAAA
Source organism: Ictalurus furcatus (assembly GCF_023375685.1). NCBI lineage: Eukaryota > Metazoa > Chordata > Actinopteri > Siluriformes > Ictaluridae > Ictalurus > Ictalurus furcatus. The sequence continues at coordinate 29,014,814 of NC_071256.1, read as the reverse complement.
TGACTCTCATTGCTGCTTTCTGTTAGATGTTGAGAAAAGGCAGTAACTTGACAGTAAAGACAGTAACTTGTCACTGGATGCCCTCATTGTGTTAGCCATCAATCTGGATAAACTCCTTTCTGAAAGAAGAAAGCTTGTCACAATTCAAGCCTTGTCACAAGAAGGCCTGCCACAATGAATTGCCTCCTTACCATGGTGAAGGAGGCAAACGCCAATCCAGAACTCATGCAGACTGACAAAACAAAACTGAACATTGGTCGACAGACACAATCACAACCTGGCCTCACCACTGCCACAACATATGTATATCTTGCCCAGTCATAATTATAACATTCATGTCAGTAGAAAGCTGAGGTGGATCAGTCAAGCAAAATTCCATCCTGTTATGCCAAATATTGAACTTTTTTTAAAGTAAAGTCCTGCCTACTCACAGACCCCATGAGTGTGCCATTGGTCTGCTCTCTGATACCACTGCTCCTAGGTTAAGTCTATTTCTAACCGTGCTGAAAGAATAACCAGGGAAATATATTTTCCTGAAACAAGACTGTATAAGACCTTGAACTTCACCTGCATATGTGCATGGTTCTTTTTCATTTCAAAGTAGGGGGTCCATCAGATCTGTATTAAATATTGAGATCTTACCCAAATCGCAGTCAAGTGCTGACACCTGTTACCCCTGGTACCTTCCTTCTTAAAACTTCCTCAAATCTGTGACTTGAATTACATTTACAAGGGAATGACTGGAAGATGGCCTTCAACAAAAGTCCAGTCACTATAAATATTTAGTGATACTATATGTCTTGGCCAATACCGACTCTGTGCTCCAGGTATTTATTAATGATGTTCTCTGGGGCAAGCAGGGCAAGTTTGTCATAACATACATAGATGACCTCTTAGTATAGTTCAGTTACCTACTTGATCATACCCTGCACATTTTGCATAGACTCATAGCCAGTGACAAGCTGATATTACACAGATAATGGAATGATACATTATGAATGTCCTAATGTGTCCATTCTCAGTGGTGTTGTGCTGAGCTTCTATGAGACAAAGAACGCATGGCATTAATATGAAATTTCTTGTTATTTCTCCAGCTGAAAAAGCAAAAGTTGCAGTCACACGCAGTCAAAACAGTTTAAAACCTGGAGTCACAGAGGTCGGGAATACATTCCATTGTATTGGCCAGGCAGTACACACACACACACACACACACACACACACACACACACACACACATCTCACTGCTTTACTAAGTGTGCACAGTGAACGTTATAAGGCAGAAAGAAGAGTGAGAGAGTTGATGGAAAATATGACTGAGTCTGCACTGCCAGCAACAACAGAACAGTAGAGGGACGACAGGAATGAGGGAGTTAGAGAAATCTCTTCTTAAAGTGGGGGAAGGGTGGAATCTGGATTTTAGGAAGTAGGGATGCAAAAGTGAAAATGGTCAGAGGGACTAAGGTATGAACATATATCCAATGTAGAAAATGGATTAAGATAAGATTATTTTCCCTAAATACATAAGATAATAAACGCTCAGGCTAGATACAATGCAAAACTCAAAGTAAAACTATTTTGAGGTAAGGTAATACCATTTCGACTTATTTATAGGTTGTACCCTTAGCGGTTTCCTTTCTGGTCAGATGAACCCTTAAAGTTTCATTGGATAATGGTTCTATATGGCTCTAAATAGTTTTCCATATTCCACGGCAACATTTGAAGATTTTTATCATCACAAATCAGAGACATGCTTGGTCCAACTATATAAAAAAGAAATAATAGAACCTACACTCTTAGAAAAAAGGTGAAATCTAGGGTACTTTGGTTCATCTCGCAAAGAACTCTCTCATGTTCTACGAAGAACCCTACAACAGAGTTTCCATTTTAGATAAGGCTCTAAGCAGAACCTCTTTAGGAGGCTAAAACTATCCAAAGAACCCTTAAGGAACTAAGAGTGTATATTTTGTGTAACAGTAAAGGATTTTGAACTTTCAGTCTTGCAGTCATGAATGAAGCAAATTTACCACTGTGAAAGCACAGTTTACCTGGTACACTGAAAATAATGATCTAGAACACTTCATGGCTCTTTGTCACTTTGGAAGAACCCTTAGATTCTTAGAGATTACCTATAGATCCCCTTACAGATTCTATGTTGAACCCTATAATATAGTGGTTCCCTATACAAAGAACCCTTGAAGAAACCTCAGCTAATACAACCATTAGGCATCTATCACAGTTTGAGCATGAACCCTTTTTTTTTATTTTATGAAATGATCATGCTATTTTGTAACCTCTGTTCACACTATTGGTGCTTCAGAATGGTCTATTAATGAAATCTATCCAAGGCACCTGACTGACCCCTCAGCACTGTACGAGGCCATTCCACTTTCTGCATAGGTGGACTCAGACAGGACAAAAAGGGTAATGGAATCTTCCCGACTGAAAGAACAAAGTAGATATAATAACAAGCCTTATATGAGAAGGCATGTTTTCCTAATTAGCAGCATGTGTTTTCATGCCGCCAGAAAAATAATCCCAGATCTCCAGAATTTTTGCTGTTTCACTGAGTTACTGATAATTGATGCCAATTGTTAGAACAATTTCCTAGGATTTTAGTAAAAATTCCCCACTGTCTTTTAAACATGTCTGAGAAACTGAGAGCTAAGCAAATCTTTCTAACCAGTTTGATATCTTTTGGTATTTTTCCAATCTATTTTTAGATTTTCATGGTTCAACAAAGGTGAAAGTCATCCAATATGGATGTTGTAAAAAAAATGATGAGGATGTCAAAGATCTCAATGAAAATTAGGAGAGGGTTGTCCACTAATTGTAGGGTTGGCGGTTTGATTCCGGGCCCACGTGACTCCACATGCCGAAGAGTCCTTGGGCAAGACACTGAACCCCAAGTTGCTCCCGATGGCAAGTTAGCACCTTGCATGGCAGCTCTGCTACCATTGGTGTGTGAGTGTGTGTGTGTGTGAATGGGTGAATGAGAACCAGTGTAAAGCGCTTTGTAGAACCGCTAAGGTTAAAAAAAGCACTATATAAGTGGAGACCAAAGTACATGAAGCACTTCGAGTTCGTCAGAGTCAAAGTGAACCCCGAACAATATCAGCACAGACATTTTATACTGTGTTTCAAACTAGGTTTTCTTTGTTCAGGGATGGCTCTTGATGTCCCACTGCCGCTCCTATGCTATAACTGTGTGAATGTCACTGTAGGTGCTATTAGACACATATTTTCATACTTTCATAGGTAATCATGCCTCAAATCTTCATTAGTGAAAAACAAAACCTGAATTAAATTACCATTGTATTTTGGTGCAAGGATTGGCAGACATCAGGTTCACCTGGTGCTATATCATGACTAGGGGCTAACAGACTGCATTTGTTTAAGAAATATTTTTGTCTCTTTTCTTCACCACTGTTGTTCATGTTCTCTATGGGTAAACATGCTTGACTTTAGTCTCAGTGGAATCGCAACATCTCCACATGATGTTTCATATTCAGTGAGTCCCAAAGAATCAAACCAGTCTAGATAGGACAGTCAATTTGTAGAAACGTTCCACACAGGTACAGTACATGCTACACACAGAAAATGGTTTCTTAAGGGTTATTCAGATAGTCCATAACTACTTAAATGACTACTACTTGGAATGTTCTCTGACAGGGAAAGACTTTTATATAAAAATCGTTAAGGTTTCCCACAGATTGACAAATTAAAATATAAATAAATAAATAAATAAATAAATAAAAATTGGGTGCTAGCTGGAACTGTTTTTCTAAGATTGCATGTTTTAGCCACTTTGTTTGCAGTGTTATTGGTTAATGTTATTCTTTCATCAACAATTTTCTATTCACATTCAGTTATATAGCTTACAACACATATAAACAAACTAGTCTTAAAAAATCAAATTCGATCAAATTCAAACTCAGCTACATGTTTATTGGCTGATGAACTGTAAGGCATACAAAAATAGGACATTTAATACAATTTCTTGATGGTAAATCAGAGTCATACCAGGCAAATACTTCACAATGGTCAGGTTTCCAAACAGAACAACTTTTCCATTTGTACCACATAAAATATAATAATTTCCTTTTTACATCCTCAAACTGATATCCAATGAGCTGAAGATTCACCAGGTAGAAAGATGAATCTGGTCTAATACCTAAAACTAAAACTGCTATTATCCAACTGCAACACACACACACACACATGTGCGTGCACACACTTTCTTTTTAAGGCCTGCAGAATATACTTTGTCCAGACCTGCGCTCTGCTGGAAAAATGTCTCACAGAAAGTCATCGACTTCTCCCTTCCCCCTTTCTGTGGTGTTCCAGTTGGGAAAATTAGTCAGAGAGTGAGCTCAGCCCCACGTCTGGAGAGCACATTACGTCCTCATGCTCTAGCAGGAGAAAGGAAAAAATGGAGTGGATTAAAGACTGAGGCTGAGAGAAAATAATGGAACTACAAAAAGACTCTTTTATATATATATATTTTTATTTCCTTAAGAGAAATTTGACTGTGTGGTGTATACAATTGAAACACAATCCCCGAGTAATAGTAGCGGTACATAGACAGCTACTGACATTAGAAAACCAAGATTGAGATTGCATTAAGGTATGAAGGTACCAAGGGCAGGACAGAGGGCTTAGGGTTTTTTTTTATTATTATTATTTTTAATGCTTTTAGATGGCTAGTACTGAGTTCTTCCCACACTGCAGCACAAAGTCTTCACTGGAGGATAGCTTTTTAGCCTGACATCCTCCTCACCGCCCCTTAGAGTGACTCATAAGGGGACTATGTACACAAACTTTCTCTGGGATGTATCCCTGTTCATAGGGGCTTGTCCAAATTCGTGAATATGCATAAGGCAGCAAAGGACTTCCTCGGACTATCATTGTTATTTAATTTATTAATTGTCAGATCCAACAGATCAGTGATATGTTTTGCAGGAAATACTGGTCCCACATGAACTTTTTTTTTTTTTTTTTTTTAGTAAAATGTTCTCCTCAGTGTGACTGGTGTTGCTGCAGAGCTTTGTGATGGTGCTTTTAATCAGGAGCCTTATTTCACTGTCCTGCATTAGCAAATTGTGAAGAAAATGTAACCGAACACTTTCACAATTACAGGCAGTAGATTTGCCATGCAAGCATGCGCTCTGCCATTAGAGATAGTTTCAGCACAGCATCAACAGTGATGGCTTCCTAACAATACTTCCCTTACGCAATATCAACTCAGAAACATCATGAGAAAGCAAGTCCATTACATTTCCTAAATATCCAGTAGGCCTAGAAATATTATCATTTGCTGTAGAGTTATAAAATATTGTAAGGGATGCAGTTTCCTCTTAGTTTCTGGACAATTAAAGATCTAGATTATCTAACTGCTAGTAGGAGGCAGTTAGTATTGTAAAAATAGCATCATGGTAATGAAAGTTGATTTAATGATAGCCACATCATCATTATTGTGTGGTTAGTATATGTTATTAATAACCATGTGGCTAAAATCTTCAAAATATTTCTCAGAATAGAAACTAATATATGTACTTATACGTACATTTTTGTCCAATGATACCCTGAAGCAAGTATAGATGTAGCACACAGACAGTATTTACTGTAAAATAGTAAACCAGAATATCATAGTATATCTAATTAATGCACAGACATTACACTTTATATATGTACGGAAATATACTATATTATACACTATAGACTATAACTAGTCTCACTAGTTTGATTGAGTCCTAAGCAAAAGGACCATCTGCAATTTGTGCGTTTTTCATTGAACATGTCAAGTGTCCCATAGTCAGTAGTGCTCAATAATGATGCACCATAAAGCCTAAAGACTGCGGTTTCCTGTGTGTTACTAGCTCATCCAGCTGTTTCATGTTTCATTGGAGGGTCTGTTCAGGTCTGTGTGGCGCCTCCGCCTCTGATAAAATTTAAGCAGCTCTTTTAAAATTCATACTGTAACTACTGTATAGGTTCCTACCTGTAGGTTATAGACAACATCTGCAATATACACAATCACAGCCATTAGACTGAAGTAGCACTTTTACCTTTGGTTATGAAATATGAAAGAATATTGAAATATTCTTTCATTTTCTGTTTCTGCTCTCACCTGTAGGAAATCCTCTGATTAAATCTGTTGTGTATTTGATCTCCACCCACATGTTGACATCAAAATATTTGACTGTTAATTGGCCATATACAAAAAAAAAAAAAAATTCCTTCAGTGCCATTCAAGATATGATGGTAGAAGCAAAGAATCACTCAGAGGAAGCCAGTTTGGGGATAATAGAGGCTGAAAGCAAAGGTCTTATAAACCACCCATGCATGGATGGATTGATTCCTCTTTCTGATTCACTCCAATCACTGAATAAATAAATCTGAGCAGTGGGTCAAACACACAATTTGACATTTCTGTGACCGTAGTCAACACATACAGTACAGTGTATATACCAAGGTGGGAATTACACAGATTGCACAGTATCTTAGGACCATGTAGGCATCTGTTTCTTTAACAGGACCCTGCTTTCATCCTTGCTAACCTTTGTGCCATTTAGTCACCTGGGATTTAATGTTTGAGGAAGTGGAATACAACATGATGCAAGACAATCGCAGCACAAACAAAGACCTACTTATATTGTGGGGAAACCTATATATATATATATATATATATATATATATATATATATATATATATATATATATATATATATATATATATATATCCTATATTATATTTTAAAATCTTTATATAATATCATCATTAGTGTGCAGTAGATAAATCTCAGAATAGGGCGTTCTGCAATAAAGCAGCAAAAAACCCTGAAGTGGTACAAACTGCTAAAAGGTGCACATATGGAAGCTGTCAATCTAATTTCCTTGAACATGTCAAGCCAACACTCTCGCTTTCAGTATCACTAGCTCTCTTTCGCCCTCAATATTAGCACATGCACACATTAATCCTAGTATTCATGTGAGGATCTTCCACTGACGTAATTATTAATACAACGAATTAATGTTATTCTCTTTTTTAGGATTTTACCATAGAAAAAACAGCAAAGCATTGAAAGAACAAACACTTTTTGTTAAAAAAAAAAAAGAAAAAAAAGAAAAGAAAAGTTTTCCACGTGGTCAAAACTGTCAGATTTTCCTATCCTTGCAGGGACATTTGGTTCACATCAAGATTTTAGGTGAAAATTTTGAAAAGAATGTTAAATCAGCCCCAAGCATCAGTGTATATGTTTATATGAGTGCGTTTAAATCTTAGTAGGTTTCTTATTCAAGAAATAACAAGCTAACAAGCTAGAAACAAACACAACAACAAAAAAAATCAAGTCTTCAAAAGAGACATTTTCAACTGTGCAGATTCAGTGAATTTCCTCTCTTTCTTCTGTTTTGTAATGCTCTATTTCTATATTCCGTATGCTTGTGCCATATAAGGTTAAGACATTTAAAATGCTGCAAATTATGGTCACAGTACCATAAAAATGCACACACCCTTCAATCAGAGGTTGGCTTTGGACTAGGCGTCTAAAAAAATAAATAAATAAAAAACACAAAGAAAGAAAATCCTGGAAAAATCCTTTAGCACTGGATGGTCTTTAACTGAGAAGGAGGAAGAGATTCACAGGAGAAGAAACTCAAGGAAGAAAGGGGGGGGGGGCGAATGAAATATTGGGGTGAAATTCCAGATCAAACAAAACTCCCTCTGCTAGAATTTTTTGTTCCCTGGATGAAACCAATGAAACTATTCTCTGTGCTTATGGACCGCCCACCTCTCTGCCTCAATCCCATTGGCAGGTGTTTAACAGGAAGTAGCTCTTTGGAATAGATTCCCTTCACAGCCACGTCTCGCTTGGATGTTGCCCAGCTTGACAAGACAATAGCAGATTTTACGTTTGCTCAACTGCAGTGCAAGGTTTCCCCACTTTTATGACCCAGCTTTCATACATTCCTACAACTGTTACTGCTGACTTTTCTGCAGGAGTCTTTGCACTGTTTCTATGGAGCATATTGTGATTACATTGAAATAACACAAGCTAAATGCTTTTTCTTTTATTGTTTACTCCCTCCTTCATGCATATGGTCAACCTCAATAGGACATGGTAATCACTGACCCTAAGTGAGCATGTCATCCAGTCAGGTACATGGGTGCAGCTAAGGTGTGGCCAAGGCTGAAGCATGGCCACCCCCTGACCACCCCAGTAAGATGACATTTTTCTTCTTCTTCTTCTTCTTCTTCTTATTTTTATTATTAATAACAATATTTAGGGGGCACAGTGGCTTAGTGGTTAGCATGCTTGCCTCACACCTCTGGGGTTGGGGGTTTGTATCCCGCCCTGTGTGTGCGGTGTTTAGCATCTTCTACCTGTGCCTCGGGGGTTTCCTCTGGATACTCTGGTTTCCTCCTGCAGTCAAAAGACATGTGTTGTAGGCTGGTGGGCATTTCCAAATTGCCCGTAGTGTGTGAATGTGTGTGTGAGATTGTGCCCTGCGATGGGTTGTGTTCTACCTTGTGCCCTGAGCTGCCTGGAATAGGCTTCAGGCTCGCTGCAACCCTGTGTAGGATAAGCAGTACAGAAAATGGATGGATGAATATTGTTGTTGTTGTTGTTAGTCAGTGTGGTTACCAATATGATGTGAAAACAAACAACTTGATAAAGCTCTCTGTGATCGGCTAGTTTGAATGATAACTACAACATCTCTGGGGAAAAGTCATTATTCAGTGGTGAGTTGAGCTAGCTAACACAGAAGCAAACTATTTTTTCAGTGATAGCAATATTCATTATTTGGAGAATTAGCATTGGATCTCTTCAGTTCCTTATTAACTACCTTTAATATTTTAAATATGTAATGCTAGTGTACTTCATAAGATGTAAGCCTGGTGGTATGTTAGCTGTAAGTTTTTATAGCAGGCTACACAACAAACAAATGTTGCTTAGGTGTGTGCCTTTTGGGGATCCTTCTCAAGCCATATAATGATTGGGGAGCCACATTACGGCATCTTCTATGGATGCTGATTAGTATTTTGCCTCAGCATGGATTACTACCCTAATAAAGTCGTTTGGTCTAAACTGGCCACCCCATTGTAAAAGGTTTGGCTACACTTCTGGTTTGATGCAGATGAGCCCTGATGTCTGGTCAGCAATCCTTTCTGGAGCTATTTCACACTCTTCCCAACTGGATGATGACCCTGCACACAGCAAACATCCTATATTAAAGAGTTAAGCTTGCATGTGCCAGCCTTACTAGTCAAGTGGTCACTGAGTGGTCTCACCAAAACAGGATTTTTTTTGTTTTGCTAATTCATGTGCTGTGATCAAAGAAACAAAATTCTGTCTGGTCTTTGCCTTAGAATGAACGTTTACGGTTTAAGGTCGAAATACACATGCTAATTATATGCCTAGAAATTTCAGCTCAGAGTTGGACAGGGAACACTCAATTTGCCGTAGGCAAGAGGATAAATATAATGTAGACATAATTTCTATAAACAGAAGATGTAAAATAAAGCAAGTGTATGGATCTTTGTGTTAGTACAAAAAAATTAAACAACCCTGAACCATATAAGTTGAGTAAATTAGACATTTTGAGTCTTGATATTAAATTTTTGTTTTCTGATTTTCACAATTTAAAGTGTGTGGTACTAGTAATAGCTAGTTTTTATAATCAGAACAAAGAAAACTCAGATTTGAGCATGGGATGAAATAAAATCACAAGGTAATATGGCTACACTGAAGAAGAAGAAAACAGTTTCAGACCATTAAGTAAATGTATGTTAGTAAGTGGGCATGGACTAAATGTTGAGCGTGAAGGTTATGAAAATAGAAGTCTGTAAGAAGGTTCTGCCTTTGCTTTTGCAAATTGAGCTTTAGGTCAGGAGAGCTTTCCCTTGATCACACCGCAGAAATGTAAAGAACGTCTCACTAACTATAATAGCTTTTCTCCTTCCCATTACTCTCACTCTTTCCCTGTCTGCCTCTTTCTCCAGTTTTACTCTGTATCTGAAACAGCCATGTTGCACACTTTCCTGATGATTTTTCACATGTACAATTCAGGTATGTGTGTAAACCCAGCTGTTTGGAGACAGGCACAGATCTTCCAAACGGTATGTATGTGATCTGTTCAAATACCTGCAACAATTTCAAGAAGGTGGGAGGAAGAGGACAATAAATGGAAAATTCGACTTTCCAATAACGTGGCACGATGACGCATCACGCCTCAATGAAAATCCACCGAACCAGACCAGACAGACAGGAAGAGAAAGACAGAGAGAGCAAGAAAGAGAGTGAGAAATCAAGAGAGATAAAGAATAAGAGTCAGAGAGAGAGAGAGAGAGAGAGAGAGAGAGAGAGAGAGAGAGAGAGAAAGTCATTTTCGAATATGCATTTCATACAGTGAGCTTTGCTAAAGACACATATTGCTTGGATTAAAAGGGAGAGGGAAGGAGGGGAGCAGAGAGGCTTTGAATTTTTTTCCATTGAGGTCAGTCTTTACTGCACTCAGAGAGCTCAGCACAAGCAGCGCAGACTTCCACGTCTGAGCTGTCATTCCGCTACTGCTTGCTATTCCTCAAAATAAGACTTCTCTAACCACTTCTCTTCTCTTACCTCCTTTTGTCCTTTCTCACCCAGTGCTATTAGAAGGGAAGCTACCTGAAATGCCAGCTTTAATTTAATAACAGCACTGATCATTTGTTTACCCTGCAGATGTTCTGGCAGATGTTTTGATCAACCCAATTTAATGCAGACTTATCTAGTCAGTGAAGCTTCATGACCGTTTCACCATTTTAACTTGTAAAGTGTTAAACAAGTGTACGTGCCAAAGGGAAGTTGGCTGAAGGAAAAGTCCACCCTGAAGGACTTGCATATTAATCTTGTGATCTTCTGTGGCATTCTACATTACCCACAATGCTGTTCTACCTGCTGATAGTGGTGCAACCGATGCAGCAGCGATGCAAGCTGCTTTCTGTCCAGGAGGTTTCTCACCTCTTCTTCAGTAAATAGATAATCTTCAACTTTAATGCTAATCCTGCCGTAAATGCCATTGTGCCCATCATCTCGTAGATCACTAACTAGCCGAGCAACTCACAGAGCAACTGTGTTTCACAGCTGCATTGCAGTCTGTCTGAGTCGCTATTTCTATATTGGATTTTGTTAATAATATGACAAATGGTGAGTCAGAAAAGAAGCTCTTGCTTTTTTGTTTTTCTGCAGTGAAACCTAGCTATTGTCACTTTTATGTTCGATTATTTAAATTTTTTCACCTGTTAAACTTTGCTAACAATGTTCCCCATGACAATCAACAAACTAGCAACAGTATCGTCGAGCGCATCAAAAATATTTCAATATAAACATTATTTAACGTATTTTGGGCGGGCGCGGTGCCTTAGTGGTCTGCACGTTTGCCTCACACCTCCAAGGTTGGGGGTTTGAATCCCGCTTCCGCGTTGTGTGTGCAGAGTTTGCATGTTCTCATGGGGTTTCCCCTGGGTATGCCGGTTTCCTCCACCAGTCCAAAGACTCGCATTGTAGGCTGGGCGGCATTTCCAAATTGTCCTTAGTGTGTGAATGTGTGTGCGATTGAGGCCTGTGATGGGTTGGCACCCAGTCCAGGGTGTCTCCCGTCTTGTGCCCCAAGTTCCCTAGGATAGGCTAGAGGCTCCCCCACAACCCTGAGGTAAAATAAGCGATATGGAAAATGGATTTGTTTCAGGGTGGACTTTCCCTTTAATGCTTACTCTTTCAACAGAAGCCATCAAGTCTTCACTCTAAAATTCAAAGTTGATGTACATGATCTTGATGATCTGCAGTGTTTCAATAGATGGTGTGTTTAGATGGTAAAACCTCTTTTCCAAGTCTACATTTCCAAAGTCTTATTGAATCTATATTTCTCATTAAAAAGTAGTCATGTAATAAATAACCACACTTCCTGCTTTCAAAGCTGAATTATTAGGAAATGATCAGTAATAACCAGCCAGCCTTCAACCAGCCCAAAAGGACCCATGTTAAACCCCTCTTCATCTCCCTCCACTGGCTTCCTGTAGCTGCCTGCATCAAATTCAAGGCCTTGATGCTCATGTACAAGACCTTGTCCGGAACAGCACCCCTCTACCTCAACACTCTCCTGAAGGCTTACATTCCCTCACGTAATCTGCGATTGATTAATGATTGACGGTTAATAGTGCCTACTCAGCGTGGTTCAAGGTCCCTTTCCAGAACCTTCACACTATCTGTCCCACAGTGGTGGAATGAACTTCCAACCTCAATCCAGAAAGCAGAATATGTCACTATCTTCAAAAAACAGCTAAAGACACACCTCTTCCTTGAACACCTAAAATGCCAACCCCACATTATCCTAAAAAAACCCACCTACTGTGGCACTTACACCTCTACTCTGCGCACTTTGCTTCTTCTAGAACTCAATTAATGGATCTTGTATGGTAGCACTACTTGTATTGTTCTCCGCTTGATATATCACTTTGCTTGTATTTCCTCATTTGTAAGTCGCTTTGGATAAAAGCATCTGCTGAATGAATAAATGTAAATGTAAATGTAATAAAGGTACACAGCATGTGATAGCATTAGTTCATGGCTTAAGTATGGAAACCTATAGATTATGTAATGGGGAGTGAATTTATTATTTTAGGTGGTACATTATAGTTTAGCATCTGTCGTACTAAGCCACAAAACTATCATTGCTTGCAGATTAAAGATTTGATTAAGTTTTTCTTTGTGATATCTTTATAATATTCACTCATCAGTTAGCTGGTTTATAAATCTGACTATTCTTTCTGTATATTGCCAGACATTGCTGATCTTTTTGTGAGGTATAACAACATACGGTATGTGTGAGCCTGACTTTCCAATTCAATCATTTATTTCTTAAACAACCAACATGTGTTTATTGGAATTTTTAAAATAACTTTTTAAAAATTTTATTTCACAATTTCACATACATTTTTTTGCATTGGGGATGTTTCATTGGCCTGCATTTGCAGAAGTTATAGGGAATGACATGAATCATGTTCACAGTGAAACTGCAGAAGAAGAGGAATTTAATTCTATGGCACATGCATATTTAGGTCTGTCATACTGTTGCTTTTTTTAATGGAAAATTGATTATAGTATTGTTGGATGACAGCAGGACTGCTGGGTGTTTGCTTTTGCTTTCCCAGGATTAGGAAGTTGTGCTTTAACTTCAGCTCCTGTGGTCATCTGAGCTTCAGCCCAGCCCACTACATCCTTAAGTAAACAAAGGCAGACATCTGGGTATAGTCAGCAGCCCCCTATCCCCGACATGCACACATACACACACATACACACATACACACACATACAAATACACCCACACACATACACACACATACACGTCTCTAACTGACACTGTTTCTGAACCATAAACAGATTTCCCCAAATGTTAAACGCACACATATGATCGATCTGGATTTCATCTACCTTTTCAAATCGAGGTCTAGTTTGTTGCAGAAGTTAATCCAGCCAAAGTAACTCAATTTTAAATCACAAGACTATTCTGAGTATTCAAGTGCTGATATTTAGCTGAGATTTTTAAAGAAGAGACATGGAAGTAATTGGAAGCTAAATGGGACTCAATTATAATCTTTTTTTTTCTTTTCTTTTTTTTAAATGAATTCTTACACCGTTATCTCCACAGAGAAAGCACTTCTACAAACAGCCACTAATACCTTGTCAAAATGATCCAGCAATATCCAATAGTCTAAATGATTGACAGCAACCACACAGATATCTACGACTCCTGAACCTGATTTTGTCATTAAAATGCTTTCATCCCACTTGGAGCAGGCAAAGACCATCATATTCCACTTCGAATCTGTGTAAAGGTTATTTTACTTTAGTAAATTTAGCCTTATGCAAGATATATTTGCAGAGATTGTGATAATTGTGAGTGCAGATGAGCAGAACTCATAGCCCAACTGTGCATGTGGAGTCTGGCTTCTGCAATCAGCGAGAGAACACTCACTCAGTCAGCACACCTTCCACAACCTGTTTGCAATTTCTGATATTTTATAATTAACAAAGCCACAATGTACTTGTCATTGTGACATGAATATGCTGGTGGAAACGTTGTCTTGCTGGTGATTACTCAGTCAACAGAACCCATCAACCCATCACTCCTATGTTTCCTATATAACTATGCATTCTTAAAAAATTCTTAGTAGTTATATCAATAGTGCACAACACAGGCCTTGTGGTCTGACTCTGCAGATGGACTTCTGAAATCAGTACAGGAGAGCATGTCTTTTTTTTTGGTGGCTCCCAGAATCTGTTCTCAGAAGAAATTTGTATTAATCTAATCAAATAACAGCAATGTGCCTGAAGTTAATATAAGTTAATATAAGAATGAATCCATAACAAAACTTATGAATGCTAACTTTACGCTTAACAAGCCTGGTCATTTTTTTTCATTGGCTTTGATTTGTGAAAATTGATAGAGAAGGGAAGAATACTGTAAGAGTAGTCTTAGCACTATTTGTTATTGATCCAAAATATTATTGCTGGTGGATTTTGCAGACTAGCTGAGCAGCTGCTAAAGTCTGAATGGCTTTTCAGGAAGGAGCTAAGTGAGCATGAAATAGTATTTCATTGCAGTGAATGATGATCCAAATTTAAGTTAACTTAGTAAGCTCCAGGGACCAGCCAATAGGTAAGCCAGGAAAAAAAAAAAAAAAAAAAAAACACTATCTGAGCCTGGACTGATCATATGTCCCTCACTGCTACACTTCTCTTTTTGGTCATCATTATTCTCTCCTTGGCTCATATAATTTTTTGTACTTGATCTGCTCTCAGTGCGCACGCTCCCTCGCTCGCTCGCTCGCTCGCTCGCTCTCTCTCTCTCTCTCTCTCTCTCTCATGTTTATTTGGAAGGCTCGGCAGGACAAAAAGGTTCATTGCATGGCTTTCGTTTAAATGAGGAAGTGACTGAGTGTTGCCTTTGGGCCTGCTCAAACCCTCCTCTGTCCATCAGAGCAGGATACAACTGCTTGATATCTCAACTAGGATAGACTGGGGTGAACAAGCTATCTATCAGTTAAGAAGTGATCTCAAAATGAAAATAAAGTGCTTCATTTATCACGCTTATAACTATCATATATCATCTTTATTCTCCAGCTGAGTCAGACTCAACATTTTCCCCAAATATAATCATCCTACTGGAAAAAATAACATTTTACACATACATTCTCATTAGTTTAGGTTATAACCATAAATCACAAGTCATTTGCATGCAGTAGCTCAACATCCCAATCAGTCGGATGTGTTCTTGCTGGGACGGAGAATTATGTAAAAAGTATGATGCATATTCTGTATTTTCCCCCTGGATGGTTTATATCTTTATGTAGGAATGTTTCCTGAAGGCATGCTATTTCATGATATTCCCACTGTGCAAAAATTTCACTTTGCTTTCAACAGTGTTTCCAACTGTTCCTGTATGTTCACCAAAATTTTCAAATGAATGTGCTTTCTTCTGGTTTTCTGGTTCTTCCCGCCACCTCCCAACAAATGCCGGTATGGATTGGTCACCAAATTGTGTATGAATGAATGAATGAATGAATGATATACCAGACATGGGGGGTGTTTTGCAGGTAACTTCCTGCAATAATTTTCTGAAAAACTTTATTTTATTTTGTAAAAGTATTTACTGAAGATTACTGAATGAACATGGTAAACTTGTGAGCAACCCACCACATCTAGTATGCTCCAGTGGTAATGAACTTTGTTTGTCCCACAAGCTTCATATCTTACTGCCTGCTCCTGGTCTGTAACCACTAACACCTGCAACTTTTTGTTGTGTCCCACAGGTCTCATGGAATTCCAGTCCTGACTCTCTGGAAGCATGGGATTCCAGTCCTGACTCTCTGGAAGCATGGAATTCCAGTCCTGACTCTCTGGAAGCATGGAATTCCCATCCTGACTATCTGGAAACATGGAATTTCAGTCCCAACTCTCAGGTTCCATGGAATTCCAATCCAAACTGTCAGGCCCAATGGAATTTAGTCATTTATTTTCACTTATACCATGGTCTGTCGGAGTACTCGATTCTGATTGGCTGGAAGGTGCGCATTAAAACCCTGTATACCACCAGTCAGTATAATCACCATTCTAAATTAACATACAGTTAAACTCACAGCTTCATTATTAGTAGACAGACGCCGTAATTCTCACACTCACAATCTCTCACTCTCTCTCGCTTGCTCTTTCTCTCTCTAATTACTATTTACCATAGTCATTTAAATTCATTCATATATAATCTTATCTCACTACTTTATTTCTCTGTATGTATGATTTAGAGCGGGCAGAATTCTAGATCTAACAGCCCATATATAAAATAACTAATAAAAATTAAACTTCATCTGTATCCTTTAAGTAAAATTTTGCGCTGCAAACATCAATGACAGATTTAACTTTTCATTGCTGGCAAGTGACCATGGAATAAACGGGATAATCCACAGGATAATGTACTCTGCTTTGCATCATTGTGCATTAAAATCATGTAACGCACACCTAGCTGTGGATTCTCCCTTACGTATTATGTTCAGTAATTACACTATGAAGTTCTGTAAAGTTCAGTATTAAGTAAGTAAATACTATGTGAGGATAGGTGAAGGTTCTTAGATTCCCAAAATGGATCTAGATCCCTAAAGGGATTCTACTTTGATTGTGAACCAGAAACCTCTTGGTGTGGGGTTCTACACAGAACCTTTAAGGGTTCCTCCAGAGAGACAGGGATCTAGATTGAACGCACATTAGGTTGTTACACAACTAATACTAGGTTGGCATTTTGATTTATCCATTTTATATGGCTATAATTCTATCCACACATCTATCCTCATGTTCAGTCAGGCAGTGTAAAACTATTATTAGTAGGTTTACACAATCAGCATGGAGTAACTTCTTTTTTTTTCAGTCCAAATGTAATATTTTAGACATCTGGGAAAGAATGCACATTTTTATTAGCACATAGGTTAGCCCTGTCATTAATGCAAAGAGCAGGCCTCTATAGATAATGAAAGATTGGAAGTAGAGATGGAGCATGCCAATATTGAAAGGGACTAAACGGCATTTTGCTCTGGACCCAGATGTTTAATGAGTGGGTCCCTTTAACAAGCGGGATCACACCCACACAATACTTAGGCTGAATATGTGTTACAGTGTTCCATTGTGTTTCATAGGATAAAATAATTGTGTATCTTCTTGTCTTGATTTCTCTCATTATATCTTTGATCTACATTTAGCATTCAGATTATATTCAGCCTCTTCAGTCTTGATACTGGTCAGGAAAGAATATCATATTATTCGTTTTTCAATGGATTTTGGTTCCCAGTATCTAAATCAAGACTAACCATTAAAACAATTTTACGGTGTTGTCACCAAATATTTTTAATTACTTTCTCAATTGTAAGCATTTTAGACAGATGGGTTTTGTGCTCAACTCTGTAAGAAACCTGTAAATGTAAAGCTAAAGTGCCTTCATTACAATCTGTACCATAAAAGACAAAAAGAGAAATAAATGTAACAGTACTGAAGGTTGGGAAGAGATCTAAAAAGTATATCAACAGGTAAAATACACTTATAGCAGAAATTTTAATCATGAAAAAGAATCCTTTTTTCCCCCCAGATAGCACTTAAAACCTGTCTTCGTTGACCCAAAGCACTCTGTAATGGAATGTGTCTGATTCATATATCACTCTGTAACTTATAACCCACCAGCACTCTTTCCTCCCTCCATCTGCTTTTGACAGAGAGGGAAAATAATAAAAGCATCTGGAGAAGCTAAGGGGCGTCCCTACAGATGCCTGATGAAAACAAAAACTTCACCTCAGGTTTTGTGCCAGCTGAGGATGGATTGGTATTGAGGAAGATCAAAAATGTGTCAGACACTGGTGTTCTTGGGGGGTTTAGTAGATATAATTTTTTAAAAATATTACTAAATAGTATAATTTTAATCTAGATGGTGGCATTACTACTAGGTAGCTATAAATGCAGACTTCTTCTAAAATCTTCAAAGCCACTTAAATATTTAGATTCATAACACTACTGTCCAAATAGAATCGGTAATAAATCATGTATGAGACACTGACTGCTATATTGCCATGTCTTATCTTATACATACCCTATTTGTGATAAGCAACATAAAGTTTGAAATAATTTGTATGTGATTATTATCACAGGTCCCAGGTCCCCAGTTTGATCTTGGGCTTGGGTAACTGTCTGTGTGGAGATTTTCCAAATTCTCCCGATGTCCTGGTGGGTTTCCTCTGGGTTATTCGGTTTCCCACGCCTTTTAAAAACATGAAGGTGGACTGGCTACGCTGAATTGCCCATAGCTGGGAATGTGGGTTTTGGCAGGTGCCCTGTGATGGACTGGTGTCCCATCCAGGGTGTATTCCTGCCCAACACCTAGTTTTCCTGGAATGCATCCACCACGACCCTGACCAGGAGTGGTGTGGTGTTAATTAAACGCTGGTGGTTTTATTGCTGCAGATTCGCAGCTTTACTTGCCCTGTTAAACTGTAGTGCATTATGACATAACCATCCTTAGCCAATTAAAGCCATGTGATCAAATATTAGATTTTTTTTATGATAATACTGACTGATGGTGGTGCGGTCTTGTCTGCAGATTCCTGTCGTCTCGTATACATCTTCTCTTCTAGATATTTCTCTAATGTTTGTTTGCACAGGACTTTCTAAATTGGGAGATGCCAGAGGTTAATGCATTAAAGCTTTGCTCAGAAGAAAGTATGCTAAGGCGTGAATAAAATATCAACCGATGTATGAGTGCAAATAATGACAGAAAACAAAGCAGGTTATTGCTGAGATCGAGGCATTGTTCAAACAGAGCTAATGAGATTATAATATTTTGAGGAAGTTTTTCGAAGGCATTTTGTTGCATAAATAAAGACTAAAATGCATCTAGAAAGATCTTATCTTGGTTCCTTTTATGACTCATAAAAAGAATAGAATATAACTTTATATTTCAAGCTAAATTGAGCTGCTAATTGATTGTTTTCATTTTCTAAAATGTGCATGATGTCTTATTTGAAATTGAAAGGTAATTAAAGACTGGAGTGATTTTATTGGAAAAACAGTGTTCTCCAAAAATTTAAATACTGAAATCCAGTTTCTCTCCTTCTTATCACTCCTCTCACTGTGCCAACATAATGAAAAGCTGGAAAGCCTTTTTAGTAGGATTTGGAAACTCACTGAGTTGGATAACAGATCTGCATTTGTCATTTCAGGCTGACTTTCTCTTGCATTTTTCTTGCAAGAGAAAGTCAGATGAGTGGTGCAGAAGATATAACTCTAACCACATATAGAAATGTCCATCAATCAGCCAACCGGTCCAGTTTTCTAAAATAAATTCTTGTACTTGAATGAGATTCAGAAGCAGGCCTACGATGTCTACCATGAATAAAAAAAATTTTTTTTTAAAAATCTTCTTCTTGCTAAGAGCAAACACTCAAGCAACCTGCAATACTACAACTCAAAAGTTAGTACTGGAATTGTTACGAACAATTTACCCTCAAGTCTCCATCACTGAACAGTTAATAAACTTCAGTTCGATACAATAGACTTTAAGTTAAAACTATAATGAATTCAGAAATGACTCGAATACTCAAACTCGTAAGTTGCTCATAAGCTCATAAGTTCCTGCTAACACGTTTAGGCCTTTTTGACTATATAGTATACAGTTATAGAGGAGAATTTTTTTTATAATCCAACTATCCAGTGTCACCAGAAGAGGATGGGTTCCCTTCTGCATCTTGTTCCCCTCAAGGTTTCTTCCTCATGTCGTCTCAGGGAGTTTTTTCGTTTTTAAGTCAAGCTTTATTGAATGAGTTTTTCCTTGCCACCATTGCCTCTGGCTTGATCATTAGGGCTTAACTGAATACATTCAAAATTTATATCTGGAATTTATATATTTTTGTAAAGCTGCTTTGTGACAGTGTCCATTGTTAAAAGCACTATAGAAATAAAATTTAATTGAGTTGAACATGCTCTAGTATCTCTGATCTGTTCATGAAATACTTCCAGAAAGCTGAACAGCAGTGGTAGCTCATCTATAGGGACAGGTGGGGTAGAGCCTAATTATATACGTACTACATATTGGATGTTCAACAAATGTTAATAAAGTCCTTATTTACAACTTAATAAATGTCTTTTAAATACATTATGAAATACTAATAAGCTCTTTTGAGTGACCAATGTCACTATTGGTTATTAAATTAAATGTTACTATTTGACAGATGTAAGCCAGTGTTGTGCAGATCATGAGGCAGCATCCTCACTGCCCCATTTAGCTCCATAGAGTTTTTTTTTTTTGCACCTAGTGATCAAAAACGGAAACTACAACAAACGCTAGTAGAGGCCCACTGGGGTAGGAATCACTCTGCCCCATATTAATACCATCTTGTCCCAGTTATATCTATGGTCACAAGCTGCTCCTGCTAAACACCTCGGTCTCTTTACAGGAGTGTCATCAGGGAGCTTTCTTTTTCAATACTTAAACACAGAGAGACCCTGTAATGATGTTTCCTGAGCCTAACAAACACAGGTCATACATTCTTATCATTCAAGCACCTCTATTATTACATTACCAAATAATGACCAGAGAGTAGAATAATTAGTTTACTTTAAAAAGATAAAAATTATTGTGAAGTGCAAACATCTGCACACAGTTATAACAAAATGAAGAAGACAAAAAAAGAAAACAGGGCTAATATATCAACAAGTCATTTAGTTCATTAGGATTCACAGTCTGTGATATTAATAATGAAAAAATACAGCCTTTGTCTATTATTCTTGACATTTCTGTTTTATCTCTGTCAGATCGTAACAGTTGCCAGAGAAACATAATCCTGTCTATAAACCTTCTCTTTTGGTTGTTTTGAAACAATATTTCTGTTGTTGAGGCATATATAAGTTGAGTTTGCCGTGTATAGTTTGTTGTCTTGTTGCAGGTCACGTGCACATTTTTAATTGAATTTTTTGGGAATTATATTTACTTATAGATAAGTTGTAAAATAAGTGCACATTTTCACTTTTCTATTAAAAAAATTCACTGACGTTTTTTTCCCCTGGTAAACCTACTTTATGGTTTTGTTTTCTCAATCGTTTCCCATTTTTCATGGAATTTTGGATTTCTCTGTTTAAAAAAAGGATCTCAGTTTTATTATTGTAGTGCTTAGCACATTCCTGTGTTAACTGTAGGTTTTGGGGACCCCTCTCTTTACAACCGCACACCTGGACCTTGGCACACAGGTGGTCATTACAAGCAAGTATCAGCCTTCAGTAAGTCGCCATACTTTTCCACTGACTCCAATTATCTCACCTTCTGTTCTTCCTACAGCTTCAGGTTATTGTAAACACACACACAGTGCTCCAAAACCATATGAGAACTGTAAACCTGTGGATGTTTGTTCTGTGTAATAATTCATTTTAATTATTGATCCTGAAGGCACCACTGGGAAGAAGCAAAAGGGAGTGCAGTTATATGTGACAGCTGTCAGCATGGGAGAGGAAATCAGATCGTCTGCACACTTGAAATAGGAAAATGTAGTGACATCTGACATGAATTCATATGAATTAATTCATAATAATTAATAATATATTAAATAATTAATTATTTATTTATGTGCAACTAAAGTGTGTTACTACTACTACTACTACTACTAATAATAATAATAATAATAATAATGCTTTCACATTTTACATTTACATAAATTTAGGTTCTATATTGTTCTCAAAATGTAGCCACCAAAGGAACAGAGAGTGACATGTGGTGTCCTAGTACTGATAGGCTTTACAAATATTTGAAAATTTTATGCTTGAATTCAGTGTGTGGTTTAAGCAGTTGTTTATATAACTCTGGTTCTTCATGTTGCCCCCTCTTCCAAAATGCAAAAAGTAGATATCTGAGTGCAGCTATGGCTGCTAATACACACTTGATAATCAAAGAAGAGCAGTTCATCCCATAACTAAGTGAATGCCATCAATAATTAAAATAATTTAATAATTTAATAATAATATCAAAGAACTTTGGCTAGTTAACAGTTCTAGTTTTTTAAAGGGGTTTTTATGTGAAATCTTTTGCGAAAGAGAAATCCTCTGTTCTACATAGAAACTTCAAGGGTTCTCTCGGAGGAACAAACTGGAGAACTTTTTAGGGTGCTAGAATTTTTGCACTATGCAGCTCTGGAAAAAAAAAAAGACATCTATTATAAAGATACATGTTTCTCTCTCTCTCTCTCTCTCTCTCTCTCCCTCTCTTTTATATATTTTAGAAGAGGATTGTGTGTGTGTGTGTGTGTGTGTGTGTGTGTGTGTGTGTGTGTGTGTGCTTCCCCTAAATTTAGGTTCAAATTCAAAAGCACCCATTAACCTCATACAGTGAGAAAACAGCCCAAATGTTTGAAGTCTGGTGACTGAAGACGATTGCCTGAGCCTGTCACAGATCCTGAGATGGGGGAAAAAAGCAGTGTAATTGTTGAAGCCTTCTCTTTGTCTTGGCTGAAGGAAGGTCAGACCAGTATAGAGCTGAAAATAAACTGAAATGAGAGGCTATGCAGACGTGGCTGGACCTCTCAGCCTCACGCAGATTACAGTGTAGTCAAACAGCCCTGAACTGCTCTGACCACCAGTCTCCTGCATGCTCCTCTCCGTCTCTCCTTCTCTCTCTCGGCAATAAGCAGAGTGGAATATGAGAAGAAAGAGTGAGGATAGAAGAACTGAAAGGGGAAAAAAAAGAGACAGGACAGAGCAAAAAGAACAAAAATAGGAGGGGTAGCAATACAAGGTGACTGAAAGAGTATAAAAGAAAAGGAGCAAAAGAATTAGACAGACTTTGATGAAGAAATTATCCATCCATAATGTATATTCATCCATCCATTTTCCATACTGCTCATCCTACACAGGGTCGTAATGGAGCCTGAAGCCAATCCCAGGGAACTTGGTGCACAAGGCAGGAGACACAGTTGCACACTATGGACAATTTGGAAATGCCTATGAACCTACAATCGCTGGGGGAGGAAACCAGAGTACCCGGAGGAAACCCCCAAAGCAGAAATTTCCCCCAAAGGAGAACATGCAAGCACAGGGCAGGGGTAGGATTCTAAGCCCCAACCCTGGAGGTGCAAGGCAAGCATGCTAACCTCTAAGCTACTGTGCCCCTGAAGAAATTAGTAAAACACTGAATATGGCTCTTAGTCTAAGACTTAAGTCCTAGAAATAGTTTTATATGTTATTATAATGATAACAATTTATTCATTCATTCATCTTCAGTATTCATCATTCATCTTTATCCTGGTTAAGATCGAGGTGGATCCAGAGGAACACTGGGCATGAGGCAAGAACATAGTCCATCACAGAGCACCATACACACGCACATTCACATCTATGGGCAATTTAGTGTAGCCAATCCACCTACCAGCCTGTTTTTGAAACCCACATGGACACAAATTTTTCAGTATTCGTGAATATTTTAATAATTTACAAGTAACCCAATAATACATAAGCCAGTTCTTGCAGCTTTTCAAGATAATAAGGTAGATATACAGTTCAGTGAAAGAGTTTGATTAAACTCTGTACAATCTGGAAAAGTTTTGGCAAGCACACTGCTGTGCGGCAGTATACAACCTACACTGATTATACACAGAGTGCGAATTATAGAGTAGCATTCAGGGTGATCTGCTAGCATTCAGTAAATATGAAAGAATGAACCTGTTCGATTTTTACTGAGCATGGCAAAAGAAGTACAAAGATGTTACAGATGTAACATAGCTACAAATGAAAGGCTGATTGAGCAGCTAGCAAACTAATGGCTAGCTAGTAGCAAAACAGGTTACCCAGCTAAAGATCACAAATAGCTAGTGATTTATGCTCCAAGTGATTTGGAGAAAGAAACAATCAGGTCTGATTACTTATTAGAGACATCTAATTACTATACCGTTGACATTACAGACTTCTGCAGGACAACTAGTTTCCTACTAAATGATGTGTTAGTAAATACAAGGTGTCCCAAAAGGACTATGTTTGCCAGCACCATGTTGGTTGTGCCTTTGTCAGTGGGTGTTCATGGACATCCACTTCTTGGTTTGTCCACAACACTTCCAGTAAGTCCAACTAAGTACGAAAATTTTAGAAGAAAGTTTGCTAAAAAGTAAATTACAGTAAATTACAGCGGCAATATGAAATCTAACAGCTCAGCAGCAGCGTTCTTTAAATTTAGCTTAATGTCCTGGTTGCAGTTGAAGTTTGTTTGTGATTTGTGGCTGAAGATTTACCTTCAGTAAACGAAAATCTTTATCTGACGTACCTCCTATATATTTACCCAATTTTAGGAGGTTTTTGACCAATCGATCTTAAGCTTAAGCAAACAGCAGATCCTTTTCCAGTGTAAACCACTTCCATATAGTGACTGACCACCTTTAATGTCAGTTATGCCTACATAAATACATGAATCTGATCACACAAAGAAAAAATCATTACTTTGACCAATGTAGTTTGACTTGTAATGGAATTTGACATGCTATGTTACCAAACTAAACATAATGCTCGATGTAGAACAATGCATGCAGACTGTATGAAGAAACAATAAAATCTCATACAGAACATTTTCATTTGCTAACAACTTGCTAAAGAGCTGTGTGATAATTAGGTGTCATGGTGGTTGAAAGAAGAGAACAAAGTCAACATTAACTGCATCTTTACTGCATTTGTACATATGTCTTAATGTACACATTTAAACCTGTAGGGCCTTTTACAGTAGAGGATCATTCAGGAAGTAGCAAGGTCTTTTTTTCTGCATTACCTACATTTTATGACCAACAACCCCTTTTTTAAACCCTAGGATCAAGGCCTCTGGAGCCTGGGCATGCTGGGTGTCCTGGTGGGTTAACAGGGGTTTGGGGGCTTTCAGCTGGTTTGATGGTGTTCCAGGAACCAGTAGGGGATTTTGTTGTTAAATGGGTAAGGGGGATTTTAGGATCCTTTGGGAGGGAGTGAAATGGTACATTACTGGGGAACAAAATCCCTTGCCTCTGTGGAAAAAGATTACAAGTAAATGTACACATGTTGGCACTGAATTTTAGCTACAGTTAGCAACTCTATTGTTTTAGCTGATTATCTTGTTAGGTGTTGCAGTATCTCATGTGCTGGTCAGAAAGGAATTTTGTAATTTCTCACACAGGTTAGAATTAAAGCTTGCCTAAAATAAGCAAACAGAAATACAAGAACCTGCTATTCAAAGGTTCATTTCATTAATCACTCTATAACCTGATGGCACAAAGTCTGCTGAGAGCCAAATTTGTTATGCTGAAGCAGCAAAACCTTGGACTGAGTAGATGCCAAAATCTTTCACTAATTATACAGATTAAAGAATGCTGAATCATTTCAATCCCCTGATTACCTCTGCTCTTTCACATAATCAGGTCTGTTGTCCATGCCTATATATTTTCATGATGATGAACTATTAGGCTTAGATCAGTTAACGACCGACACCTGGTAGTGCCTACTCAGCAAGGCATGAGGTCCCTTCCCAGAACCTTCAAACTGACTGTCCCTCAGTGGTGGAATGAACTTCCAACAGCAGTCTGGACCACAGAATCAGTCACTATCTTCAAAAGATAGCTAAAGACCCACCTCTTCCATGAACACTTCACTAACCCCTAACTCCCCCCATATATATCATATTTTATATATATATATATATATATATATATATATATATATATATATATATATATATATATATATATATATACACACACATTATATATATATATATATATATATATATATATATATATATATATATATATATATATAAAAAACATTATATATATATATATATATAATATTATATATATATATATATATATATATAAATATATAATATATTATATATTATATATAATATATATATATATATATTATATATATAATATATATTTATATAACATACAATATATAATATATATATTATATATATATATATATTATATATATATATATATATTATATAATATATATATTTATATATAATATATATTATATATAATATTATTATTATAATATTATATATAATATATAATATATATAACATTATATATATAATATATATATATATATATATATATATATTATATATATATATATATATATATATATTATATATAATATATAATATATATAACATTATATATATAATATATATATATATATATATATATATATATATTATATATATATATATATATATATATATATATATATATATATATATATATATACACACACATTATATATATATATATAACATTATATATATATATATATATATATATATATATATATATAAAAAACATTATATATATATATATATAATATTATATATATATATATATATATAAATATATAATATATATATATAATGTTATATATAATATATTATATATTATATATAATATATATATATATATTATATATATATATATATTATATATATATATATATATTATATAATATATATATTTATATATAATATATATTATATATAATATTATTATTATAATATTATATATAATATATAATATATATATATATATATTATATATATAATATTATATATATATATAACATATACAATATATAATATATATATTATATATATATAATATATAATATATATTATATAATATATATATTATATATATATATAATATATAATATATATTATATATAATATATATATAATATATAATATATATTATATAATATATATATATATAATATATAATATATATATATTTCCAAAGGACTGCATACATAGTAAAGGGTTGAAGACACTAAACTGCAGTTTAACCCCGGTTTATCCTATTAACCCCAAAGGCTTGAAGATGACATTAGCAGGATGAGTGTCTCATTAACAGTAGATCTCTATGACGTTCGTATTGGCCTCTGGGCCTGGAGGAAACAGGCCAGCTTCCAGCGGTACTTTGCCATCCCTTCTATAAGCAAATGGCTTCATTACCTGACCCAAAAGAGGACCTTGATTAGGACCAGCACCGGAATTGATGACTTTTACTCACAGTCCCTAGCAGGAAGAGACTTCAAAGGTGCCCAAAGACCCTTCCATGCCTACAGAACCCAACATCCCATAAACCCCTTATTGAATCCTGGTGAGATAATAGGCAGCAGAAGGTAGAGAACGAGGGAAGATGGCGCGATGGGTCTTTTTATGATCTTCCGAGCCCATGGAAACGACCGTTGAATGGAAACACACAGGAGCGACCTCCATTAAAAACATTCCTGTTAAAAGGCTGCTGTTCTGTGTTTATCAGCCAGCGTGGCAGGATTGTACACTGACATATATGAGAGAACAGGTCACCTTGTCAAAAAGGCCATGAATATGAATCAGTAGATTATTTTTAATTATTATTATTTATTTTTTTTTACAGAATTTCAAAGGCTTGAACACCACTATAATTTTGAAACTATTAAGAAGCTTTATTAATCCAGATCCCTTTGAGGAAATCCCTTCAAAAGAAATATTTATTTGTTTTCTTATTTTTTCCATTGTCTCTCTCTTCAGGGAGTTACATGCTATTCTGATAAACTGCAGAAGAATCCCTGCCATATCCAAATCGATGACATGATGTATTAACCAGTGATATAGTGATTAAAACTGATTTGAGATCAATGGTTACACTTAGTGAACAGTCCCACTCACTTTTCAGAAGAATTGTAGATTGTAACTGGATATGAAGAGAATAGGAAAAAGATCCACAGCTCTTCCTCTATGAATTAGCCACCTAGTGGCAGTGTTAAGATTAATAATGACCAAAAAAAAAAAGGAAAATACAGGCTTTGTATGTATAGTAGTAGGTTTTTGGATATGGCGTGCTGAGGATAACAAGACACTAGACATTACAATTCACATCACGGCAGCTACTGGGATTTCAGTAACGTCAGTGTAACTACTGGGATTTTGGCTTGTTCAGTATGGTTCATGGTTATTCTTTGTTTCAGAGATAAAGACATTCATGGTGAACACGCATGCATGCAATCACTTTAAAACATATATACAACAAATATATTATCGTTGTTGTGGACGGTACAAACAATCCCAATCAATTACTCTACAGTTCATCTATTTTCAAAAAGGGATGAAACGAGACACTTCTAGCCAAGCTTAGACATATTTCTTGGTAGGAGGAGTCCTGCACAGTTTTGTAGCTCATTTATTGGTCATTGTTGAAGCAGGGAGATAAGTGGCTGCAGGATGGACTTCTGAATACTGCTTCTTTCTTTTTTCTATTTTCTCTCCCACCCATCTCTGTTCTCAAGTTGCTTCTTTCTCAAAAACAAAGAAGGAACAGGAACCACATTTACTTCATAATCATAGGCAGCATAGGTTTAGCATTAACTTAGAATTATAAGGTTCTACTAGGCATTTTGGGTGAAACAGAGTTCAATCTGTATAAAAACAGGCTGAAAAAAAAAATATCCAAAACCAAATACCTCATAAAACCAACCAACTTATAGGTTTTCTTAAGAGTTCTACTACAGCCAACCGATTATAACCCTGGATATCAACTGGATATGAACAGGTGACAGATGCAGCTGCTTAGTTTACAAAGTCCATTATCTACTTTAATGAATGGAAAGTTCTAGACACTGGAGCTTCATTTGGCTGCATCGATCACTTTACTTATGACTTCGTCAAAGTCAAATAAATTTATATAGCACATTTAAAACACGAGTGTTGACCAAAGTGTTGCACATCATGCGTAATACGAAATGCATTAAAATTGAACATAAGAATTTAAATAAATATATAAACAAATAATTACTATAAGAAAACAAAACACATATCCAAGACCAAAGAATAAGCAGGGAAGAAGCCTAAGAGAAGAAATACGTTTTCAGGGACGATTTAAATGAATTTATTGTAGGGGAAGATCTGATCGAGAGGGGCAAGCTATTCCAAAGCCTTGGTGCCATTACAGAAAAGGCCCTATCGCCTCTATCTATCTATCTATCTAACCAGTTAGCTATAGCCCTCCTCATCAGGTAAGCATTATGCAAAAAGGGAGAACTAGCTAGTGAAAATCTTACTGTGGTGTAAAGATAATGACTCATCCAATGATTTTCTACAGTAAAACAACAGATTGATCACATGAGATATGTACTAAACACTTTAGTACTCATCTTAACCTCCTATTATGTTATGGGTCAATTTGAACCATTTCCACATTTGAGATGTCTGAAATACTGGTTAATCTCTCTTTCTCTTTGATTTATTTTTTTTTCCTTATTTAGGGTCATGAACATATATGCAAATATTTATTATCTCTGCTATATGATCTTATGTCAATATATGTGTGGCTTTGTTTAAATTTTAAAAAAAAAAACAAAAACAAAAAAAAAAAAAACAGTTAAAAAAACAGTTGGTATTATACACCACTGGGATTATATGTTTGATACCTGGTCAGACATATACTTTCTGAATATCTCTGGATTTTAATATCACATACAGACATACATATAGTTGCAATCAAAATTATTCAACCCCCATTGCAAATCAGGTTTACTGTAAAAATTTACAGTCTTTCAGCTGTTTGCAGTGAACAAATCAAACAAAAGAAATTCAAATAACTCAACATAACCAATGCTTCAAGTGGTTTCCCCAAATTCAACTGAAAATGCAATTTATAATGATTTCTCCAGTTTCAAAATTATTCAACCCCTTCATGGCAAGCATCTTTAGTACTTAGTAGAGCACCCTTTTGCTGTTATGACCTGCTGCAAATGACATGCATTCATTATAAAGAAAATGTGAATGACATGTATGACATATTGAACTATAAATATGGATTGATGTGGATTACTTAAAATGAAACCTACTATTTTCACTAATGTCTAATGGATCTACCGGACCATTCCTAAAAGAGGTCCATGTAACGAAAGTTTGAGAGTTCGAATCCTGATACTGCCAAGCTGCCATTGTTGGTCCCATGAGTAAGGCCCTTAACTTGCAAATTTGTATAAAAGCATCTGTAAAATGAGTAAATGTAAACATAAATGTAGGTCACAGGTGAAGGAGAAAAGAGGAGTGAATGAGAGATGCCAGTGGTGGAGCATCACCAGGTTCCAACATGCGATTGAACCCCCAACCCTGGAGGTGCAAGGCAAACATGCTAACCACTAAACCCCCCTAAGTTACTAATACCAATAATATAATCTAAAGTATTATACAAATTATTAGTTTTCAATAATTTTCTAATATCTGACCATATGTTAAAGTATGGCATTCATTTACTGTCTGTATTACCATCTGGTGAAAGTCGGACACCAAGCACTTGCTTATTTCATTTTATTTCAGACATTATTGCTGAGAAATTATCTGCTTAAAAATCAGAATGGTCTGGGGCATTTCCCCTCATAACATTTTTATCTTTCTCCTCCTATAATCAGAGTAATCATGTTCCATTATTTTATATCTCTTCTATTTTTCCAACTATAATTTCATGTGCCTTGGTTTTCACCTATGTGTATGTGTCCACTATGTGTTAGAAAAATAAGTGAGATCCATATGAACTGGTGCACCTGGTCAAACCATTATAAAGTAAATCAAACATCAGAAATGCTTTCATGCCAATGGCAGCAGTGACTGTTACTCAGATTCCTCTTTGTCACTGCCTCACTTTATCTCTTTCTTTCTCTCTTTTCAGAAAAGACTCATCTAACTGACTGCCACATCAACATTGGGAGCTTGCCAGAATATGAGGGAAGAAAGCTTGAGAGGGGAAAAAAAAAATATCCAGAAAGGGTGGAGTAAATGGGATGTCCCAGGGTCGAACTCAAGAATAGGGGAGTGGAAAGAGGCAGACACATGCCTCGCAGCTGATTTCTATTGAGAGAGAGAGAGAGAGAGAGAGAGAGAGAAATACCTCAAAGACGAAAGGATCAAAATGTCTTCCATTTTGTCTCTCCATAATTTTGGCTTTCCCAAGTTTTATAATGAACTGTGTTGAGCACTTAGTGTGTAAACACTGAGGATTGCTCATATTCAGTATCCTTTGTCACGCTTTTCTTTCTGACTGAATGAGAGACTCATTTGTGTCAACACGTTAAAAGAGAGATTGAGATGAGTCATTTCTGTTGCCCTTAATCAAAAACATGCATTGTCTGTATTAAAGTTAACTACAGTTACGAGTTAGTCATTTACAATCAAGAACCCACTTTTATATGAAACTCCAAGTGAAAAATATAAGAAAAAAAGAAACACTTAAAAAATGTAATTATAGCCCACCATTCTCAGCTTTGGCATTACATTTATCGGTTTAAATACAATATAAACAGCAAATTCATGTCAAATACCGTTCACTGACACGTTGCAGTTGACCAAAGGAATGCAAACACACATGCTGTAGTTATTTTGCAAGCCAAGAGAACTGTATATAAACTTTTTTTTTTTAATTCCAAAATAAAATACTTATACATGAATATAACAGGACAGACTGGAGAGCATTTTGAGAAACATGTTAGTGAGGGCAGCACAGTCTAGTAGGAGGAAGGAGCTGTTTATATCTCGGAAAGCATAGGGTCTCCCTCCATTACACACATTTCATGTCATGCTTAAGTGCTGTCCAAACATTGACCAGTTGTGACGTGCTAACAGCCATTTTGTGAGCCCTTGCAAGTAATACCATTCTTCCTCACAAACAGGAGAGGGGGATAGAGCTTAGCACCACATAGACTTAACTCCCTGGATAAGAGAAATAAAAAGAGGGTGAGGTAGAGAAAGAGAGAGAACTGGACATGGATTGGGTCTTCTAAATGATGTTAGCAGATGTGAGAGAAACTGACAGTGATGTGTTTGGAAAGAGTAAGAAATTCAGTCTGTGTGCGTGCATACGCGCATCGTGAGAGAGACATTCAAAGAGAAATATAAAGCTTTAGCAATCGATATTAAGTTTGTTGTCTCACATTTACTGTACATTTACCTATACTCTGATACACAGAATATAATACAGGCTACATTATATAGGCCTGCTGTATACTGTACTAATGTACTGTACTAATGGTTAGCACTTTTGCCTCAGCCCTCCGGGGTTGGGGGTTCGAGTCCCATCTCTACTGCGCGTGCGTGGAGTTTATATGTTCTCCTTGTGCTTCCGGGGTTTCCTCTGGGTACTCCAGTTTCCTCCTCTACTCCAAAGACATGCACAGTAGTGTATAACTAAGGTCTTATTTAACCTACTTTTATATAACTAAAACAGTAATGTTAATATTACTGGTCTACAGTGGCTAGCCAACACATAGCTCCTAAAGTGCTTATTGTTAAAGATTTTGGCATTGTGAGACAGCAAACTTTTCAGTAGTATAATTTTCCTTTGAAGTTATTTAATTAGCCATGTGTCTAATTATATCTATACATGTTTTTGACCACCTGAATGATTAGACTTACCAGTTTCCCACCCTTCTTTGACCTCTTACTAGGGACTCCAGTCAAACAGCAGGACCCAGCCCATTCTCCACAAACTTGGCACACAACATGCTACTTAAATGTCTCCGTCTCTTTCTCTCTAGCCTCAGTGTGTGAAGTTTACCTCCTTGCCTGTCCCTACCTGTCTGCAGCATAGCTCGAGTTCTTCATTCAGCAGCCTGTTCTCGTTTCGGGAAGAGCCCTTACACCAAATTACTGCAGACTTTTCAAATACAATACCTGGTCAGATCCAAGTGTACGTTCTGCTTTATCATCTACACAGTCAAAACAAAGAGAACATTTATTTAGACATACCAAATACATCTGGAAGTCTATAAACCAGTACAACATGGATATTTTTCCAAATCTGATAAATGCACACAGACTGTGCATCTTCAGGATGAGATTTTGAGCTTTGCTAAATGTAAAACCAATGAGAAGATGAAAAAAAGAGAGAAGGGATTATAACAAAGATGAATAATAAACATGGAATAGATACTGGATTTACTTTAAGACCAATAAAACACAAGTAGCAAATAATAGAAAACTGTAATAAAAGTAAACTGAATAATTGACGCAATAGTATATAAAAGACACACAATTAGTTTCTATTTGGTGTTTAAGGGTCCAAAAATCTCAGGTGTGCAGGAATATAATTTCAGAGCTTGGTGAAGTGACTAAGGTCCCTTCATTTTTTACCCGAGTTTCTGGGAATATTGCTGTGATCAGAGTCACCTGGCAGGTCCATATCTACTCAAGTCAGTTCAATTAATTATATAATGCAATGTTTCAGAAATCCATATTTAGATCTAGCAACCCAGAAGCAACATTAGCCAGGAAACCTGCCTTAAATGACATGACAAAGAACCAGACTCAAAACGGAACCCATCCTCTTCTGGGTGACACTGGATAGTAGGATTTTAATTATTATAGTATAAAGTCATATTGAGGGAGGCACGGTGGTGTAGTGGTTAGTATATTTGCCTTGCACCTCTAGGGGTTGGTGGTTCGAATCCCGCCTCCACTCTGTGTGCACGGAGTTTGCATGTTCTCCCCGTGCTTCAGGGGTTTCCTCCCCCAGTCCAAAGACACGTTGTAGGCTGACTGGTATCTCTAAATCTTCCGCAACGTGTGTGCACAATTGTGCCCTATGATGGGTTGTGTGCCCCTGCCTTGTGCCCCGAGTTATTCCCCTGGGATAGGAGAAGCAGTATGGAAAATGGATGGATTGATGGTCGTATTGAGAAAAGACAAACCATGCTAAATGTACTGAAAATATACATACATGATGATATTGTTAATAAAAGTCCTAGGATAAGCAAAGACGGTATTTATAATCTAGAATTCTTGCTAAGATAGAGGGCAGCAAGGTGATGAAAACTGAAAACAACTTTAAAACAAATTTTAAAAGCTATGAGCAACCGCTGAGGTGTGATCTCTCAGATTCTGGCAGCAGCATTACCAGAAAAAAGATCTTCACCTTTATTTGAAGACATCAAAGACAACATGAAGGGACATGAACGGACATAACATTTATTTCACTTTGTCCACTAAAAAGGTTCTCATCAAGAAGGAAACTCCAGTAATAGCCAGGCTCTTTCCACTTTCTACACGCATTTCGGCTACTATATAGTAGGTAAGTACGCAGATTCGGATGCAGCCCATGGCTTCAAGCAGTCGTCTATTTGCACGTATAGCATGACAATTAACTGCACTCGAAGCGTTCATAAAATTAAAAATAAAACACCAAAAACCGTATGGTACCATAACGAAGACAAACTACATGAAATTCTGGAGGGAACGTCGGACCGCGTGGCGTGGGGACGTAATGATGTGTGCCTTTAATCGTTAATCGGGAACATGAAAGAAATATTCTAAAAGCAATTAATGTAAACACCTTATCAGAATATTGTCATTCAGAATAAGATCAATAATTAGATTATTGCTGTCCATGTAAACGAAGTCACTGAGTGCTCAGACCATGTCAGGCTAGTGTGGACAAGAACAATAACATGGACATCATTTGATTAATTGTATGCACTTTGCTGAAAAATCATACTGTGCTTCTCTACACTGGGTAAACTGACCATCTTACTGATTTTGCATCAACAAGCTGCATGCCAGTAGACATGCAGTGCATCAGACCAACAGTATTATGTTGATTTCTTGTCTAAAGAAAGAGGTGAAGTCAATTGAGGTTAAAGAAAAGCACCACGTTGGAATCTTCTGCTCTTCCCCAGACGGCAGACAAATCCACATTCCAAATGGTCCTCGGAAAGAGAGCTGAGCTTCCTTGGCTTCCATTCTCTCTTCCCCAGCTTTCTCCCTCACTCTTTCAATACCCTCCTCCTTTCTCTTCCTCCATCCCCTCTACTTTCTCCCACTCCTCTGAAACTCGATCAGACAGGTCAAGAGTGTTGCCCATCAACCAAAATAAAAATGGACTCTTCACCAGCTGTGGTTTATTCTTTTACTCATAATATATGCTGGAGATATACATTCTATAGAGCTAATAAATAATTAAACAAAGAATTGCAATTGCAGAAGTACAATGTCTCCATCGTGTAGAAGAGGGGGTGTGGGGGGTGGAAGTGAAGGTATGCTGCCATCTTCTGGACTTCTTGTGCATCCCTGAGGGGATTTGCATAACGCTATGAAAACTGCATGCTCAGGGTTGCAAGAAAAGAATGTGTGCACGTGAATGCCCCATCACCATAAAAATACAGTAACAGATTTTATACTGTATCTATTCATCTCTCCCAGTCAGTTGACTTTCAGCCTGCTCTGTGCCAGGATCGTGTGTATATCCAGGCTTTTATGGAGGGGGGAGGGGCACTGGGTTCAACCAGAGGCAAGGAATGGGAGTGGACATACCACATAGCAGAACAGACTGATCTGAGATCAGCTGGAAATGTCTATAACAGTAGCTGAATGTGGAGGCCTGAGGGAAGAGCTGATCTGAGGACAGAGTCAGATTGTTCTGTGAATGACTGAAGATGTGACAGGGGTAGGGTGATAAAGAGAGAAACATACAGACACGTGTGTGTTACAGTATCAATGAGGTCTGTATTTTAAGGGAGAATTTAAAATAAGTCCAAAAGAAGAGAAGAAATAAGGCTCAGGATGGACATGGAAAAAGTGAATATGAGAGTTGAAGAGAAAGCCACAAGGAGCTGGCCCCCACTCAACCTATCTCAGCAGTGTCATACACTGCACTCTCAAATAAACATGTGAAGAGGTGGGGCATAGTGTGTGCTCTTTTAAAAATAAGAAAGAAAGAAAGAAAGAAAGAAAGAAAAGCAGCATTCACTGTTCAAAAGCTTCACAAAGGGTTCAAAACTTCTGCTAAAGATTTACCTCTAGAGGGAAAAAAAAAAGATTAGTAGAAAGGCAGAAGATATTAGAATATTGTGAAGCGTATAAGAAGATTGTTACCATTCCACAGCAATTTAAATCCTTCCACCATAAGGAATTTAACCAAATAAGACAGAAGCTGGGAGCTAAACAGAGCTCTGGTTAGTTTTACAGACCCGACACTGAAGACGACTGCTTTAAAATTCCACACAAAAAAAGATTCCTCAAGGGCTTGTTTTTTAATTAAATTGTATACTTTATTGAGGACCTTCAAATCACAATTATTAATGCAGCTATTTAATGCTAGATGTACATCTCAATCAAACTATAAACATTAATCTCAGTAACTTCAGTGGCTTTTTGTTAAAAAAAAGAAGAAAAAAAAAAGAACAAGAAGAAAAAAAAGTTTCCTCTTGTGGACCAGCCAAAAGTCCCCAAGACAAGGTCAAACCCGTCAGCTATCCCCATCCTTGTGGGGACATTTATTCCAAACCAAGATAAAAAAAGCAAACAGACAGAACTGTAATTAGTAAACATTGAAATAAACATGGAAGAAACATTCCACTCAAATATTTTACAATCAGTTGAGAATTATAATTATCCCAATCCCATAAATAACACATTTAAAATCGGTATAGGTTTTGGTAAAACATTTTGGAAATCCTGGTGGATTGCTGTTCAGTTCCCATGTGATATATTTGGCTTGCCTGCAGAAGAGATATTTTGCAATTCTGGCCCCCTAAAGAGTGATCATCGGCATCCTGCTGGTCAGACATGTCCAGGATGGCCCACAGGACAAGGCGAGAAAGCTGCCGACTCAGAGGCTTCTCCAGCATAAACACATCTATTCTCTAGAGGAAACAGATCTAGCACAGCCATCTCTCCATCAGGA
Organism: Ictalurus furcatus; assembly: GCF_023375685.1. NCBI lineage: Eukaryota > Metazoa > Chordata > Actinopteri > Siluriformes > Ictaluridae > Ictalurus > Ictalurus furcatus. Next base: position 28,978,030 of record NC_071256.1, on the reverse strand, counting down.
ATGAGACACTGGATTGGGAGAAGTGAAGGGTTTTCTTCCGTTTCTCATATTTCAACATGTAAAGTTATAATCTACTTCATTATTCACATTTATTAGGAGCAGCATAATGTTATAATGCTATTTCATTATTTAGATTTTTTATATATATATGTTTTTGTAGTAGCACAAGTTAATTATGTTAACAGTGTTGAATGGTTCAGCTACAATGCACTGAATTATCCGTTAATTTTTTTTTATTATTGTTTGTTTGCCATGAAGCAGAAAATTTCCTAATGACATGCCTGCTTCTGTTTGTAGCATGATACATAGACATTCATTAACAGGGTTGCAAATAAAATGTGGGACACAGCATACATTTAATTAAAGCGTTTATATATATATATATAAAATAAAAAAAAATATATATATATATATATATACACACAGTCAAAAGTTTGGAGACACTTGACAAATGTTTCTCATGATCATAATCTTTTGATCTGAAGGTGTATGATTAAATGATTGAAATCGGTGTTGTAGACAAAAATATAGCTGTGACAACATTTATCTCTTTCATTAGAAAACTAACATTTTATTTACAAGATTTAATTTTTTTTTTTTTTTTTTTTTTTTTTTTTTTTTTTTTTTAAATAGATGACTTGGAATGAAATATTCCAAAAAGCAGCCAGTAAGTGTTCAGCGTAGGTGGGAACTCCTTTAATACTGTTTAAAAAGCATCTAAGGCAGACTTCAAGAAATTGGTTGAGAAATTGCCAAGAATACATTTCTAGAAATTCTAGGCAAAAAGGATGTCTACTTTGAAGATGCTAAAATATTAAGTTATTTTAATTTATTTAGGAATTTATCACAACATAATTCCCATAGTTCCATTTGTGTTATTCCAGAGTTTTGATGACTATTTTTCTAAAATGTGGAATACATGTAGTACACAAATTCACCAAATAGTTTAACATGATTTCACTGGCAGTTGTTTATATCTTATAGTTCAATGGCAGTAAAGTGGCCCATACCAAAACCCCCATTTGAGGAGGAGTGATGGGTCCAATTTGTGGGTCTCTGTTAGAGTCAGAGAATTGCTCACAGCTGATAATGTAGTATTTGCCTGCTCACACATTCTCACACACACAGCGCTCCAAAAACCCCCAGTCAACAGTGTTGTACATAAATTCCGACAACATTTAAAAAGGTCAGTGGTTTGTGGATTTGTGTGGTGATGTCTGTTTCTTTGCTCCACCTTTTCAGGTAAAAGGCAGTCTCTCGTCTCATTTATCAACGAACCAACATTAATTTAGAGTCATTCTTTAAGTGTTTTCAGGGAAAAGGCTCCAAAATGTTTTCATTTTTAGTGCCAAAACCTAAGAGACATTTTTATAAGCATAGAAACTTTGCAAATACAAATGATTGTCAGATAGACACATGCTGCATCCCAATTCACAGTAATTCAAGTAAAAGTATGTACTCTTTTGTGAAGAAAAATTTGGTTGAAATCTGCGAAGCAAGCCGTCACAAAACTCCTCCTCCCCCATGCAAGGAATTGTGAGCAGTATTAGCTGAGAAAGTGTCCACAGATCCACACTTCAGTAATCTATCAGAAATTGTAAGCCATCTGGGTACCTTTGGGATCCTCATTTCAACATCCTACATCAAGATTTGGGACACACCAATTCTAATTCTCAGGTACTATTTCGGACTGATAGTAGCGAACTGTGATGCAGCAGCAGAGTTCTTAGCAAATACAAAAACACAACTGGAATACAATAGCAATTGTTTTTTGTGAAACAGTTGTATGTATAAAACAGTTTCTGTTTAATTGGTAAGTTTTGGCTTAAATTAGCTCCATACAATCCCACAGTTCTGTTCAAAGGAACTAAAAAAGAGGATTGGATTTGGAGGAATTGGGAAGGACAGCGCAGCAGTACAGACATGAGTGTACACACACACAGATTCCACTAGTAACTTTTGTACAAGTACAGCATGCATTCGTGTCAAATGTATTGCAGGTATCCTTGTAAAACTGTGCAAAAATGTAAAAATATTAAAAAACAATCACTGCCTTTGCTGAATCTATGCTAAGGCTCTAACACACTCTCCCTGCTGCAAAACCACACATATTGGAAGCAGCTGGAGTTACTTGGCTGCTGTACAGCTGGAAGTCTCGTCAGAGGGTCAAACTAGCCAGCTAGCATACCCATGGGAGAGACACATCTGGGGAAGAGAGAGAAAGGGGAAACAAATCCCAGACATATCCCAACTTCAGTATTTCTACCTCTCTCGATCTTTCTTTCTCTCTGTGTGTGTTAAGAAAAACACACACACACACACACACACACACACAGAGAGAGAGAGAGAGCCTCTGTTGATGCAAAGCAGGAGATTTACAAAACAAATCCCCACACTGTGGGAGCTGGGATTTTTGTACATGTGATCTTTTCTCCACCATCTTGTGAACAACTTAATTCTGAAGATATTTATCTTTAGCAAGCCTTCAGTTTGTATCAGACCCAGAACAGAGCTCAAGTGTTAGCTGAATAATAACCATAATATCTCAAGTTGAAACTTTGTATCTACTTTCACATTCTAGAGAGTTAAGACTTGATGGCTCAGGAACTTAAAATCATAGAATTGTCAGATTGAACCTTAATTCCATCGTCTTGATTTTGTGCATCCATGTTTGGATCCTGGCTTTAGGAGATAACTCCTAAGTGTTTTTTTCCCTGCTCCAACACTGCCTGCCCACCCACTGTTGCTCTCGCAGCCCATCCCATATTTCTCTCTCAGGCCCTCATCACATTTCTTTCGCTCCCTCCATCAGACTTACTGCCTGAGATGCAGTGTTACGATGTAGAGAGCATTAATTAAAATAAACCTCAGAGGACTATACATAGCCCGACAGCCCAGCAGACACAGGCTAATTACGTATTGTGGTAAGTTGTACAGTACATGCGTGGCACACAACGTTCAGGCCAGCTCTCACTCGTACTGCGCTGTGAGCTGCATACTCCTGCCCACGCTCTCCAAACACTGAGCATGCTCAGCAGAAGCACCTTAGGGCAAGATTTCTGGGAAGACTTTGTGGTATAGAATACAGCGCACCCCAGTGACACACACACACACACACACACACACACACACACACACAGTGGCTGTAACACAAATCCTGACCTCATTTTATAGAAGATTGACCTCAGTTAAACAGTATGTCCATTTCAAGTTAAAATAAATTCCCATAGACACTCCAAGTTTAGTGCAGTCTTCCTTGGAAAAAAAAATTCTAACTATAATATAGTTTGCGAAGAACTAATTTTTTACTTATTGCAAAAAAAACAAAAAAACAAACAAAAAAAAAAAACCCACATTTATCTTCAGTAAACTCTATACTCTGGTCAGGTCCATAAACGGTCAAGAGCCTATGGGCATGAGGCAGAAATACACTCTGTATGAGACACCAGTCCATCATACACACCCCTAAGGACAATTTAGGAGAGTTGTGAGAAGCTGACGAATCTGAACCTGCTGTAACCTCATGCCACCACGACTGTTTATGTTTACTATGATTATTATGTGAAGTTAATTAATAAAGAAAGATTTGATTAGAGTTACCCTTAAGTCTACTAATTTTTCACCTCACTATATTGTATTGTTAAGGAACTATACAATACCAAGTATTAGGCATTGTACTTCGTGCCTCACAGCTCCAGGGTCCCTGGGTTTCCTCTGGGTTCTCAGGGTGCGTCTCAATCAGCTCCCTAGTACAGTAGTCAGGACACTGATCCAGGAGTCAGCCATTTTAAGGACTGTCTCAATCACAAAATCCTTCCAGTGCACTGGAATTCTTGCTCCCTAAATAAAAAATTATATATCTCCCACAATGCACCGCAAAAACCAGGGAGCATCTATGTTCACTCTGTCCCCTTACTAGAAATGTTCCCTCTAAGCTCGACAAAAATGGCTGACGAACTCTCAGCCAACTTCATCTACAAATGTAAGTAGCTTGTTATTGTTGTAGCACTCAAATGATTACTTACATTAGTGATTAACTTTATTTGATTTGAACTTTACTTGATGTTCTGTATGCGGTTTGAGTCTAAGGACTTAAGAGTTTAATGATTTTTTATCCACTAGCTAGGTACGTCAAGAAGGATCGTACGCATCACACAAAAACGGGTGTGATTAAGCTAACAAATTTATGACAAAACTTAAGTGTGTCTATGTTTTTAATTTTTGGTGATGTTTTACAACACGAGTACAGAATTTTCACCAGAAGTTGAGTGGCCAATGTATAGTGAGCCAGAGTTCTTACCAGTGCCCAAACTCCTGTACATGATATAGGCCTACTGATTCACCACCTAGGGAGGTGATTGAGACACACCCTCTGTTTTCATCCCAAAAAGCATGCACGTAATTGCTCCTACATGTGAACATGTTAATGATGGCCTGTGATGGACTGCCATGTACTCCCACCTCATGTCCAGAGCTACTAGGGTAGGCTCCATGTCCACCATGAACATGATAAAGCACTTAGTGAAGAGGAACGAATGAACGAGCAGAACAATTATTACTTTGCAACTAGGAATGCAGAATCAAGGCTGCAAAACTTCAGACTAAGAGCCAAACACACTCAAGCATACTCTTAGCTAATTACCTAATTTGAGCCACTTTGTGTGTGTCCAAATGACACTATACACTTATACACCATGTACACAACCATGTAATGTATGAATTTTATAAGGTTATTTTTTCATTCAACAACAGTGTTGATTAAGTGCATCATCCCGGTATTTAAAGTAATACTTTTTGTATTTGGAATTTTCAGTGTGAACACATTACTCACACTATTTATACTACAAAATGGCATAGAATAGTATACAAGTATGTGAATAGGGATGCACCTTGTTTCTTTCCTCTAAATAAGTAAAAATAAATAAATAATAAATAAAATTATTAATTAATTAATTAATTAAAAATAATAAAAAAATAAAATCACAAGAACATTTTAGGGAGTCCATAAACATTAAGATTTGAAATTTAAGGTTGCTGGTTACAAGATTTACAGTTTAGAAAAATGCTACTTGCAACATTTTGCCCATTGTATGTAGGACAGTCGTAGCTCAGTGGTTAAGGCATTGGGTTACTAATCTGACAGTTGTGAGGTCAAATTCCTGCACCATTAACCTTGTTGTGCCCTTGAGCAAGGCCATTTATCCTCATCTGCCAAGTTGTAAGTCACTTTGCCTAAAAGCACTAGCCAAATGAAGATAGTTTAGTGCATTAATTTGATTGCTACAATACACATTTTGGGACACATTTATGTATACCAAACTGCACACTATGAATTCATTAATGTGTTACATTGTAATGTCACCATCAATGTACTGACATACAGCTTAATAAAGTAGTATTCAATATAAGAATACAGTCATTATTGAGCATATCTATTTGACTTTTACTGAGTAATACATGAAAGATCAACCACTCACCTTTAAAAAGAGGTTGTGTTTTAGCTAGGTCACTCTTTTGGCAGAGTTCTTGGTCTGAGCTCACAGCAGTCTGTTTGTGCATTACGACCTTGATCACAAATCCATGGTGTCAGTTGAGCAAGCTATCCAATCAGTGCTAACCAATTAACAAAAACACAACTCGAGAAAACGCTTGCTCTGATTTGTGTGTGAGTTTAGTATAGTTCTGGGGCCAGTGATAGCAGACTAGCCATTTACTGTAAGATTAGCTAGCTAACTAAAAGACAATGTAGAGCAAAGGTCTTCAATCTTATCCACAAAAGGCAGATGCGGCTTTCATTCTAGCCAAACAGAAGCCACACCTGATTCCACTTTAAATTTGTTAATCTTGGTCTCCAATCAAGTGTGCCTCCAATTTGATTGGAATAAAAGCCTGCAGCCACACCAGCTGTTTGTGGAAGTTTGAAGGCTGTTAGTGTATTGAAAAATAAATAAATAAGTAAATAAATAAAAATAAAAACACAAACAAAAACCACATAGCTAGTTTCTTTGAGATTCTGGTCCATGTTGACATGACTGCATCACATAAATCCTGAGGATTTTTCAGATGCACATTCATGCTAGAAATCTCCCGTTCTACCACATCCCAAACGTGTTCTATTGGATTCAGATCCGTCACTGGGAAGGCCACCGAAGAACATTGAACTCATTATCATGTTCAAGAAACCAGTTTGAGATGACTTTTGTGATATGGTGCATTATCATGCTGGAAGTAGCCAATAAAATATGGGTAAATTGGGGCCATGCAGGGATGCACATTGTCAGCAACAATACTTAAAGAGGCTGTGGCATTCAAGTGATGGTTGATTGGTATTAATGGGCCTAAAATTTGCAAAGAAAATATTCCCCAAACCATTACACCACCTCCACCAGCCTGGACTGTTGAAATCACCTGGTCTTTTTCCAGTCTTCAACGATCCAGTTCTGGTGAGCCTGTGCCCATGATAGCCCCAGATTCCTGTTCTTGGCTAACAGGATTGGAACCCAGATGTGGTCTTCTTCTGTTGTAGCCCAACCACATCAAGTTTTGAGGGTTTGTGTATACTGAGATGCTTTTCTGCTCACCCCGGTTGTAAAGAGTGCTTATTTGAGTTACCATAGACTTCGTGTGAGCTCAAACAAGTCGTTCTCCTATGAGATCTCTCATCAGCAAGGTGTTTCAGCCTGCAGACCCTCTGCACACAGGATGTTTTTTGTGTTTTGCACCATTCTGTGTAAACTCTACAGACTGTTGTGTGTGAAAATCCCAGGAGATCAGCAGTTTCTGAAATACCCAAAGCAGCCCATCTGGTACCAGCAACAATGTCACAGAGATCACATTTTGATTTTCTTTCTTCGATCTGTTGTGTGATGTGAACATTAACTGAAGCTCTTGACCTGTATCTACATGATTTCACGCTTCGTGCTTTTGCCACATGATTGACTGATTGGATAACTGCATAAATGGGCAGGTGTACAGGTGTTCCTATTAAAGTGGACAGTGAGTGTATGTTTCTTTAGGAAATGTTCGCTTAGAGGCTCAGTGACAGCGGTGATTCTCAGCCTTGTTAAGCATTTACAATTTTACTCACTAAAGAGTCTCCTCTGTGGTGAAAGTGTCTGGCCCCACAGGTAAATAAACTCACATCCCAAAGACAAACTGAAAGCAGCAAGCCTCAGACACGTTGTTTTCTCTCCAAACAATTTAACTTTGAATGTTTCTGCTTTACACAACTTCCCTTTTTTATGTAGAATAACAGCACGGTTTCCAGTTTCTACAGTTTTTGTCAGTCTTCCAACTGTGTTGTCTGTTCTCCCTTTATTTCCACTTATAACCAGAAAGCAATACAATTATTTATATACTATTTATACTATAACATGCAAATTTGTAAATTGCTTATGAAGATTTGGATCTAGAATGTGAGCATGTTTTCTGTTGAAACGGTTTGTCCAGTTGTTTCTTTTTTCTTTTTTCTTTTTTTTTTGTGGATTCCAGAGCGAGGTGGTGTACATACACACCATGAGCAAAGTAGAGCAGACCAATTGTGATGAGTCATAGGATTCTTCTCATTACTCTTACTTGATACTGACCTATTCACGTGTCTTTAAAGTATCTAGAATCTTCAAATTCTCCAAACAATGATTGAGCAGAAAACATGGATAAGAGAAAACATTTCATCATTGTTATATACATGTGCAATAACAGAAAAATGGTCCTTCTCTCTATTGTCTCATGCACTATTTTTTTTTTTAATGTATTTTAAATTTACAATGTAGATTTGCAGCTTTAATCCATTTTATAGTTTTAGAACATACCACATTTGCTTTTCTTGGCTGATAGATAGATTGAAATGAATTAAAATTGGCATTTCATTAATATGGGAGAGTAGGAAGTAAAAAGTAAATCACTCAAAATAAATATTCAATCGCTCCACAACAATTGTCAAGTGTTTAAAAAATACATTTAATGCCCTGTTAAATGATGTCATATTTTTAATAAAATATTTAAAACCACATTTACAATTACACTATGGAATCAATATGCTAGGCATATATGCACATAGTGAAGAACACTTGCACAGAATTCCAATAACATTAAAAAGAAAATTGTTATATTGCTTTATTGCTTCAAAAATCATCCAGGAAATGTTAAGTCCTGCTATCAGTAAAAAGAATGTCAGCAACCCTGAAGCACCCTAATGATCCACATATCTGGCTCATATTTAGTGGATTACTAACAAAAAATAACCCTAAGTAGCATAATAATAATAATAATAATAATAATAATAATAATAATAATAATAATAATAATGCTAACAAGCTTGATTAAAAAATAAATCAATAAAAATGATGATTTACTATTGAAATAATTCTAAAATGCCAGAATTGTACTGCTGAAAGATCCATCTACAGCCACGTGTCCTAGCAGAGGCAATCAGCTTTATGTTCTCATTAGAATTCACAATACCATCAATTTTCATAACAATCCCCAATGCATCAATGATCCACCACTATATTTCACTTTCAATATGAAAATTAGATATTTGTTTCATCTAACCACAGCATGTGATTCAAATAGCAGTTATGATGAAGCCTGGTGAGGTTTAGGCACTGCATGTTGTAAGTTACTCTATAAATGACTTGTTTTGTGTAACTCTTTGATACAGCCTGTTGTTGAGATAGTGGATTATGAAACTCCAAGAGCTAAACTGTGGAATTCCTTTGTGGTCTTTCGGTGTCAGTAAACATAAGAGAACATAAGAGAAAAATACTGCTCTTTTAAAAAGTTCTGATTAGTATGGTTTTTGAAGAGAGTTAAGTAGTATTTCCAGTTGCTTGAATGGAAGTGGCAGAATGGGGGGAGGGGGGATTGAGGGGGGATCACATTGATTGTAACTTTGTGTAATTTTGTTTGCTGACTGACACAAAGCAACAACAATGCATTATGTTTTTGTCCATGTACTTGTTTATGATGAAAAATGATTCAATCTTCACGTTTCCACACTTGAAAAGGCATCAGAAATGGTCTGTGTCACCAGCTTGTGGTCATTCATGAGTCGTTGCTGCCCTCTAGTGGTGAGAGGTCTCAACCTTTATATTTAATATCATGACACATTAACTATTACAGCAAAGAATAATAAATAACAAACATCAGTATGCATAATTAGTTCATTAGATACTCATATTATACCAATTGATCGCTTATATTTTGAAGAACCAATCACAGAACATATAATTTAGCACGCTTGCCTCGCAGCTCTGGATTTGGGGGTTCGATCCCTGCCTCCGCCCTGTATGCGAGGAGATTGCATGTTCTCCCTGTGCTTCAAGGGCTTCCACAGGGTACTCCAGTTTCCTCCTCCAGTCCAAAGACATGCGCTGTAGGCTCATTGGCATCTTTAAATTGTCTGTAGCGTGTGAATGGGTGTGCGAGTGTGTGCGATCGTGTCCTGTGATAGGTTGGCCGCCCGTCCAAAGTGTCCCCCACCTTGTGCCCCGAGTTCCCTGGGATAGACTCCAAGGCTCCCCATGACCCTGGATAAGCGGTACAGAAAATGTATGGATGTAAACTATATGGCTAAAAGGTTTCCCAAACTGCTGCCACAAAGTTGGATGCACACAATAGTTTAGGATGTGTTTGCATGCTGTAGCAGTACAGTTTCTCTTCACTGGAACTAAGAGGCTCAAACATGTTCCAGCATGACAATACGTGCTCTGTGAAGACATGGTTTGTCAAGGTGTGGAAGAACTTGAGCGGCCTGCACAGAGCCCTGACCTCAACCTCACTGAATACCTTTGAGATGAACCAGAACGCCGAAGGCACCCGAGACTTCGCATGACATCAATGCCTGATCTCAGTAATGCTCTTGTGGCTGAATGAGCACAAATCTCCGCAGCCATGAGAAAAATTAATTTTAGGAAGTCTCGTTGAAACATGCAAATTAACATGAGTATAATTTAGACTGTGTGAAAATTGTGTAATTTTTGTTTTTTATTATTATATTACATTATTAATACACTGTATTATATTTTATTTATCATAAGCATCAAAATATTTTAAGATAAGGATCCAATATGAATGGATTACATTTATGGCATTTGGCAGACACCCCTATCCAGAGCTACTTACATTTATCTCATTTTATACAACTGAACAGTTGAGAGTTAAGGGCCTTGCTCAAGGGCCCAGCAGTGGCAGTTGGCAGTGCTAGGATTTGAACTCATGACCATCCAATCAGAAGTCCAATGTCTTAAGCACTGAGCTACCACTTCCACTTCCATGGAATAACCTCGTTTGTCATGATCTCATTATCAAACTATATAATCTCACTGAAACCAGACAGTTGTAAAATTGGAAAAACACCACCTGGTCTTTTTCCACTCTTCACCTATCCAGGATTGATTATCCTGTGCCCACTGTAGCCTCTGATTCTTGTTCTTGGTTGACCCGATGTGGTCTTCTGCTGTTGTAGCCCATCCACCTCAAGATTCAACATGTCGTGTTTTCTGACATGCTTTTCTGCTCACCACGGTTGTAAAGAAGGGTTATTTTAGTTGCTGCTAGCTTTAACCAGTCGCACAATTCTCCTCTGATCTTTCTCATCAATGTGGAGTTTCTACCTTTTTTTGTTTTTCACATCATTCAGTGTAAACTCTATAGATTTCCTTTCATTAAAAAAACTCGAGTACAGTTTTGAAAACTAGTATGTAAATGAGCAGGTTTGAGAACCCTACTATATTTTCTTCTGGAGTTAGCAGGCTTAAATCAAAGTGGAATACCAAGCACAAGATTTTGTGGATTAATGTAAATAATTATTTTAGGCGCACATAAACACTTGCTGTTCTCAAAATATACTGGTTAAAATGTTTCCACATTTCAACAACTGCACGTTCCTGTAGGTTCATTCTGTATAACATCAAGAAAATCAGACCCTATCTCACCGAACAGGCTACACAGATACTAGTCCAGGCTGTTGTCATATCAAAACTGGACTACTGCGACTCACTACTCTCGGGCCTCCCGGACCAGCTCCATCAAACCCCTTCAGATGATTCAGAATGCAGCAGCACGCATCATCTTCGACTAGCCCAAAAGAACCCGTGTCACACCCCTCTTCATCTCCCTCCACTGGGTTCAGGTCAAATTCAAGGCCTTTATGCTAATGTACAAGACCTAGTCTGGAACAGCACCCCCCTACCTCAACTCTCTCCTGAAGGCTTACGTTCTCTCATGCAATCTGCGATCGATTAACGACCAACGTTTAGTAGTGCCTACTCAGCGTGGGTCAAGGTCCCTTTCCAGAAACTTCACAGTATCTGTCCTTCAGTGGTGGAATGAACTTCCAACCTCAATCCGGACCGCAGAATCTGTCACTATCTTCAAAAAGCAGCTAAAGACCCACCTCTTCCGTGAATACCTAACTAACCCCTAAAATGCCAACCCCACATTATTTATTATTAAATTAAAAAAAAAAAAAAAAAAAACTTTCTCTGGCTCTTACACCTCTATTCTGCGCACTTTGCTTCTCTAGAACTCAATTATAAGATCTTGCATGGTAGCACTACTTGTATTGTTCTCCGCTCGATATATATCGCTTTGCTTGTATTTCCTCATTTGTAAGTCACTTTGGATAAAAGCATCTGCTAAATGAATAAATATAAATGTACTGATTAAAAATGTCTCAGTAACAGCATGTCTTCTTTGACTGCAGAACATCCATTTCACCAGCGTGTCACCAATATGTGCTTTGAATGAAGTTTTGGCGTGCGCCAGACGAACTTGTTAAGTGACTCAAAGATTTCAACTTAAAGATTTTCTAACACAAAAGACACAAAGCAAACAACCTATAACTATAGTTTTCCTTCTCAAAACACATTTCCATAACTAAAAACAGTATAAACAGTTCCAGTATCAAAAACAGTATATTGATTTGTTTATACATGGAACCCTGTTAAGCATGCAAGCAAATTTCATTTCATATCAAAGAATTCACATGAAACCTTAAGAGGTTTTTATTGTTTTATTGTACACACACACACACCATTTCATAACACTAGCACGCGAATGTGCTAAGCCTTGCTCCAAAACATTCCCTAAAAATATTTAAAGTAAAACAATCAAAAATACAGAAAATTATATATGTTAGAAAACCAGCTCTTCAGGGATGTGTGTACTGGTTCCATGATGCCTTAAGGCCTAGATAAAATGTCCAAATCAAATCTGATTTTTCTGTTTCATGACTTCATGGTGCTTGTACATAGTCTTCGATTATCTCCAGTTTCACATGTGAAACCTCACACACAATAAGATACAGCACTTTAACCCAATGTTCCTGTGTGAAGGAAATTCAGGAAAATGCTGAGGAAAAAAAAAAAGGAAACCCTAGGATTGAGGTACACCACAATACAGTAATGTACACCTATTAAGTACATTTCCTCTACCCCAAATTTTAAATTCAGCTGTATTTTACAATAATGCTTTGTAATCTGGGATTTACATTATTGACCATCCTGATAATCAGACTTTTAATGTTGTTGAACAAATTAGTGACTTAAGTGACTGTCAAACTTAAGAAATAGCCATCAATAAGTCTGTCATAACTGGTTGCCTTGTTCATTTAATATCAAAATAATAATAATAAAAAAAAATCAGAATAAGTTCTTAAGTTTCGTAATCCACAAATGGTGAACAGTTCCACAGTGTACGATTGACACAATCTGCTAGAGAGTATACTGTAAACATTTTTTATGAGGAATTTTAATGCTTTGTATTTCCAGGTGAAAGTCCTGTATAATATCTTGTACACCTCCAGTGTAACAGCAGGACTGCCAGAATGGACAACCTTCACCTAAAATCAAATCAGAATGAAAACTAGCAAACCCAAGTAGGAAGCCACTCTCAGCAACACCAAATTTTAAAAATAATGCTATACATCAGGGTCATGTGAAAGGCACAGAGGTATGCCTATGCTGAAATCCAGGGTGTGAAATGCAGTGGGAGGTGTTTAAGACCCAGCGGGCACCTGCTGGATAGATGGGTCACTCTCGGAGTTTTGGCAGAACGAGTCAGGGAGTTGCTTGGCATACTCAACCAGCTCGTATGACTCACGTATATCTGACAGACCGAACCAGAACACAATCCAGCAGCCGTCCACGAAGCTGCCATCACAGTGCTTGAAGTACCTGAGGAATAGAAATTGGGACGTGAGAGAGAATGAGAAGAAGGATAGCTACGGCTGGTATCTCTTTATGCTGGAGTGCAGGTTAAACAGAAGAGTAAAAGTAAGAAAAGAAAAAAAAAGTAAACAGGAAAATTTGAACTAAAATTCTATTCTAGTTCAGTTTAATCACAACCTGGATACAAACTCAACAGTGGGGCATCTTTAATTTAAACAACGTGCTGCTATAGTAAATTTATAATCATTCAGTAAATCAGATGGACTGTTCCACTCTCAGAAATAAAGGTACCAGACGGTACTTTTCCTTGTCACTGGGGTGGTACCATCAAGGGTACATCTGTAATATTTGGCTCAACGGTTAAAACTCTGGGTTACTGATCAGAAGGTCAGGGGTTCAAGTCCCAGTGCTGCCACAGTTGGACACTTGAGCAAGGCCCTTAACCCTCTCTGCCCAACTTCCTAACAAGCTGGGATATGCGAAGAAAAGTATTTCACTGTGCTGTAATGTATACGTGACAAATAAAGGCTTCTTCTTCTACAGAAGATACTTTTACTTAAGAAGGTGCATGTTACCAAACTTTAATTAGCTTTCAGAGTAAAGCTTTAAAAAGTATATCGGTGGTCCTTAAGACCCAAATATGTACCTTTAACTATTATTAGAGCAGTGCCGTGGGTAGCACTGACTTGTGTTGCACGTCTGGTTCAATACTGAGCTAAGGTTACTCTCTGTCTGGAGTGTCTCATGTTCTCCCTGTGCCCTTGTGGGTTTCCTGGTTTCCTCCCACTGCCCAAAAACAGCATGATGTATATGATATATTACCCCTATGTGTAAATGGTTGGTGCGCTGTAATGGACCAGTGTGGAATCTAGGACATTTTGGGAACAGCGCGGAGTTTGTTAACCAAAACAACATTTCCAGAATGTTATAAAATGATTCCCAAAAATAACCAAAGCTGAGTCAAATGCCAACTGTGTTTGCTGGATTAACAATTATATAAATAACGCAAATAGCTCTGACTACAGTTGATTAAAATGTTATTTTATACGATCCTGAGCTCAGGTTACTGCCTGTGTAAAGTTTCAGATCTTCCCCCCATGGTTGTATGGGTTTCCTCTGGGTTCTCTGGTTTCCTCCCGCCTTCCAAAAACATACAGTTAAGCAGACCGGCTACACTAAACTGCACAAACCAGGATAAAGCGATTACTGTAGGTGTATGAATTTAAAAAGGTACATATATACATATATAAATACACACACATACATACATATTATACATATATAAATACACACACATACATACATATTATATATCATTCATGTTAGTTTCACATGTGTGTGTGTGTGTGTGTGTGTGTGTGTGTGTGTGTGTGTTGTCTCTAACTCACCACGGGTTGATACGATTGGTCGCACGGGATCTCCAGAAAAGCCTGTCCAGGTCCTGGCGAATACACTCCCACAGGATCTGACTGGTGCCCTGCCCCTGTTTACTGTCACTCACCACAAATTTATCCAAATACAGAATCCCACTGCTGACCGGCTCTGTGGTGATGATGGCTGCTGCGCTGTACCTGAGGAGCAGAAAGTTCACAACACAGTACTACTCGCAAAATTCATCCAACTACATAAAGTTCTTTTACCGACTTCTTTTAAAGGATACGCTGCTTTACTTGTGTGTACAGCATATTTGAATAAAAGACTGAGGATGCAAGTAAAGGTAATGTTACCCTTCTGACAGATAGATGGAATGAAGTCTGTCCTTAAGAGAGCTGATGTAATCTTCCTTTAGTGTCTTCCCAAAAGACTGGTCAATCAGAGACAGGAGACGGTCCATGTCTATGCCCTCAAGGCTGCTGTACCTGACAGAAAGTGACAATCATCTCGTAAAATGTCAACAGCATCCTCTAAGGTCAGGCTCATCTAGTCCCTCATACATTTATTCAACTATGTATACAGTCATGTGGAAAAATAAGTACACCCCAAAGAAATTGTTGGGTTTTTTTGGACATATTTGGACAAACATTTGATCCTCTTTGAAACAGTGCCTATTAATAAAGGTGATGCACTATCCACGGACATAAAATTGACATTTTGTGTCAAAAAAATTGACATTTAAATGAACAAAACACAGATGAGTCACATGGAAAAATAAGTATACCCTTACATTTATAACACCTTCAAATCCATTCAAGATTGGGTGCCAGTGATTAGAACTTGCTTAGGGAATGCCGGTTTTTTGCACAATTATTCAAAATGCCTACAAGAAGTTATTTCTGCTAAAGGAGGGAATACTAGCTTCGGAGGCCAAGGGTGTACTCACTTTTTCCACAGACGAATATCATACCTATTGATATTTCTGTTAAATAAATGATTAAATAAGCAAAATTTCCTTGTGGTTTATTTCCCTGAAGTACATCAACTTCATTAATAGGTACTGTTTCAAAGATGAGCAAATGTTTGCTTGTCCAAATACGTCAAAAAAGCCAACAATTTCAATGGGGTGTACTTATTTTTCCCCACATGACTGTACTTGGAGTACATTCAGAAAATACTGATACCACCCAGATATTGAGAAATACCATAATTCACTATTACAGGTTTTCACAAGGTTTTGTAAATTAAAACAAAATGAAATATCACTCGTGTTAAGACCAGATGCAACGACGCTTGAAATTGTTTTCACTGATTAAAATTTAAGTGGCCGGACATGACTTGAGATGGGCCACCTCTATCTATATTAAGCCCCACAGCTGACAGTTTGACTCAAATGAATTGTCCATAGAGGATAGCATTTCTGCACTGATCTGTAGAAGAACACTCCAGTCTATATTATTCTTAAATGGAAAAAGTTTTTTTTTTTTTTAACACCAAGAACTCTTGAGATCCTGCTTGGAGATCGAAGAACCTAAAACAACAGAAAGAAGCCATTCCTCAGTAAAAATCACATGACTTCATCGCTTGGAGTTTGCCACCGGGCACCTAATGGAGTCTCAAGCCAAGAGAAACAAGATTCTAATGGTCTGATTAAACCTAAATGAATCTTTGCCCTGAATTCCAAGAATTCCATCTTGAAGAAACCAGGCACCAAATTCATCTCAACATTACAGCTTCTAGTGGACCAAAATACAGACACTTCAAATCATAGTCAAGACATCTCTGTACAGATCTAAAAACAATGTTCCCCATCCAATCTGACAGTACTCAAGAGGAAGATCCCCAAGTTCAACTTTGTCAAGCTTGTAGCATCAAACCCACGAAGACTGCCAAAGTGCTTCAACAAAGTAATGAGTAAAATGGTCGGAATACTTATGATACTATTAGGATTTCTTCTTAGAATAAATTTACAAAACATGTTTCTACTTGAAAATCTCTTTATGCTTGGATTTGGTAGGTTCCAGTTGAACAGATTTTGCACAAATAATTATGCTTAATAAAAAGATCATATACAATTGTCTATTTAAATTTAGATAACGATATTTTGGCTAAAATAGTAATCCCGAATCTTTATTAAAATGAATCAAATTAAAACCACATACTTGTGAATGGGATCTCCATTTTTGAACAAGGTGCCAGAACCTGTAAAAGATAAAATGGCATTTTCAATGACCTAGAATTCAAACCACTTTGCAAAAGCATATCAGATATGCTCTTCAATGCATGTACATAAGAACTGACATTCCAAACCCTAATTTTCAAGGGTTTCAAAATAAGGGTTTAATACTGCAACTAAAAGAAGCCACTTTACTGCGAAGTCGTGTATTTATGAAAAAAAAAAAAAGAAAAAAGAGGGGAAAAAAAGAAAAGAAAAAAAAAAGGATGGAGGTCAAGCAGCTCACTGGTTGCTGGGTTGCTGAGGGTTGCTGACCTTTCCCTTTCCTCTAAAAATAGCCAGTTCAGTTCCAGCATATCTGTTACAGTTCACTCAGCGTACATTTACATTATATGGAATTACACTGAGACATTACTGGCATATTAGTCCTCCTTTCCTAGTATGCTTAATACCACAGTAATTCCGAAGAATTTAATACCTTAAATACATTCAAGAAATTTTTACAGTAGCTATCAAAATTATTCAACCCCCATTGTAAATCAGGTTTATTGTCAAAATGTAGAGACTTTCAGCTGTTTGCAATGAACAAATCAAACAAAAGCAATTGAAATTCTTCAACACAACAAATGCTTCAAGTGGTTTCCCCAAATTCAACTGAAAATGCAACTTATAATGACTTCTCTAGTCTCAAAATTACTCAACCCCTTCATGGCAGGCATCTTTAGTACTTAGTAGAGCACTCTTTTGCTGTTATGACCTGCTGCAAACGACATGCACAGCTTCTAGCAGCGTTCTTGAGGAATCTTAGCCCATTCCTCATGACCAACGACCTCCAGTTCAGTAATATTCTTGGGTTTGAGTACCACCCCAGTAAACATTTAAATGCTGCCCACAAAATGAACTTTGAACCTGTGTTCTATGTTAAAATCATTTGGTGGCATTAAAAGATTAAGAAAAAAAGCTAGCTTCTGTTATATCAAAATAAAAAAGGGGGAAAAACAAAGAAATAAACTTCAGTTCATTAGCAAACTGAAAATTAAAATGAGTGTTCTGAATCACAGTTATATATATATATATATATATATAAAAAAAAAACTAACTATGCTGTTTTACCTTGCAACCAATAACCTCCTGAAAAATTGACAAAAATGGCACTAAAGTTTTTTTAAATCTCAACAGGTTACTGATCTACCTGGCTAAGAAAATGTGACTGTAAATTGTGTATCTGCGTGTCTCACCTTTATGACTGAAGAGTTCGGTGAGCAGTGTGTTAGCTGAAGTGATGACTGCTGAGCTCTCTGGACTGAGCTGGTTGAGGAGGTGAGCGATAGCGTTGACCTGCCTGCGCTCTTGCACACACAGCCACTCAGCCGAGGACAAGAGCGGCAGGTCACTCGGCAGGGACACCGTACCCAGCACCTGAAACACACACACACACACACACACACATACACAATGAATCAACTTACTAAAGAAACGATGAACAAGCAGACAAGTGTAAAGTGGCAGATTAGACAAGACATGGTCCTGCAATTTTCCTGCAAAGTTCCCAGTGATTTAATAATAAATGACTGTATAAACAGATCAAGTTGATGACTGTGAGGTGATCACACTAACACACCTACACTTACCTTTAGGTTCTGGTTACAGAGGCCCCCCCAGCTGTTCAGGAACATGACTTTGAGGGGTTGGAGTGCTCGAGAGATGGCTACGGTGACGTCGACTGAATTGAGGAGAGTGGAGCAGCCGGTTGTATCACAGCCAACAGGGCACACCAGGGGAATAGCGCCGCAGTCCAGACTCCACTGAAGCATGGTTGTGTCTACCACGATAGAGGCAGCACCACTAGAACACAGACAGAGCAACAACTGAGAACTAGTTACACAGAAGCCTCAAAATATTACTTGCTCATGATCCAAGCGGAATGTATATGCGTGTCTGTTAGGATGGTTTAAAAGGCATTTTGGTGAGGGTGCTGACGAACCTGCTGCAGTGTTGAGGTTCCTGAAGTCGCAGCATTGACTCTGCACTGAAGAAAGGAATGACGCTAGCCGAGCTACACTGCAAGGCCTCAGCAAGAGCTTGGCAATATTTAATCAGTACAGTTCTGGAGTCAGAGGAAACAGGTCCATTTGGTACACAGTTTTCTTTCATCAGCTCAGGAGGAAGCCCCATTACCACCACGGTCTTCATATCCATGCGCTGCAGGAAGGACAAGCCGAACGCCAGGCTCTGCACCATCTCACAGCTCTTGAACACTGATGGGTCGATCTGGACACACCGGATGAAATGTTATTCAAGTTCTGCTGTGCCTGCCTTGTCAGCTTTTAAAGCACGTCTCTTTAAGCAAAGTATTTATCAGTGTGTCCAGCTGCGGAAATAGATGACCTGTACGAGATTTTGCAGAGTTATTTTGTGATTGTTGTGGCGAAAAATGCTTGAAATTGCTGCAGCGTTTTTTCTAAATTTACAACGCAACTTCAGAGTTTTTCTGTGAAAACTACTAGAATTGGCGAAATTTACAATCGCACAAAATTGTTCTGCACGAAAGTCTTTCACAGTGAGGTTTGTTGGTAAATGAGACCTTTTAGCTGTACTCATGTTCGACGCATGTAAATGGAAGAGGGCTTTGGCTGAATGCGTGTTGTGATCACGTCACATGACACCTCTTGGCCCAAACCTGCAGAAAATCTGTGGTAATTTTGAAAAAATACTGCAAGCGCCTTTTGTTCAACTAATTTAAGGAACCTGTTGGTGAAAAAAACATTTTTTTCCTATGCATTAACATTGTATTTTCCATGAGAAGAAAGAGGTTATCTGGAATTACAAGCACTTTCAGCTCATCAACTTTCATACTCATACCAGGTGCGTCTGAGCAACAGTTCTTCTGAAATTCTTTAATAGCCATCTCACAAAACATCATGTTCATTTGGAGCCATAATCAAAAAACAAGAACACTAAATAAACTGAAAAGGATTTATTATTATTATTACTACTACTAGTAGTAAAAATAGTAATACTACTACCACCACCATCATCATTCTAGCCTTGCTATACAGCCTACTGATTTATACTCTATAAATTACTATAATATAATAATGACTATCGTCATTTTATTAGGTATGCCTGCCATATAAATGCACTTGTGTACGGTACACAGTTAGTGATTAATGTGTGTGATGTGGTGCACAAGCTGTCAGTCCATCTTTACCATGTTCATCAATATAAAAAAGAACAGTCATATGATGACCACTGATCAGATATTAAAAGAACATCCAGGCTGGGACAGGCAGTGTTCTTTCGTGTTCTTTTTCTCTCTTTCTCTCTTTCTCACTCTCTCCCCCCAAATGAAACTGAACTCTGCAGACACAATCATATGCGAGTTTAATGTGGATTCATGTTCAGTGCTACTTCAAATAAATGTTTAAATATTACAGTAATTTAGAAAAAAAGAAGAATATTTTAATAAGCTGCTGTCCTACTGTACCATACAGCGACTTATTGTTTGCTCTTGGTTAGTGGTCATAGTGAAATAGACTTATTTATTGATATAGGCCTAATATAAAAATTTATTTCATAATATTAGACAATAAATTACATTATTATTATTATTATTATTATTATTATTATTATTATAGTAGTAGTAGTAGCAGTAGTAGTGGTCTATTTGGTGGGGGGGTGATTAGATGTGGGTTGATGTTAGTACTAAAATATAAAGTTTCAGTTCTGATTGAGGAGATGTACAACTCAGTGATGAAGCTCTCCTACACTGCACCCAGACGAAGCCCCCGGACTAGCTAAAATGCTGTCTTGATTGTTTTATATTCTTGTCATACTGTTCTTCTGTTTCTGTTTGCCTATTTTACAAATATGACTTGATATCTGTTCAGTGCTACTTTGAATAAAGATACTTAAAAAGCATTTATGTTTCTGTACTGTGCTTTATTTTTATTCTTGGTCTAACCATCAGTAAGCCTGTTTGTTATGATGTGGCTTGTTTTGGGCCGGGTGTGGTGGTGGTCCGCTAAGGGCCAGAAAGTGCAGGGCCACTTTAGTCCCAGTCCACCAATGATTATTGCTATTAATGTTAAATAATGTATGCTGAAAATTTAAATATCGATGTTTAACACTGAAATGAGGACCTCATTCCTAGATTTTGCCTATGGCCCCCAAATCACTAACTCCTCCCCTGCTAAAGGGGATCTCGTATGAGCGATAAAGGGTTTACCGAGCTTGCGTGCTCACTACTGCTTAATAAACGTGTGTTGAGTCAGTATCTCGAACGTTTCAATATTTTAAGTGACATATGCACATATTTATTGAGGAATTAGGGACATTCCTCAAATTACATCCTTCAAATAAAGTAAGTAAGGCTTGCTAGGAAAAATGTTTAGGGAAACAGACAGTGACAAAAATATTTCAGAATTAGTGTTATTTGACGGTGAATTAATTTTTTGCTGTTATTAGTTGCCCAAGGAGTAAAATGCAAAATGATGGGTGTGAGATTGAAATAAAATACGCTGACATTCATTAAAAGGTGTGTTTTACCCTGTTATTGTATTATAAATCAGACCCTGGTGTGTTGTACCCAGTTATTGTATTATAATCAGACCCTGGTGTGTTGTACCCCGTTATTATATTATAATCAGACCCTGGTGTGTTGTACCCTGTTATTGTATTATAATCAGACCCCGGTGTGTTGTACCCCATTATTATATTATAATCAGACCCCGGTTTATCGCATTATAACCAGACCCCGGTGTGTTGTACCCCGTTATTATATTATAATCAGACCCCGCTTTATTGTATTATAATCAGACCCCGGTGTGTTGTACCCCGTTATTATATTATAATCAGACCCCGGTTTATTGTATTATAATCAGACCCTGGTGTGTTGTACCCTGTTATTGTATTATAATCAGACCCTGGTGTGTTGTACCCCATTATTATATTATAATCAGACCCCGGTTTATCGTATTATAACCAGACCCTGGTTTATCATATTACAATCAGACCCAGGTATGTTGTACCCCGTTATTGTATTATAAATCAGACCCTGGTGTGTTGTACCCCGTTATTATATTATAATCAGACCCCGGTTTATCGTGTTATAATCAGACCCTGGTGTGTTGTACCCCGTTATTCTATTATAAATCAGACCCTAGTGTGTTGTACCCAGTTATTATATTATAATCAGACCCCGGTTTATCGTGTTATAATCAGACCCTGGTGTGTTGTACCCCGTTATTCTATTATAAATCAGACCCTAGTGTGTTGTACCCAGTTATTATATTATAATCAGACCCCGGTTTATCGTATTATAATCAGACCCTGGTGTGTTGTACCCCGTTATTGTATTATAAATCAGACCGTGGTGTGTTGTACCCCGTTATTGTATTATAAATCAGACCCTGGTGTGTTG
Organism: Ictalurus furcatus; assembly: GCF_023375685.1. Taxonomy (NCBI): domain Eukaryota; kingdom Metazoa; phylum Chordata; class Actinopteri; order Siluriformes; family Ictaluridae; genus Ictalurus; species Ictalurus furcatus. The sequence goes on along the minus strand of NC_071256.1, from coordinate 28,955,886 downwards.
TACCCCGTTATTGTATTATAAATCAGACCCTGGTGTGTTGTACCCTGTTATATTATAATCAGACCCCGGTGTGTTGTACCCTGTTATTGTATTATAAGCAGACGCTGGCTCCACAGCAATATATATATAGTGCTGGGGCAAAATTTTTTGTCTGAGATAAAAGGCACATGTGTCATTTTTCTATTTAAAAAAAAAAATAAATAAAAACAGACTAGAGTAGTGGTGGAAATGACCCCTGGAAGTGACCCCGGAAGTGACCCCGGAAGTGACCCTGACAAATAATAAAGTCCAGGTCTGACCAGCTACCACTCAGACCACAGTCCAGGCTGGGTAAACTGGTACAGTACTGGAGAGTGCTGGGAGAAAGGAAACGCCACTGGATTTCTGAATGATCACTACTAATGCTACACTGTAGACAAGTTATTTTTTAAGAAATGCAATTAGAAAAGTTTCGTATGTATTGATCAGGTTAGTGAAAGTTAGTTGATTGACCAGCTCAGTCTGTGGTTAGGCAGCTGGTCAGACATAGTGTAAGTTTGTGTATAAAATAAATGAAGCTAGTTTGATGTGAGTTTGTCTCCAGCTTATTGAACTCATTGTAAATAAACTTCGCATACTCACCTCCAGTACGGCGAAAGCAGGCGCTTTACACACACTAGCTCTCTGAAATTGCGTCAGCCAGTAGCGAGCTTCCCGCGGATCCCCGCCGACTTCATTGAGAAACGCTTTAACGTCCCGGTAGACCAGCGTGCGGTTCGACCACACACCGCGCTCCGAGAGCGGGATGAAGCCGGCCGCGTCCAGCTGCGTCTGAACGGGAGTCTTGTTAGCAGAGACGGCGGAGCTGACTGACAGCATGCGCCGCTGAATTTTGGCGAGTTTCCGCTGACCCGTGTTCTGCTGCGGCTGAACGAGAGGCGGCGCCGGTTTCGACAAAAACTGGCCGGCCATTACAATAGCCCTACAGCCAGACGCCCCGCCGTTTACTTTAGCCATGAGGTGGTCAACTAAGTCGTGTCCGGTGAAGCGAACTCCTGTTTCTCCCAGCTGTCAATTCGGTATTTTCGCCTATGCTATGCTAACCTGCGAGCACATTTGTAGCTCCTAATTTGTCTACACGAAGGCGTGGCCACAACCGGTAACCACACCTCTTTTACATGAGGGTTCGAGATATGTCCACGTGCAGTGCCGCAGCAGCCAAGTATGTATCGCTGCAGCCCAGAGACCTCTAAGTGGGAGGTACTTACCGCCAAGTGGGAGGTGCTTACCTCAAAGTGGGAGGCACTTACGCCGAAAGTGGGCGGGGTTTCATACATGGGCGGGATTTAGGAGAAAAACCAAAAGTGATGGCAAGTATGCGGAAATCCCGAATCGCGCCGAGTGCAAAGGTCAATGATGACGAAACACTTTTTTTTTAATTTAAAACTAAATATTAACACTTTTTCTTGTAGTTTTAATTTAATTTCTTACAGCTTTGTCGTTATTGTATGCATGCCCAATGCCATTCTATTTGAAGACTGAAGTTGATATAATAATTGTCTAGTATTAAATATTAATTAAAATTCAACAGTATCAAAATAGAAATAAACTTAAAACATGATATAACTGCACTCAGTGAGGTGAATGTGTAACAACATTATAACCAACAGTTTTTTTTTTTTTACCTCTGTATTTTTTAAAGCCCTGCATACGGCCATGGGTGCACATCAGGCTACACCATAGGACAGGGGTTCCCAAACTTCTCCAGAGCAAGGCCCCCCAAATGGCATTAACATTTGACCGAGGCCCCCCTTTTGCAAGATGTCTTTAAAACACATTTAAAATACAGACTTCTGAATATATCCCCCTTTTTTGTTAATAATTACATCTTACATCTTTACATTAAATTACATTAGGAATTGATTGTGTGTGCATGTGGTTGTCTGAGAGTGAGAAAGAAAAAATCATGTATTTAGTTATTTTTCACACCAAATTGTTGAGGCCCCGGGCCCCCGGCCCCCACTTTGAAAACCACTGCCGTAGGCTACACATAGGTCCAACACAGAAGTATAAATCGTGTGTCTGAAATTGCAGGAGAAGTTGTCAACTGTTTTGCCTCTGAGAGACTTGAATTATAAAATTGTGCAGTAGCCAGTGTATCCCATTTCTGTTAGAATTGAATGTCTTTGATTTTTCTACTTGTGTTCATTAGATGCTGTCAGAAAGAACCCATTAACATCAAGGGCAACAAATGCTGAGATTGAGATGGTCATGAAAAGGTGGCAGCAGAAGGCTTCAGACCGTGAAGGAGGACGGAGTAGGGGAAACAAACAGTAGCTTGCCCTTGAGTTACACATTACATTACATTTACATTACATTCGAACTGATCATCTGTTCTAAATGTTAAATTCACGTTTTTGTTTTGTTAATCTATGTCATTGTTTTAAAAGTTAATGCTTAATGTAATGTAATTCTTGAAATTTGATGGACTGCAAAATATTTTTATACAGTTTTATTATTTTGAGTTGAACTTAATTTTTTTAAATCATTAATTTAAGCTGCTTTATTGTTATTTTAATTGAATATGACAATTTTGAATGAATGAATTATGAAAAAATTAATGTGGTAATTTAATAACGTCTGGGCCAAATCCGGGTCACACATTATTTCTATTCACAATAGTGTATGGGCCAGATCTGGGCCACATCCATTAGTTCTGCGTTTACAGTGTGTGGGCCAGGCCGAGCACCCAGGCGTATACTGGGCCAGAACTAAAGCAAGTATTTGTTATGGTGGTAAAAGCATTATCTATACCAGTGGTTTTCAAAGTAGGGGCCGCCAGAGGGCGCCCGGGGGGGCCTCGACAATTTGGCGTGAAAATAAATAAATACATGATTTTTTCTTTCTCACTCTGACAACCACACACACACACACACACACACACACACACACACACACAATCAATTCATAATATAATGTAAAGATGTAAGATGTAATTATTAATTTTAAAAAAGGGGGATATATTCAGAAGTCTGTATTTTAATGTGTTTTAAAGACATCTTGCAAAAGGGGGGCCTCGGTCAAATGTTAATGCCATTTGGGGGGCCTTGCCCTGGAAAAGTTTGGGAACCCCTGATCTATACAACTATTTAAGATATTTTATAATACATAAAAGAGATTGCACTGAATTGAAAAATGGTTTCCTTCTTGAAAAAAAACCCAGCCTTTTTTGTTATTCATATGAATGCAAAACTAGCACTTTTGGCTAAATAGAGCACACATATGGATTATGTAATAGTAGGTGTGTTTTATCCAGCAATAATAATTTGTCTGTGTTATCAAACAGTTAATGGTACATTTTTAAACTATATGTAAGTTTTTGTTAGGTTTCTATTAATTACTTAAGCTCTTCAAGTTCATATAGGTTTCTTTAGTGGAAACATATGTGGCTGCCAAGTGGATGGATGGATGACTGTATTTCCCAAATATGCTGTCAATCATCTCCTACAACCTGACTGTACTGGCCTCAGTAGGGTATGTGGAGAGAATCTTCTCCAGGATGGCAAATTAATGGAGTGATGTCCATAACCGGTGCTATGTGGAGCGCATGAGGAATGATCTCACTCAACTCTCACACAAATGCTCTGTGCAAACCTTCAGTCATTTTGAAGGACAAGTGATTGCTTAAGGCAGCACGGAGTGATTAAAAAGTACTCATGGAAGAGCAAGTAGTGAGGAAAGAAAAATAATTCCTGTCTCCAGGAGGAGTCTGACTGACTTAAACACTGAAAGAGACACAAAGAGACACTTTTCCTGACTAGCTGACTGACTGACTGATTAAAATGCTCAATGGAGAGAGATGAAATGAACTGTTCCAGAGAAATACATGTATTACATATATGTTTTTTTCTTAAATACACTTAGATTTCTTTCTGTGAGATTGTCAATTTCTTTTTGTTGATTTCTTGTTTATATGTTTCCTTGTAGCAAATGACATATGAAGGGTGAAAATCAAAGTTAAAATCAAGTTGTTTTGTGATGGAGCCTAATAAATTAGGCTATATAAAACGTAATTAAAACGTTCTTAGAGAGTTTAAACTGGGTTGGCACTGGACAGGAAACCCAGGGGGCAGTGTTTATCCTTTGAAATAGTTCCTTTTTTTGTCTTACAGCCTGAAATCAAAACCATTCAAGTAACGTAAAAAGGCAACAGTTCGTAAATTAAAAAAACAATAAAACAAAAGAAAACTAGAATAATAGAGTTGGAAAAGTGATCAGATCCCATGATTTAATTTTGTGCTCGAACTGGAGGATGCTGTGAGCCTCCCGCTCTCGCTCACACTCCTAAAACGCACACATGGTTGAAAAGATGTTCAAACTCGAGTGCTTAATGTTAGAGTCGGGGTACTCGATCCCTGACTCAGACTCGAGTCCGGACTCGAGTCCAATCATGAACGAACTCAGACTTGTCACACACTCGGGTAAATTTGTACTTGAACTTGACACGGACTCTGACATTTTGGAATTGGACATTTTTCCAAGTACAGTCGAGCACGCGTCATGTGTAACAGGAAAAGAAAGATAAAAAATAAGTAGCAACATAAAATTAAGATAACAAGAAATTAACAAATGTCTCCCTGCCTGACCAGGGGGCGTTCTGTGCAAGTGCTCAGAAAGCCGCCTCATCGTGCGAGTACCGAATGGACTCTATGCACAACCGTTTCCGCGTTTTGTCTCAGCCAGATCAGTTACATCCGGTGCCGTGCCGGAAGCCGTTTTCACTACTGGTAATAACTGTGTTATTGATGGCGCAGGAGAGTATGACATATTACACTCAATTTTTTAATGACTGAATGACTTTAATCGTATTGTGAGGCACTTAGCTGTTACACCCAACAGTAAGAAGGAGAAGGGCTTCCAATGATATATTTTGAGTTACTAAGTCTCCGTTTCTGACAGTTCATAGCTGTCTTTGCATTATTTGTATTTATTTATCTAATTAAAATGTACTCTATACAATAAATTATCTGCACTTGCATCCACTTCCTCCTCCAGTCCATGACAACTTGAGTACATGGTTCACTGTAATAGTACATTTTTTAGTATAGTTAAATCATAGCACATTTACTTGAGTTTAAATGTTTTTTTAACCTTCATTACATTTCATTTTAATCCCTGTTGCAGAGTAAAAAAAGAAAAAAAGATGCATTTAAACATAGTTGAACTTTGAGGAGGTCTCACATAACAGGACACAACAATGTTTGGCCGAACTGCTGTCTTCCTGCTGTTGATACTTTAACTTTCTGGAAGCCATTACTATAATGATATATATTTATATTATAATAGAAATTGGAACACGCTACACGGAAGTAAAGTCGCTGGCTGAGATTTTACCAGAAATACGTAAGCAGCGTTCGTGCATAGAGTCTATTGACTTCTCTTTAGCGACTTATTACGCTTGGACCGTCAAATAAATACACACACATCATGTCAAAATGCAGGTCTGGTCGAGTAATCATACAAACACAGTCGGTTATTTCTTAAGTGAATGTAAACAGTTGGGGGAAAAATCGGAGGTGTGTCAATACAGTATACTGGATCTGTGCATTAGGTTTTAAAGTGACAGCATTCTAATAAACCTGCTGCTGTCTGTGTCATTAATGTTAATCAAACAACAAAACACTAAGAGAAAATCCCTCACTCACTCACTTGACTGAATAACTTCAGTAAAGTTAATATGGTCTGCACTTATATAGCGCTTTTATCCAAAGCGCTTTACACTGGTTCTCATTCACCCATTCACACACACACACACACACACACACACACACCAATGGTAGCAGAGCTGCCATGCAAGGTGCTAACTTGCCATCGGGAGCTATTTGGGATTCAGTGTCTTGCCCAAGGACACTTCGGCATGTGGAGCCGGGATTCGAACTGCCAACCCTACGAGTAGTGGAAAACTTGCTCCAACACCTAAGACACCACATTGACATTATCAAGAACAGGACGTCCCTCCAAAATTGACAAAAGATGAAAACTTATCAAGGAGGCTGCCAAAAAACCTACAGCAATATTAAATGATCTGCAGGAATATCTAACAAGTACTGGTCACTACCTGCATGTGACAAACAATCTCTCGTATTCTTCACGTCTGGGCACAGTCGGCCCTAATAAGAATCACTGTATATGTCATACAGTGAAGTCTATTTTATTTCACATTTAATTGCTTTATTCAATTTCCATAGTATTTCTAACTTGAATACTACTGATAGACCTGAGAAAACGTATCGTTATTGTGAAGTAAGATTGTAGTCATATCGCCCACCCCTAAACAGTAGCATCTGCTGAATCCAGTCTTGAATTTAATGTAAAATGTGAAATGTACTTCTTAATGTAGTAAATATCATAAACCCTGCTAATCGGGATTTTTTTTTCATTTAAGCAATTAAAATGAAAAAAGTTTGTTGTCATTCATAGACAGATTAAAAGCAGTAATAACACATGAGGCTTATTGTTATGACCTGCTGCTAAATGTAACTCTACTCTATACTCTCTCTCTCTCAGCCTATATAACTGTGGGGGAGATGCATCAAGTAATTGAAATATCAGCTCGAACTGGAGAACACAATATAGTGTGATACTATAGGAAAACAGGCTAATTTGTATTTTCATACACTTGTAATATTATAAAAGTTCTACATATACCTCTATATACTTTTTTTTCTTTGAAACCATTTTTTGATAGGAAACTAGTTGAGGTGCTGATGACATGAAAGAAAAATATTAAATGGCAATGGCAAGATGTAATGGTGGGATTTTTTGTTGTTATTGGTTTGTGAAGGTTAAAATAGGAACTTAACAGCTCAGTGTATTAATTTAACAGAGTTTACAATTGCAATTTCAAATCTTTTTGCAATTTAATTACTTTCTGAACTCGACTCGGACTCGACCTCTGCCATTAAGGACTCGGACTTAAGTCCAACTCGGCCACTTTTGGACTCGGACTCGATTGGTTAACGACTTGGTGGACTCGGACCCAACACTACTTAATGTTCACATACACAATGGATCGCTTCTCTTTAGTAAAAAAAAAAACTAGTAAATTGAGAATACAATTTTCATTTTGGTTAAATGAACCTCATCGTGCAGCATAAACATGAAACGTCCTCACGCTATTTCTAAAGGAGTTGATTAATGCAAGGATTTTTTTGCTTACGTCCGTTAGCTAATCAAACTCCCTGTGAGTCTGAGATAGCAGGTTCCCCATGTCCTGCACTGATCCTCACAGTGTCTCCACCTGGTTTCTCAGGTCAGACTTCTCCACCTCCAGCTGATCAATGGTCTCCACACCCTTCTGATGTTTCTCCTCTGCTACAGCCAGGGAGACCTAAAAAGCACAACAATTAAGATTTATTTACTTCTACACAAGCATTCAGACACTTTTAAAAATTGAATCATTACTCATGACAAACACAAACACACACACACACCTTACAATAGCAGTCATGGTTTCATGAGAAGGAACGTTTACCTTCAGTAATTCCTCCTTGTCCATCAAAGTCTCTTTCATCTCATCATACTCGGACTTGAGGATGCTGTGTCTCTCCCGCTCTCGTTCAAAGTCCTAAAACACACACACGAGTCAAAAGATGCTCAAACTCGAGTTCTTAATGTTCACATCTGCAATGGGCCATTTCTCTTACTTAAAAAATCTAGCAACTTGAAAATACAATTTTAATTTTGGTTCATTTAAACTCATCATGCAGCAGAAATATTCAAAAGTCCTCATATCATTTCTAACGGAGCTGCTTAATGCAAGACTTTTCTCACTTACGTTAATTAGCTTGTCACACTCCCTTTCAATCTCAGTTAGCATGTTCCCCATGTCCAGCACTGTTCCTTGCAGTTCCTCCACCTGGTGCTTCAGGTTAGACTTCTCCACCTCCAGCTGATCAATGTTCTCCACAGCCTCCTGGTGTTTCTCCTCTGCTTCAGCCAGGGAGACCTAAAAGTACAACAATTAAGATGTATTCACTTCTACACACACTTTCAGACACTTTTAAAAAATGTGAGTGAACAAGCACACACACACACACACACACACACACACACACACAGAGCGAGAGAGAGAGAGAGAGAGAGAGAGATTTCACAATAGCAGTTGTAGTTTCATGAGAATGAAAGTGTACCTTCAGTAACTCCGCTGTTTGCGTCACACTCATCTTCATCCATCCTCCTTCATATGAAACTCCTAAAACACACACACGGAGCAAAAGATGTTCAAACTCGAGTGCTTAACATTCACATCTGCAATGGGCCACTTCTGTTAAAAATCTAGCAACTTGATAATACAATTATAAGTTTGGTTCATTTAAACTCATCATGAAGAAGAAACATGAAAAGTCCTCATATTTCTTAAGGAGCTGCTTAATGCAAGACTTTTCTCACTTACATTCTTTAGCTGGTCACTTTGCCCTTCAATCACATGGAGCAGGATCACCATGTCCTGCACAGATCCTCGCAGCATCTCCACCTGGATGTTCAGATTAGACTTCTCCACCTCCAGCTCATCAATGGACTCCAAAGCCTTCTGAAGTCTCTCCTCTGCTTCAGCCAGGGAGACCTAAAAAAGTTCAACAATTAAGATTTATGTACTTCTACACAAACATTCAGACACTTTTAATTACTCATGACAAACACACACACACACACACACACACACACACACACACACACTTGCTCACATGCTTAAAACACAGCCATGGTGCAAAAGAGTATTTAATGATCACACCTGCAGGTTGGCCCAACATCATTCTTATTATACCATGATGATAAGAATAATAATAAACCTGATAATAATTAATAATAAACCTCATTATATAATACATTACATAACTATTATCCCTAATAGGTTCATTTCTGAGCTCGTGATAGGGGTGAGATTTTAGCCTCCCATCTAATCTAATCTTGCCATCATCACTGCATCAAACTCCAGTGTACAGATATTTCCTATTCTCAATCATTCCCATCAAATTATTTTGAAAAGTACTTTTTAATCAGGGGCTTATCTCATGTACCTTGCTTTTCATGTCACAATCTCTGCATGCTTCACAGAGCAGTTCCTCCAGCTCCCTCACTCTCTCCTCCAGCTGAGTATTAGACACCACAAGCTTCTGAATCTTCTCCTCATCCTCAGCCACAGCATTCTGAAATTCACCGTGCAAATATTGTTGGCTTTAGATGACTGTAGCATTCCTGAGCACTAGCATTCAGTCCAAACATCAAGCTCTCTGATCTATCTAAAGGGTCATATAGGCTACAGTACAATGTCTGACACAGAATCCTTATATTCATCAGACTTCTGATCAAACTTTAACGCATGGTTTTCCTGATAAAAACTGCAATTAATGAACAACAGGTCTGGATTGCTATCCTTAGCCTAGTGCTAAGCCTTAGCCTAGTGCTTTAGTACAAACTTCATTTCCTCATCCATAAGTGCCAAACACTTCAATCCAGATATTTAAAATGTTCATATAATGGAAAACCGGATTTTTGGATTTTCCCACAACCAAAGTTTAAATTTACATTTGAGCCATTCCACCGAATGGGTGACATTTCCATCCCCAGGACATTATATGTATAAAAATGCATGAAAATAAACTCTAAAATACATTTTATTATTAAGAAAAGTGTCCCGCACATTAAGCTAACTGCAAATTTAAAATGTCTAATCAAAAACATTAATAAAAACTACCTAGAACACAAAAAAAGCATTTGTTGCATGTCCCCACTCTCTATCCAAATCCTTCAGAAATCGTTTTTTGTTTTGTTTTTTTGCATTGTTGTATGACTTTATTTCCAATCTATGCTTTAAAATGTTTTTTTTTTCTCCATGAGAAATCCATAATATTTTAGATAAAATAAATATTTAGTTGTGTCCCCAAGTTTTCACTCAGTCCTGTTACCCTAACACATTCTCCCCTCTGAAAAATCTGGAACATTCCACAAGACACATTTAACAGGAATTTGCATCATATGGCTCTTCTGAAGACAATTGGTAGACCAAAAGTAAGTCCTCTCATTTTCTTTTCCGTATATTTGATGATATTGCAACTATGTCTGAGAAGGTAAATCTCAACATACTGTCCTGTTACCTAAATTATTTGTTAGATGTTATTTGTTTATTTTAAAAATACAAATTTTTGGTAAATCACTCGAATTTGCTCAGTATCCTCATGCTATTAGCATGTATGCCATGTGGCTATATTTCATGTATTTGCTAATTCTATGCTAAAAACTCAGTCCTGTTACTCATATAAACCATACCTGTTATGAGTAACAGTAACAGGAGTGAATAGCATCCTCTGGTGTATTGATTTTAGTGTGAATATTAGTTTATGTAATACGATTTACTTGATCTTTAAATTTTACAGTTACTGTTACTTAAGTTGTAGATTTATTAGTTTTGTGATATGAATACCATGCTTACAGGGAGCCAAATAAACACTTTTGTGAGAGGAAAACAAAGGAATTAGTTGACATTGCTTTGCAACATGCTTTTTAAAAGACACATGATTTTTGGTAACAGGACTGAGAAAAATGCATCCATCTCCCGCTTTGAAACCTTGTAAAAAATTTTATAAAGTTACCTGAGATTGACCAATATACATTTTGAACAGTGAAATATGTGTGTTATTAGGTTCAGTGGTGAAAAAAAGATAACAAAGTAAGTTTAATTTTTAAGAGTTACAATAGGCAAATGTCACCCATTCAATGGAATGGCTCATTTACATTTATTCATTTAGCAGACGCTTTTATCCAAAGTGACTTACAAATGAGGAAATACAAGCAAAGCGATATATCAAGCGGAGAACAATATAAGTAGTGCTACCTTACAAGATTTATAATTGATTTCTAGAGAAGCAAAGTGCGCAGAATAGATGTGTAAGAGCCAGAGTAATTTTTTATTATTATTATTTTTTAATAATGTGGGGGTTGGCGTTTTAGGGGTTAGTTAAGTGTTCACGGAAGAGGTGGGTCTTTAGCTGTTTTTTGAAGATAGTGACAGATTATTTATCATGATTATTCATTGATTTTAGGGACCACATATTTTTATTGCACTTTCACATTTAATTAAACAGACCGCTGCTTTTACCACCATGTTGTGCTACATTCCTGCTAATGTACAAATCTTTGCATCAAATTAGACTGATCCTTAAAGTGTATTATCTCATAAAAGCAAAATATAAATAAAATTGTACCCAAAATATAGGATGAGTAAAAATAAAAATGTCATCAACAAAATGAAAATATGCATCAAATATAACAATATGCAAGCAAATGAAAACAATTCAGGCGTATGCAGAAAAGGCAATAACAGTGTTCACAGGAGGAGAGACGCAAGACAGTTTCTTTTAGGAGCACTTGTGCTCTTAATTACAAAAATTTAGGAGCACAGTTGAAGTTGAGGTTTTTTTAATTTTATTTATTTATTTATTTATTTTTTAGAGACGGTAACATTAATGTGCCACAATATAACACACAAGTAGGCATGAGAAAACTTGAGCTGGACAATTATGACAGAATTTAGGAACATAGTGTGAGCCATGACAAATTAATTTACCTTCTGATAAACTAAATTTAATATTTTCAGTTCATTTTACAGACTGTATGCAAAAAAACCACTGGTACCCTGTCCACCTTGTAAACAAATACAATAAACCTCAATGTGCAGTCTTTGAAGTCTGCTCCTCTTAAATATATTTAAAGCTACACTATTAGACATTTTCCACTGTCATGGTTCTGGGCTGGAGTCAGTTCTCGAAGCGCTCTGTGTATATTGCGTATATATCTGAATAATCTCATATAGGATGTGATTGGGTGAGTTCATTTGCCCGTCAGATGCAAAGCGCTTTAGTTTAATGATGTTCATTAGGGATGCACCAATCAGAATTTTTTTGCCCAAAACCGATCCAGATACCAATCTTTTTTAATTTAAGCTTGAATCAGGAAGTCTGTCATAAACAGTTAAATGTAATCTCTCTGCTCATGGTCACTGTTAATTGAGTTAAAATAATAGCAATGAGAAATACTGTTGGTTAATTGATAAATAAACAAGCATAAAATATTTATTTTTAAATATCTTAAACAATAGTCCTATTTGAAAGTAGATTAACACAAGCATGATCCATATTAGGAAAAAGGCTAATAGCCTTCTAAGGAGATAGTGAACTAAGCTTAACGTCAAATTGATATTAAATGCAACCCATAGTAATTAAACATTATTTCATTTCTCATTTTATTTATATTTTAGGTTATTATAATAACTATTTTTTTATATTAAATGATTTATTTATTTAACTAAGCACATTTTCTGTTTTTACATTTTATTAGTTTTCTGTTTGTTTGTTTGTTTGTTTATCAATTGTTCCTTTTAGATGGGTTCCCAGTACAGTCTTGCCATGTCTGCTGAGAATATTGTTTTTTGGGGAATAATCAAAAAATGGAAACTGGAGTTGACTTTTCTGGTGATATCTGGCAACCTTAAGTTTAAATGAAGTGAATACGCTGTGTATTTGAGTTAGTGAAGAGCGGAGGACGAACTTTAAAACGTCAATATCGCAGTCGATCATGTTCATTTAATCGTGGGCAGTCAAAATCGTAATCGCGATCGATATCCGAGTAATTGTGCATCCCTACATTCATGAAGCTAAACTCTTCCATGAACCTGCACAGAAAGAGATAGTGCTTTCACCCATCAGTGCATCTTTCACCAAAACAGGACTAAATTAAGACCTCTTAGCTTATGATGGACTGAATAAATCTACTAAATTCATTTCCTTTAAAGGACAGAAGAAAACTTAGCATTGTAGGATTACAGCAGCACAACTGAAAAATAGTCGTACCTTCAGTTGTGACCTCATTCTCGGGAGTTGTTTTCTCTCGATAGCCTCGGTTAGCATAACAGTAAATGGCGGCTGCCATGGCTGCAGCTCCGGCCATGTACAATAGGGGGCGCAGGGGGATATCCGCTACACCAGCGCCAAGTGTACTCAAAAACGTCTTCATTTTTCTCTCTTGATAAGAGCAACTTCAGTAAGCACTTTACTCCCACAAATTTCAATGAATGTCTGAAAGCTCAGCATTCTTGTTCCATTCTAGGAGCTCCTGTGTGACGTCACAGAAGCAAGCGCCGTCACGCTAAAGAATAATCACGTGATGCGTAAAAACACTGTATCATGACGTTTCTGGTTTTTATGAATGGTTGCTATGATAATGAATAAAGCGAATCCCTGTGCAGTTTAGGGCTGTGTTTGGCATTTTCATCTACTCAGTTTATCTTCATGTTATTTTGATGTCCAATGTTTACGCATCCATGAAGAATTGTTTTTTTTCAGCTCGTGCAAAAACTGTACAACTACATAAGAGGGTTTTTTTTTCCTCCTGCATGATAAACGTAGTATGATACCCATGGGGTGAGCTGTAACATTTTGGTTCTTTGATTTAATTTGATATAATAGATCTCACAATATAATAGGCTGCACAATTAATCGGATATCGATCGCGATTGCGATTTTGACTGCCCACGATTAAATGAACATGATCGACTTCGATATTAACGTTTAAAGTTCGTCCTCCGCTCATGGAAAACTCTGCTGCAGAACAAATCAAGCGCTTCCTACACTACAGCCAATCACCATAGAGCGGCGCAGGAATGACGTCATTTTGTAGTGCCAAAACCCGGAAACGGTGTTAGGATTTTAGCCCTCTAGCGGCCAGCTTCGCGCGAGGAGAAATCATGACATTAACATGATGCCAAATGGCACTAGTGAGGTTGTCAGGGACATTAAACATCATCACGCCTAACGGGAAAAAACTTTGCAGATAAACTCAGGGCTCTACAATGTGACCATTTCACTCGCATTTGTGACTGAAAAGTATTTTGTGCGACTGTGAATATTTATTTGTACCGGTGCGAGTGACCTGTTCGGAGTTGTAGAATACAATCGGAATAAAAACTACAGGAAGTCCAAAATGCATCTACAGTTACTTTCACACTGCTTTTCATCACCTCAGTCAACCGAACATGTGTGTAAATACTGCAGAGAAGCCATTATGATGACAAGTAACTCTGTACATCATCTGCTTCAACTTCCCGATCTCACAACCGCCATCTTTTATTGATCCTGCAAAATGACCTGAACCCGCTACTGTGAGCTGCTCGTGTAGAAACAGCGGCTTCGCGCGGAGTAAATTAATAATAATGCTACAAGGTGGGTTTAATTCAGACTTCTTTAATAAAAATTCCTCACCAATCATAATCAAGAGTAGCAACTGTTCAGTCTGTAAACATACAATACACTGCCGCTCTCCTTCACTAACTCTAATTCACTTCATTTCTTCTTCTTTTTGTTTTTAATGGCGATTGTCAAACCACTAAAGGTGCATTACCGCCACCTACTGGACTGGAGTGTGAATCACGTCATTTAAACTCACGGTTGCCAGATATCACTTGAAAAGTCAACTAGGGTTGCCATGTTTTGTTGAATCCCCTCAAAACTAACTATTATCAGCAGACATGGAACACTGTATTGGGGAAACCCATCTAAAACTGATAAACAAACAAAAATAAAACTACTAAAATGTAAAGACAGAAAATGTGCTCAGTTATAAATAAATCATTTAATATAAAAAATAGATATAATTTCATAAAATATAAATAAAATGATAAATGAAATAATGTTTAATTACTATGGGTTGCATTTAATATCAATTAGACATTATGCTTAGTTCACTATTTCCTTAGAAACCTATTAGCCTTTTTCCTAATATGGATCATATTTGTGTTAGTCTATTCTTAATTAGGATTCTTTATTGTTTTTAAGATATTTAAAAATAAATATTTTATGCTTGTTTATTTATCAATTAACCAACAGTATCTCATTGCTATTATTTTAACTCAATTACCAGTGACCATGAGCAGAGAGCTTACATTTAACTGTTTATGACAGACCTCCTGATTAAAGTTTAAACAAAAAAAGATTGGTATCTGGATCGTATCGGCTGTAAAAATCCTGATTGGAGCGTCAGTAATGAACACCATTAAACTAAAGCGCTTTGCATCTGACGGGCAAATGAACTCACCCAATCACATCCTATATGAGATTATTCAGATATATACACAATATACACAGAGCGGTTCGAGATCTGACTCCAGCCCAGAACCATGACAGTGGAAAATGTCTAATAGTGTAGCTTTAAATATATTTAAGAGGAGCAGACTTCAAAGACTGAACATTGATGTTTATTGTATTTATTTACAAGGTGGAACAGGTTAACGTTTGTTTTTTGCATACAGTCTGTAAAATGAACTGAAAATATTAAATTTAGTTTATCAGAAGGTAAATGTGTCATGGCTCACACTATGTTCCTAAATTCTGTCATAATTGACCAGCTCAAGTTTTCTCATGCCTACTTGTGTGTTATATTGTGGCATGAGAAAATGTAATAAATGTGAAAGTGCAATAAAAATATGTTGTCACTAAAATCAATTAATAATCGTGATAAATAATTGAGACCTCAATATTGATCAAAATAATTGGGATTATCATTTTGGCCATAATCGTGCAGCCCTAATAGATCTTATATCCCCAAGTTAAATCTGAGCTTGGTTTATTGTCTGTTTACAGTTTCACATCTTTCCTCATGTCCCCATGGGTTTCCTCCAGGATCTCTGGTTTTCTCCTACCTCCAAAAACTTGTCAGAAGGTGAATTGGCTATGCTAAATTTGCCACTTGGAGTGAATGGATATACGTGAATGTGTGTGCATGGTGCCCTGTGCTGGACTGGCATCCAATCCAGGGTGTATTCCATCCTCACACCCAGTGTTCCTAGGGTAGACTCACTGGGGTAGGATGACTGACTGAATGAATTACACTAAAATACATTTTGACATTTCTTTTTTTTCTTCTTTTTTTAAGTGATGAATGTTCAATATTACACCACACGGGGGCAGCAGAGCAACATGCCAGATAGAAAGATGCCTTACTGTCCAGTAATCTCTGAACTGGTCCCTGACCTGCAGTTTCTACACTCAAGCATGTCAGTAAATAGCACGCCAGGACTAGATAGCTTGGAGAAATGTGGAAAAGGCTTATTTAAGAATTTCTGCTCTATGAAGTAAGGGCACAAGTACATATTTTTGGCAGATAAATACATACCCCTGAGTATATAATTCTTGACAGGTTAATGCATTTTTCCCTGTATACTCTGGGAAATATCCTCACCTTCTGAGGAACACCTGGGGTCGGTCCTTACAACCAAGTAGACTATATTTAATAAAGTGATATACTATGGCATATAATACACAGTTAATGCAGTGGCACTAGATTCTGGTGAACAGTGGAATGACTTTATTGTATAAGATCTTCAGGTACACATTCTGTATCTTGTAGAGCAATAGTCATTTGTTATATAAATATATATTTAAAAAATCCACCTGTCCATCCATTTTCCTTACCGCTTATACTACACATGGTCACGGGGAGCCTGGAGTCTATCCCTGGGAAGTCTGGGGCACAGGGCAGGGGAGAGGGGCACAAACCCATTACAGGGCATAATTACACACACATTCACATGCTACAGACAATTTGGAAATGCCAATTAGCCTACAATGCATGCCTTTGGACTGGGGGAGGAAACCGGAGTAACTAGAGGAAACCCCCAAAGCACAGGGAGAACATACGAACTCCGCACACAGAGAGCAGAGGCAGGATTCAAACCCCCAACCCCAGATGTGCGAGGCAAACGTTCTAACCACTAAGCCACCATGCCGTGTACAGTTAAACAAAAAATCAACACATGTATTCAATTCTATGAACTAAAGTTAGAATGTTACTTAAAGGTAATCCAGCATTTGCCATAACTGTAGTATTTGTTTTTATAGTTGATATCTTTAGAATTTAGTCTCATTTAACAGAAAATAGCAATGTTTACATCTTATGTTTGCATCGAAGGTTTCACTTCCCAAAAGCAGTTTATGCCCAAGTCTCACCCTTGCTTCAGTGGATAATCTCACCTAAATACTTTAGACTTGTACCTAAGAACTGCTGTTGTAATCGTAAAGACTATGATGCTCATATTGAACATCTCTACACATTGTTTATAATCTCACTGTCCACTAGAAGAGATGGGTTCCCTTTTTGAGCCTGGTTCTTCTCAAGGTTTCTTCACTCTTGCTCCTACTGACTCTGGCATGTTTATTAGTTAAGCGCTCTACAAAGAAACTAGAATCGATGGACTAGAACCACCACTGGCTTTATATAACCAAGGAGTCAGTGTAAATGATGTGGAGAGAAAGGTGTGCACCACTGTTTAAGCCCTCTCCCCTGACAGCACCAATCATGTTATCTATTTTTAGCAGTTTTGATGAGGACAAACTGATTGATCCACTCCGAGGCTGGAAGATGAGTCAGGATGGAGCGGAAAGGAAAACAGCAGGCAGAGGTCTGAGAGAGATTTGTGCCGTGTTGTTCAGCCTGCTGTAGGACACAGGACCCACTCAGGACTCCTACATATACTGTTGTGTGAAGGAGCAAATATAGAAACACATAAAAATCAAGTTCTGTTTACTTTGGTTAGAGAATCAAAATGTCCTGAATTCACTTGAGGTTTATTTCTTGCTGTGTGTTTTTTTGGCATCGGCCACCTAGCGAGAAAGAGAGAGAGAGAGGAGAGAGAGAGAGGAAGGAAGGGAGGGCGAGAGACAGAGAGAGAGAGACAGACAGAGAGAGAAACAGAGAGAGCGAGAGAGAAACAGAGAGAGAGGAGAGAGAGACAGAGACAGAGAGAGACAGAGAGAGAGGCGGAGCCACATCTATTCCCACATACAGAAGAGGAGAGCAAAGCGGCTCACTCTGTCCTCCTCCTGTCCCATGAGGCTACTTGGTGACTAATGTAGGCACATATTGTTCTCACACTCACCCACTCACCCGCTCTGAAAGATTTAGCAAAAGAGTCATCTAGCATCATAAAAATGATGAGGAATGAAAATAAATTGCCTACATGAATACTATATTTGCGACGTGAAAGCATGGCAGGTATAAATACATGTTCTGATCATATGAATCATGTTTTTGGGAGATGAATCATGTTGCATGTGGCAGGAAATTTGCAGGTACACTACTAACTCCTTCAGCAGAAACTCACAAGAAGACAATTGTAGGTAAAGACCTCTTCGTCAAAGGACAAAAGGTACTGCGCTTTTATCAGGAGAGGAAACAAACAAACTAGAGGAGAGCGGGGCACAACCTAATGCTGGGCAAGTTCTAACAGACTTTATTTAGTAGTTTCACGTACACTGGTATGACAAAACTTCCTGTCTTTACTGGTCGCCATACCACAAAAAAAAAATCGCAGCAGCATTCTAGCCACGGTGGAAGATATAAAGAGGAGATCATTTTACTATAGCATAAGTAAACATTCACGCAGATGTTCATTTTCATCTCTGTATTTAAAACGAGGCAACCTTAATATCATTTTAATCTTTAATCTCTCAGTTATAATCATACATAGTCTGCAGAATTGAATAGTCAGGTCTGAATATCAGTAACGCTGTGTTAAAATCGTATTAAAACAAGAAACGATGCTATTCCATGCAGTTAGCCATGTAAACTCACACAATTCCCTTTGATGATTTTATTTACTGCAGCATGAGAAACAGGCCAAGGAAGACCGACAGGGGTGTACTTATGGATTTCAGCTGATTCCTTGCCTTACCTTGCCTTGGAGAACTGCTTTTCCTTAGCGTGTTCAATACTTTTTTCCTGTGTCATTCCACTTTATTACACATAACTTTATTTATAGACTTTAATGTTTGGATTTCTTTATATGTATGGATTTCTTGAGTTAATACTGATGTCTGGTGAAAATTTCATGTGAATTTCCTCATGGGAAATATATTTACTGAAAAAATGTTGACGTGTTCAATACTTATTTCCCCCACTGTATGTATGTATGTATGTATGTATGTATGTATGCATATACATATACACACACACATTATATATATATATATATCAGTAAATGATACAGTCCTGTTTGAAGTAATGATCCAGCAAGTCAGCAGGAAGATAAAATGTACCATAAATTATGGACACCACAGTGCCCCAAGTACCTTCAGTAAAAAGCATCATGCTTAAGACTGTCATATACACCCAGGATCTACAGGTTCAGCAGAATTCTCAGGAGTCATGGCAATAATGTGTTTTAGCAGGCAGTGCCCAGAAAAACAGTAGGAGGGCTTGGGGTGTCGTCTGTACATTACATTTGTAATTATTCAAAACAAACACCTACGCCAGAGACATGAGCTAAGCTTCATAATATGCACTCAGCTTCACAATGCACATGGAGTCTTTTAAAATATATTACAAGCCTGAAAAAGCTTACATTGAGAAAGAGCTTACATTGTTCATCCACGTTACTTTTATTTGATTATGCTTATTTTGATTATATATATATATATATATATATATATATATATATATATATATATATATATATATATATATATATATATTTACATATGTACGTGTGTGTATATATATTATTATTTTATATTATTATATATATATATTAAAGGAACACTGCATCCAATTATTACATTCATAGTTACTCATAGTTTAGCCCATCAACCAACATGCTTGGTGTCTAAAGTTTGTGTTTTTAGTTTCGTAAAGAAAGCTTAAAGGAAAATTTCATGTGATATTCAATGATTTCCAATGATGAAGTGCTGATGCAGCAGCACTTTAGTCCTTCAGTCTGTCCAGCTCGATCATGTCCTCATCCGTACACTCTCCTGTCAGAACCATTGCACATGTCATCATGTAGATTGCTAACTAGCTGAACTGAGTTTCAGCGCAAATGTGTCCTATAGCTGCATTGCTTTGGGTCCGGCGTTTGCCATCTCCATGTCTTCTACTTCTCATTCATATGACATTACTGGAAAATAGTGAGAAACAAAGCTCTTGGTTTTTTTTTTTTTTTTTTTTTTAAACAGCTAAAGACCTAAATGTTATCCCTTTTGTTTAAGTTGGTTTAATTCCTATTAAACACCATTGTAACTACAGAAGCTCCTGTGATGTCAGAGTGTCAAACAACCGTTAACTGCTCACAGGAATAATGAAATTATAAAACCAACCAGAATCGCTAAGCACATTACAAATACATCAATAAGAACATATATAATGTGTTTCAGGGTGGACGTTAAATTTAAAAGTTAGCAGTTCAGCACCATACAAATTGTATACATAAATAATCCAACTTGCTTCTACGTGTGCCAAGTGGTTAAATATTTTTAAATAGATTTATGCTTATATAGTTTCTGACACTCAGTGACAATTGTGGGAGAACACTGAAGGTCAGCATCAAGAAGTGGAGAAAATGGTAAATGGTCTGCACTTATATAGTGCTTTTTTTAACCTTAGCGGTTCTACAAAGCGCTTTACACTGTTTCTCATTCACACACACCGATGGTAGCAGAGCTGCCATACAAGGCGTTACCTTGCCATTAGGAGCAACTTATGGTTCAGTGTCTTGCCCAAGGACATTTCGGCATGTGGAGTCATGTGTGCTGGGAATCGAACCACCAACCCTATGATTAGTGGACAACCTGCTCTACCACCTGAGGCACCACAATGACATTAACACAAACAGGACGTTCCTCCAAAATTGACAAAAGCTGAAAACTTATCAAGGAGGCTGCCAAAAACCTACAGCAATATTAAATGAGCTGCAGGAATATCTAACAAGTACTGGTCACTACTTGCATGTGACAAACAATCTCTCTATTCCTCACGTCTGGGATACGGGTTAGGGTGACTACACAGAAGAACATACCTTAAAAATAAAATTAAAAAAAAAACCCTGACTAAATCACCATAAACCATGTGACAAAATGTGTAATGATTTGATGACACCAAGGTAGAACCTTTTGGGCATGATTCTAAAAGATATGTTTGGTGCAATAACAAGACAGCTCATCACCCAAAGAACACTATACCCATACTGAAGCGTGGTGGTGGCAGCATCATCCTATGGTGCTGCTTCTCTTCAGCTGGGACTGGGGCTCTAGTCCAGATAGAAGAATCACAGATAGCTCCAAATATCCAATCTATTTTGGCACCGAATCTGCAGGCCTCTGTTAGACAGTTGAAGATGAAGAAAATTGTCAGCATGATAACGAGTCAAAATACAAAGCCAAGTCACAAAGGAATGGCTTCAGATGATGATGATGAACATTTTGGAATGGTCCAGATTTAAATCCTATTGAAAAACCTGTGGAATGACTTTAAGAGGGCTGTGCACAGGAGATCCACTCACAATTCGACAGATGTGGGGCATTTAATATTTTTGTATTGAAATCAAAATGATTTGAAAGGCATGGTGTTGTAGCACGTAGTGTTGGTGCATCACAGCTCAAGGCTCAGAGGGCTTGTTACTCTCTGTCTACTTGTTGTTGGGTTTTTTCCCTTCAGAAGATACCTCTGGGTTCTCCAGTTTAAGACCACCTCAAAGAACATGATGTTAGGTTGACTGGTTAGTCTAAATCTCTAAAGTGCCACTAGGTATGAATGAGCACCAGTGAGTGAGTGAGTGTGTGTGTGTGTGTGTGTGTGTGTGTAATACAATATGATAGACAAAGTTGAATGAAGGAAATTAAGCAATTATAGTAGAATTGCAAGGATAAAAAAAAAGAAAGCTTTATAAAAAATATTACTCATCCCAAGGACTACAAGTGGATTATGTGGGGTTTTTTTTTTTTTTTGTGCATCACTGCGGGGGAAAAAAAATCAAATTGTGTGCTGAAATGTGAGTTTTGTTACTAAAATACAGGCAGGTAGAATAATGATTGGATATTTTAGCTCTATGTGCCATGGAAAACTCTGTCACGCACACAGCTACTGTACATACTGTAATTACCTTCACTTAGAACACCCACTCGATATCATGGAAGTCATAAATCCATGCTGAAGTTTATAAAGGAACCTAAAAGCTAGAAGCGAGCACAGTAAGATTAATTACTGATAACAGGATGTCTGCTGATCAATACGACCGACTCTCGAGATTTCACACTGCGCTGCACCGACTCAGCAGATAAAACGCACGAACAGCACATTCTCGGCACATACTTTTAACAGGACGCGTTCATATGAATGCTGCACAGACTGAGAGAAATGAAGACGAACAGATCGGTAATCAAACAAAGCTTAAGTAACAAATAAAAGATTTATGCTATTGGAAAATAATCAGTAACGGGGTGAGGTGGTGCTACCATCCAAAAGTTGATTCTTTTCCAATAACAGAATAACCCATAACATCCAGAAGTGTTTTATTCCTCTTATACCACAGCAATTGCCAACGTTAATGATTTAATTGTATTTATTAAAGAATGCTGTAATATTTTATCAGTTTATATTTATATTTACAAGTTCATTCTGTTATCACATATGTTAAGTCTCATTGAGTGAGCAGTGGATCAGTTTAACAAAACAGACTTCATGTTAAAGCCATAATGAACTTTTTTTTTACTTTCACAATATCCGTTGTTACCCAGATGAGGATGGGTTCCCTTCTGAGTCTGGTTCCTCTCAAGGTTTCTTCCTCATATCATCTTAGGGCGTTTTTCCTCACCACCGGCTTGCTCAATAGGGATAAATTCACACACTTAAAATCTGTATTCTGTGTTTATATGTTTCTGTAAAGCTGCTGAGACAATGTCCATTATTAAAAGCACTAAACAAATAAAACTGAATTGAATTGAATTGTTACAGGAGCTATAAATCCCCAGCCTGCCTATTTGTGAACAAAGCACGAAGCCCTGAATGTCCTGAAGACTTTAAGGTACGTTCACACATACAGCAATACTGCAAGTCGCCAGTAGGCTGGTGTTTGTATATAAAATTCATCAGTGTGTATATGCATCTACGAGATGACGGAGAAGCAGTGTGTGCTCTTTGGCACTGTGGGCATCTGTCTGTGGAGAAATCACAAGCGCCAGACTGTCTGGGTCCACGAAACAGGCAGCATGGTTTATCACGGATCATGTGCACTCTACTGTCGTCACTCCCGTTGGTAATCACCGCGCCAAGTCGCTCCATAATTGCATAAAGTCGCATTTTTCTCAACTTTGTCGTGTTGATGGACACGCCCACATTTAGAGGCTAACAGTTGCCGCGGCTCACGTCGCTTGAAGTTTCCGGCTCTCCTTGAAAATGAACGGTCTCCGGTTGCTTTGTTGCTGCGTGTGTGAATGTAACTTTACCAGTGTCAGGAAACTTAAAGGAACGTTCTAACCTCTGACTGTTACAAAGCAATGACACTAGTGACTAAATATTGTGTTTACATACATACATACATACATACATACATACACACAGACACACAAAAAAACCCTGCCTGGCCAAAAAAGCTTTAGCTTTGAATACAGCACAAATACCAGCATGGCATTGTTTCGACAACCTTGTGCAATGTGACAGCATTTATTTCCATCCAGAGATGCGTTCATTTTTGGCCGATATCTTGTATCAAGGACTGGAGAGTCGATGCGCTCCGTAAAGTCTTCCCAAAGACTTTCGATCGGGTTAAAGTCAGAACTCTCGTTCACAATTTGATGAAATCTGATGAAGCTTGCCATTGTCATCCGGGAACACGCCTGTGCTGTCCGAGAACAACAAATCCATTGATGGGATAACCTGGTCGTTCAGTGCATTCAGGTACTCAGCTGACTTCATTTGATTGCCACATGATGTTGCTGAGCCTAGACCTGACCAACTGAAGCAACCCCAGATCATAACACTGCCTCTAGAGGCTTGTACAGCAGGCACTATGCATGATAGGTGCATCGCTTCATGTGCTTCCCTTCTTACCTTGACATGCCCATCGCTTTGCAATAGTTCAAATCTGGACACATCACACCACATGACCTTTTTTCCCCCCCATTGCTCCACAGTCCAATCTTTACACTCTCTAGCAAACCGAAGTCGTTGTGATCTGATTAGCCCATACAGCCGTGTAGTCCCAATCGTGTAAGTTCTCGTCGCATTGTGCGTGCTCTTTCACTATTAAACACAGCCATGAGTTCTACTGTTGATGTGACTCTTCAAACGTTTTAAAGATCTCCGATCGTGATCATTTAAGATTTTGAGCATTCATTTTTCTGACCACATTTGTTGTGTTGAAAAGCAGCTCTGCACATCGCTTTCTGACACAAGCAAGACCAAACAAAGAAAGAAATGATTTAAAAGCTCATTTAATATCAGCCAATAAGGCTTTTTAATGCCTTTTATTTTATACAGTGAAATAGTGAAGCAGAAGAAAAACAAAAACAAACAAAAAAAACTGTCTTGCCAGTAATATGGATCTGTTAACAGTAACTGTGCACAAGGAATGCTAATATCCTTTTCATATATAATACTGTTATTCATACATAATCTGTACGTCTGTAGTCATAAATAATATCTATTCCTTAACCTTTATGTAAAGTCACTTATTTGTTTTAGTTCTATTTTGTGGGTTTTTTCCCCGCCCTAAATCCAAAGATGGATGTATGTGATGTCTTCCACTACTGGCTGTCTCTTCCACACACACACACACACACACACACACACAACCAGACCCTGTCATTTATTCTCCAATCATTCCTATTACAAACTGGAGTTCATTACATTTTATGGCATTTGGCAGACGCCCTCATCCAGAGTGACTTACACTTATCCCACTTATACATCGTAGCAGTTGAGGGTTAAGGGCCTTGCTGAGGGGCCCAACAGTGGCAGCTTGGCGGTGCTGGGGATTGAACTCATGACCTTCCAATCAGTAGCCCAGCATCTTAACCACGGAGCTACCACCGCCCCAGGATATAAACAGGATATATTCTTCTATACCTGGGTTTGAAGCACATAAAGTATGGATGAATACTTTTCAGCTTTGTGTGATGCAATTCCTCTAGTTTTTTTTTTTTTTCCATTATTATTTTTTTCATTTTTTAAAAAGGATAATTTACTGTAGAGGTGATAGAATGGTTAAAATAACAACTGTATAGGCAACTGTTCACTTGTTGAAGAGTAATTCTTCTTCTGGGATGGAGACTGGGTCAAAGAAAGAAAGAATAAGAACAACATATTTAATACAGAGCAACCGTTCGTAAGGAGAAAACTGACCTTCAATTCATACGAACGTCAAAATAATACAGATTCAGAGTCCTTGTAAATATACACTCTTGCATGATACACTGGTTTAAAAGAAGGATTACTTCAAAAAGAAAGGATGTCTCACACACATTCTTCTTCTCCTGTTATTCAGTGTCAGATAAATAATTTGCAATGATCACAGCATTTTTTTTTTTCTTTTTTCGATAAATGTCTCTGACCAAGGCAAGATATAACTTACATACAGGGCACACAACGTCGTGGTTAGCAAAGGAAGAATTTTTTCTTTTTTTGAATTACAAAAACAATGAGGTAAGGAGGTCTCTCTTTTTTTTGTACATCTGCGGTGTTTCAAATACTAATGGCTTTACTGCACAGTGCTCCCTCTAACTGAGTCTGCCCTTAGTACTGATGCAACAGAAACAGATTCATGGCACGTTATCAAATAACACCGAACATATCCCGAGTGTCAGAAGAACAAATCAGGACAACGGAGGGGGGTGGGGTGGGGGTGGTAAGTAATCAGGTTAAAGGACAGAACAGATCTCTCTCTCTCTCTGGCCTTCTCGAACACTGACCTGATGGAGCCCAGGACGCATACAAGGGCAGGTAGCAGTTCATTTTGGTCACCAGACCCCCCTCCCCCCCCCTCTGTCTGTCTGTCTGTCTGTCTGTGTGTGTGTGTGTGTGTTTGTGTGTGTGTGTGTAACAAGGCTCTCAGATGAGGGAGTTAGCACAGTGAGGCACGGCCTCACAGGGTCCTGACCGGCAGTCCTAGTGCTTCTGTTTCCTGTAGTGTTTCTAACAAAATGTGTTCGTTCACATATGCACATCCCTTTTCATCCTCTGCTCTGGAGCACAGTGAGGGACTGATGAACTCGTTGTGGAGCCTCGCGTCTTCCTTTTAGCAAACGCAGGCGTGCTATCCATACAAAACTGTACAATGCTGGAGTAAAATAATAGTAACTGAACAAAAAAAATGCTCATGAGGGACAAAAATAAGCATGAAATCATCGCGAGCCTTCAAATCACCTGGAACGCGGGTGATGCCCCTCCGAGGCTCCTCTGTCCCGCGTTGGACGGACAATCCGGAGTGCAACGTAAAGACAGGCGCAACGAATAAGCCTAGGTTGGTTTCTGGGGGACGCTGACAGGACCCACAAGCTGTGCAGAGTCAGTGCACTGGCGTTTTCAGGAGTTAGTTGTTAAGCTGGAGTGTCGCCATCCCACGTTTGACGGCTCTCCTAGACAGCAAGCACTGCTATTTATTATTTTTTTTGTTCCTCTTCGAAAAAAAAAAATATCCAAAAGCTCCTGGACTTCTGGATCCCTGGAGAAAACGGCATCCTCAGCCAGGCAGGCACACTTTCCCCGCAAACAGCAGCCCTACTATTGTGAAGAAGATGGAGAGCACGAAGAGCACGTAGGATGAGCCCACCACCGTGTTGTTGGGCAGCTTGTACGGCTGGCCACCCACTTCGTTAATGTAGAAGCCGATGGGGAAGATGAGCGCTGCCATGCAGAACAAGATCACTGCGGAGAAGAGGGGGAAAGAAAAGAAAAGACAGGTTAGAACCCTAGTACTGAACATCTCGAGCATTCAGACACCGATTAAGCAGCGCCGACACTTCCATGGAAGAGTTTATAGAGAGAATGGGATGAATTTTGAGAGGTATTAACCTTCTGAGGGATTTAATCATCTATAAACGACATCAGCATGAAAGTCATGTCATGTGATCGACCAGTCAGCTCTCCTCTATCGTATAACAAGTACCACCAGCTGTGGAGAGTGAAGGCTAACTCGAGACACGTGAAGCCAGCCAGATGTTTCTTTTCACACTGCTCCTCATGCAGAGTCACCGGGCACCGCAACACACTCAGAGGAAAGCTATGGTGGCAAATCCGAGCGCATTATTGATGCTTGCTTAATTACAACCACAAGAGGAAAATAGATGTAGATGCGTGGAAAGGGGAGAACTTTTTAAACCCTCGCACGCCAGAGCTTGTAAAAATCTGTGTGCACAAGCAATATTATTGGGGGCAGTGGTGGCTTGGATCTGGGTTACTGATCGGAAGGTCGGGGGTTCAAGCCCCAGCACTGCCAAGCTGCCACTGTTGGGCCCTTGAGCAAGGCCCTTAACCTTCTCTGCTCCAGGGGCGCTGTATCATGGCTGATCCTGCGCTCTGACCCCAGCTTCCTAACAAGCTGGGATATGCAAAGAAAAAAAGAATTTTCACTGTGACCAATAAAGATTCATTATCATCATTCCCCACACTCAGGAGCTGATTTTTTTCTCAACTATTGCTTCTGCTCGCACGGATACTTTTTCTTTTTGCCAGTAGTGGACTAGCCCAACTGGCTCAACTGTAACCTTAAATATCATTGGCTAGCTCACTTTTCCAGAAATCGGCTTTGATTGGCTGCCTGCCACTGTTCCCAACCATTAGCGAAGTTACCTGTTCTTCATGAGAGACATGGCTTCATCGATGGACACTCTTCATGCGAGTCCTTTACTTTTTATTTGTTGATAGTTTACAGAAACGTCAATAACACACACAGA
Source organism: Ictalurus furcatus (assembly GCF_023375685.1). Classification (NCBI taxonomy): domain Eukaryota; kingdom Metazoa; phylum Chordata; class Actinopteri; order Siluriformes; family Ictaluridae; genus Ictalurus; species Ictalurus furcatus. Next base: position 28,928,137 of record NC_071256.1, on the reverse strand, counting down.
TTATTGGCACAGATTTGCCGAAATAGAAAGTTCATACACTCCCATGATTGGCTAGTGTCACTGTGACTGACAGGGAAGAGAGAGAGAGAATGCCATCCTTCCCACACATTGAACACAGACTATTTTGTTCCTTAGACTCATGGCCATAGAATGCTTTGGAATTGTTGGGGGAAAGATAATACTTGAAGGCACGATTTATATTTTAAAATTCATATTTTTCCTCACAATTTACAGAATGTAGCGCACTATTCATCTTTGCCAGTGCTGGCAAAACAGTAGTGCTTAGTACCTTTAGTTAAACATTAGTAACTAACTTATGGTTACTAACTTATGTCTAAACCTAGATATTCAAAAAGTCACTACACATAAATGATTCAGCACATAAATGTAAGAAAAGAAATCAAACAACTGATACAAAAATATATATTTGAATCAAATACTTAATTCTGCGAGTTACAGTGCAGTTGGTCAGAGTTATAAAAGTGTCATGTAATTCCTCACAATATCTACACTACATTATGTTGCCCAGAAGTTATACATATCCGTCATCTAAAAAAACTGCATTTTCTATACAGACTTTTTGTTCATAACTGAACGTTATCAGCAGCATGATCAGTATCCTTCATGGAAAAAGAGCAAAAAACCAGCAATTAATCCATGCCATGAGTGATATTTTAAGTGATATTTGAACAAATGGGGATTCTGTGCAGCTTTATTTTAACACAACGTTTCTTTCAAATGAAGGATTTTTTTTCCTACGGAAAAGCTCCTTTAGATTCTAAGACTATATATCTTAAGACTACAACCCCGGCAAAAAAAAATAAAATAAAATAAAAATGATGGAATCGTCACACTTAGAGAACATTCACCCGGATTTTTTACTTCATAGCAAATAAACAAATCGCAGATATGACTCAAAACAATTTTTGTTTAATAGCAGAACATTCTGGTGTAGTAAAATATACTGCAAACAAATTCAATGAAAGTATTCTAATTAATGCCATATTTTCCCCAAATCAAGTCGAGGAAATAATTATGGAATCATGAGCAAAAAATTTTTTTAAAAATCACAATTAGTACTCAGTTGCTCCGTCTCTGGCTTTTATGATGGCCTGAATTCTTTGAGGCAAGGACTTCACTAATGAAAAACAATATTCTCCATCAAGCTGGTTCCAACTTTCACGAATAGTGGTAGACAGATCAGCTTTTAAGGACGGAGCCTTGTCATGGACCGATTTTTTTAAATTTCCACCATAAATTTTCGGATTGAGTTCTGGATTGTACGCTGGCCGGGTCACGGAGTTGATTCGCCTTTCTGAAGAAAAGCTTTGACGCTCTTTGCTCTGTGGCAAGATGCATTATCATCCTGAAAAATGACTTCATCACCACCAAACCTTTTTTCTATCGATGGAATGAGAAAAGTGTCCAAAAATTCAACATACACCTGTGTATTGACTGTTGAGGTCTTCCCTGGTCCTTTACCTGACATGCAACCCCATATCATAAATGAGGGAGAAATTTGTTTTCTTCAGACAGTCATCTTTATGGTTCATTAGAACTGCACCAGATAAACGTTCCAGCATCATCTTGGCCAATGCAGACTCGTGATTCATCACTGAATATCACTTTCATCCAATCATCCACACTCCATGACGTTCTATATGTAAATCCCATTTCATTCAGCTGATTTCGAACAGTTCTGTCACAAACACAGACTCCTGTTTCCACCCATTTGTTTTTCATTTGTTTTGTTGTGCATTTTAGATTTTCAAGGCATACTGCTTTGAATTTTCTATCCCGATGCTTTGACGTCTTCCTTGGTCTACCATATGTTTTCCTTTTATAACCTTTCCATTTTGTTTATACTTGCACCAAATGTTAGACACAGCTGACTGGGAACAACCGACATCTTTTGCCACACTCCGTGTCAGATTTCCTTCTTGAAGGAGTTGTATAATCCTTTCCATTGTTTCAGTTGACATCTCTCTTGTTGGGGCCATGTTTCCTTTCAAAAAGTCTAAGGTTAAGGTCTGTAAGCACTCTTAAGGTCTGTAAGCAGTCTCTATTAACTGCAGACTAATTTGCATTTTTAGACTTGAGCTGGTATTTGTTTTTAGAAATGCAAATTACAAGGTGATTCCATAATTTTTTCCTCAACATTGAGTGATTCCAGAATTTTTTCCCCTCTACTTGATTTGGAGGGGGAAAAAATGCCATTAATGAAAATCATTTCATGTCATTTGTTTGAGGTATGTTTTACGAAGCCAGAATGTTCCGCTATTAAACAAAAGTTGTTTTGTGTCATATCTGTGATTTGTTTATTTGCTACGACGTTAAAAAAAAAAAATGCCGGGTTAACATCCTCTAAGCGTGGTGATTCCAGGCATTTTTGCCAAGGGACTGTAGATCCCACTCCTGCCCACTCTCAAAGGAATTTTGACCAATCCTGCCCACTCCTGCACAAAGACTGACCAATATGAACAAATTAGTCATTTACACCACAGAAAAAAAGTTACATGTCATGCAGCACTGGGCCACATCCAACACATTTGAATCATTAAGAGTAATATTTTATGCAAGTTTTTTTTTTTTTTTTTACCTATTCACTTGATGGGTGCCAATAATTCTGGAGTTGACTGTGTGCAAGAATCAAGCTCCTCTAAAGCTGGAATTCATCAAAACCATGGAGTGTCCACTCTGTATAGGATCTTGCATCCTATCCAGTAAACATGGTGGTTTATGTGGACCAGGTGTAAGCTTTTATTGAGGGCTGAGGATGAAGAGCTGAGCGAAGAAGATGGACTCCACGCTCAGGATAATGTCAATGGCCATTAGCAGGATAATAGCATCTTTCAGCAGGATTCTAAGCTACAATTAAACACGTCAGCTTTAACGGGAGATCAGCTGAGAGAGGAAAAAATGGAGATTTACTTAAAATAACCCAAAAGCAATAAAAGCTCTTTTTAGAGGAGAAGGAGGAGGTGAGGTCTGAAGGTCATATTTTCACCACAGAATAAAAGAGCTACTTCCTGTAAGTGAATGTGATGCTGCAGTACAGCATGAACTGCACACACTCAGCACAACAGCACTTTGGATACACACATCCTGATATCAGGGCCTTGTTCATTCTAATGATTCTGCTGAACTGCACACACAGCTACACTGCCATCTGAAAACATTACACACACTGAGGGGGGAAAAAGGCCACTTCAGTGATGATGTTCTCCCTGGTCAATACTCATGTACCTTCAAATACTGAATGTCTTGAGCACTACTGAATTCATATTAATGTAATAAACACACACTGCCCAGTGAGCAATGTATGAGAGATGCGCATTACTAGCCTATAAAAAACATTTAGTCTGTCCTGGGACACCTTGATAGGTACAATACAATATATTGCACAATATCTAAGTGCCTTTATCATCCATCCATCCATCCATCCATCCATCCTCCCTTCCCTCCCTCACAGATTTCCATTTGTTTTTTTATTTATTTTTACATTTTGCATTGTGATGTCCAAGCATGAGTCTGACGCAGGCACAGCATGCACCATTGTTTTTGAGCATGAGAACAGACGCTACAATTAAAAACTGAACGCGTCTGCTCAATTCAGCATGAGCCAAATGAGTCGGAGTCGCAGCACAGATCAACAGGAGTCAGACTTTTAATTTAATTTAATCACATGATGAAAGTGAGGCTGGCCGGCTGAGGGGACGAGCGAGGCGAGCCGGTTTAATATAAGTGAGTTTGTCATTGTACTGTTTTGTTGTTGTGTTTTTCATTAATAATAATAATAATAATCCACCCACCATTCAAGCAATCGCCCCCGAACTGCTGCTAATTCGGAACCGAATGTGAAATACGAGCAGTCGCATGCGCATTCATAAGCAATTTAAAGTGAGCGGGAAAAGAGGTAAAAGCACCAAAAGCCCAATCTTCTATTAACTTTCCCTCAGTATTTTAAAAAAAATCCAAAATATGACCACACTTCGGATTTGGTTCTCTTGGAAGGTATAGCGCAGTCACTGCCTTCCGCCATGTTCTCTAACTGAAATAAATGACTATTACTATAAACAACAGTGGGGGCGGTGCCGCGGTGGCCAAGTGATGTAATTGGTGTGTATCAGTACTGTTATACATTTTCAGCACATTCTAACAATACCGTGATAATGATAACCGTGATAGTTTTGGTCACAATAATCGTGAAACTAAATTTTCTTCCCTCACAGATTTTCAATCGATTTTTTTTTGTTGCATTTTGCACTGTGCAGTCTTACCCCTTAGGATTCATAATTCATTCATTTTCTTTCTTTCCTACCTTCCTTCTCTCCATCCACTAAAGTATTCGGTCCACAATGAATAATTTATATACCGATCAGCCATAACATTAAATCTACCTGCCTAATAATGTGCAGGTCCCCCTTGTGCTGCCAAAACCCGTCAAGGCATCGACTCCACGAGACCTCTGAAGGTGTGCTGTGGTATCTGGCCAGAATGAACTTTTTCAGTAATTTGTGCTACAGTAGCTCTTCTGTGCGATTGGGACCAGACGGGCTAGCCTCCACTCCCTACACACATCACTGCGCCTTTGGCACCCACGACCCTGTCACTTGTTCACTGGATGTACTTCCTTGGACCACTTTTGGTAGGTACTAACCACTGCATACCGAGAACACCCCCACAAGACCTGCCGTTTTGGACATGCTCTGACCCAGTCGTCTAGCCATCACAATTTGGCCCTTGTTACGCTTGCTCTTTTTTCCTGCTTCCAACACATCGACTTCAAGAACTGACTGTTCGCTTACTGCTTAATCCATCCATAATAAAATCATGCAGATATACGTCAAGAGCATCAGTCAATATTCACATCAAACATCAGAATGGGGAAATAATGTGATCTCTCTGCCTTTAACCATGGCATGGCTGTTGGTATCAGACGGGCTGGTACGAGTATTTCAGAAACTGCTTATCTCCTGCGATTTTCACACACACACACACACACACACACACACACACACACACACCAGTCTGTAGAGTTTACACAGAATGGTGTGAAAAACACAAAACATCCTGTGAGCAGAGGGTCTGCAGGCTGAAACTACTTGTTGATGAGAGAGATCAGAGGAGAATGACCAGACTGGTTTGAGCTGACAGGAAGTCTATAGTAACTCAAATAATCACTCTTTACTACTATGCTGAGCAGAAAAGCATCTCAGAATGCACAACATATCAAACCTTGAGGTAGATGCACTACAACAGCAGAAGACTACCTCCAGGTTCAACTCCTGTCAGCCACGAACAAGAATCTGAGGCTATCATGAGCACAGACTCACCGAAACTGGACAGTTGAAGACTGCAAAAAGACCAGGTGATTTTTCTTCTAATTCAAACGGTCCAGTTTGGGTTCTACTTTTCTTGTATTGACAGCATTAACCTTTGCATTATCTCTTTCTAAGCAGAGTGATGTAGCAGCACTTAAGTCCTCTAGTCTTCTGCATGACCTCTACAGTGAGGTCAATATGGGCACCACAATCCATCTAAAAGGCAGAGCTCAAGACTGACATTATTAGCATGCCTTTACAAATGGCCAACATCTTCATTTTCCGGACTGATCCAATTCCCAGATGTACACTTTAGCTGAATTTAGACTTTCCCCCTTCTGTGTCCTTTCAATGTTTAAAATCAGGTGTGATGTAGGATATACAACCATCACACTGTCAGACTTAATGGAAGATCAGAAGCCCTGTTAGTAAACTCCCGTAACGTACCGATTCTCCCAGAATTTACTGGTTTGTTGCTTCACCTCTTGATCATTTTGTCTGCTGCTCGAGTTCACACTGAACCCCTTCCTGTTTATTTGCTGCTATATCCCTGCATCAAAATGCATTTTTCAAAGGGACTTTTTCCTTCTCAAACTGAAGGGTGCATCTTCTTGACCTTTGGACCCATGGTTCTCAACATGAGGTCTGTGAAGCACCGCCAGGATTTCCCGGGACTTTAAATGTTGTTACAGTGCTGGAATCACAGCCTACGCTTATTAAAATCATTACATTTATTTTAGAGCGCTTGCAGTCATTAGCCTGTTTGAATGGGTTTAATTCAAACCTCAATGACTCAAAAGCAAACAGGGTTTTAAATAACTTCAAAATGTGTTCGGCGACGGAAAAGTTCAGGAGTAAAAAGCTTTATAGCTCTAATAAATAGGCAATATATTACCGTACATATTCAAATAATAATCCTAACAGCTTTTACTAGTTGGACTATGGTCATAAAACAAATCTGTACTGATGGGATCTGTGGAGTTTTGAACATTTTCTTCTGTAAACCAGAGGCAGCACAGACAGAAGCTTATAGCGAGTCTGCTCATGTGCCGTAATATTTGCCTGCAGAAGTCATGACAGCATGAATATAGCCTGTTGAGGGAATGCTTAAGCCCAGACGGGGTGAGGTGGCACACCAGCGGCACTGTGCTCCACACACAAAGTGCTTCTTTCAGGTGGAAGTGGTCGGCAAAAGCGGCGGCTCAACTACCAGTGAAATGCCTCCCTAGAGGGAGACGATGTTTAACTTAATAAATCAAAATTTCCAGCGCTCCTTACCCTTGTCTCGTCTTCTTACCTTCTTCACTGCTCATCAGTATTCTTTCAGACGTGCTTTTACTAAATAAATAATAATAATAAAAAAACCCACCTCACATCAGCCAGTATTCATAAAGCTCACTAAACACGCAAGGGACGTTTGGCACCGTGCCAAAATAAGTACATAAGGTCATTAAGGCTACGTCTACCTTAATATGGGAAGATCTGAAAACTGCTTTTTCGTTTTAAAACGCTCTTTGTCTACACTGGCGTTTTCAAACGCTTTCCGAAAAACTGCTTGTCCGCACCAAAATGTCTGAAAGCACTTACGTGCGTAAAAACGTAACGAGCTTTGGCCTGCGTCATTTCGGTCAGGCGCTTATATAAAAATGCAATCTGAAAGTTTGTAACAAAGTGACATTAATCTTAAAGCTATCAAACTGGACGGCAGGCGCAACAACAGCAGTACAACATTGTCCACCATCTTGTTTGTTCAGACTTGAATAGGTCACATGACTGCGTCACAAGACTAAAAACACATCATCCTTATTGATCATCTCGGTTTTCTCAGTCCACACTACAACCCGAAAATGCCGTTTTCAAATTGATCTACTTGGGAGAGCGTTTTGAAAAAGCTCGGTTTTCGCTAGACAAACGCACCGTCTCAGTGTAAACGTAAAACGTAACGTAGAGACGAAGCAGCATTTTCAAATTTATCCGGATTAATGTGGGCGTAGCCCAATAAACACAATACAGCAAGGTTCCCTGGCTTGTTTCGAAGGCACCAGCAAGGTAGAGTGAAAAAGCAGACACAGATTAGGCTTGAGAACACATCTTAAAGTAGATTTAGATAGACATCAGGACTTTCATTTTCTCATTCATTTTCCGTCAGTTTGCTTGTTTCTTTGCCAGCCCAGGGATGAGACTGCACAATATGTTGTTTACTAAATGGTACTGCAATATTGGCCTTTGAGATAATCACAGCACAGAAGGCCACTATGTGCAAATGAGTCCTGTACCAATAAAAAAAACAAAAACAAAAACACAACACTAATTTTTTGTGAAAATCATGACCAATTCCAAATGTTCATGAGTGTATGTGTTGTATCATGGCATTCACATGGTCCAAGAAATCATTTTAACTCAAGAAAAACAACAAGACATGCTCATCTTTAACCATGTAAAAAAAGGGGTTCAAAATATATGCGCACATGCCACTTTAATAGGAATATCTGTACACCTGCTTGTGTACATGTGGCAGCAGCACAATGCAGACGATCACACAGCTACAAGTCAAGAATTGCAAATGCCTTGTTGTTGAGAGAAGAAGTCAGAGGAGAACGGCCAGACTGGTTCAAGCAGACAGGAAGGCTATGGGAACTCATATAACCACTCTTTACAACCATCATGAGCAGAAAAGCATCTAGGAATGGACAACACTTCAAACCTTGAGGCGGATGTGCTACAACAGCAGAATACTGCACAGCGTTCCCCTCCTGCAAAACTAAAAAATTCAATTCCCGACATCTTTGCTTGTATTATTTATTTCATTAGTGCAGTTACATGAAACGGCAAAGAAAGCACCAGACCCCACTTTTAAAATGAACGGCGATACAGGGCCCACAAATTACGTTTCCAGCTCTACTGCTAACAATGAAAGGAAAAGATATCAGTGCGACAAACATGCAAAATAATAAATCCATGTATCATATTACACTATTTAAGGAGTTAGCATCTTTCTACGTGCTCATGTGGCGGTAGACAGAGCTAAAGTGAAATAATCTAATCTGAAATTGAGAGCACACGGCATGGAAGCTCATGCTCTGCTTATAGCTAAATCACCTGCATTCCTTGGATGGAGGATAACAGGTCTACAGCAGCATCTGGGAGGTTTTTTCCAGGCTGACAGACCTCCACAGTGGTGACTAGTGACTGTATTAGTGGCTGAGTCTATGAAACCCCAATAAAATATACAAACATACTGTATTTTTATATCTTCTGGTCTAGTTCTGTTCATCAACCCCTGAAGCGGAATAGCCTCATCTCTTTCTGTGAGCTCTGGAAATGTTTATATTCCCAACAACTCTCTCACTGAGGAAAAATAAGTGCCGAGACCAAAGACGGCCTTCAACAGAAAGTGCTTTAGTGCACAGATGTGTAGTCTTGTACTCTCAGAGTGAGCTGTTCGAAGGCTGACTGACATTGTGCTTGTAAGCACAGCAATCAATCCTACAGCTCAATCAACTCCATGGATCCTGCCACCTTCCCCAGTCTATAGATGTCCCGTTCTCCAGTCTCCCCCACACTTAACATCCATCACTAGGCTTCAGCTGATTGCTGATGGTATCGTCATTATATTCCATACATCACAATGGCTATTAAACTGGACAATTTAAAAGCCAGAAAATGGGTTGGCAACTTCATGACTTTTTCGCATGGCAGGTGACGGCAATGTCACAGCTAGCACATGGCCAACAATAACTGTGCTGTTATTGTAAACCAACAGGCTACACACACATACATATATGTGTGTGCAATATAATATTCTTAATAATCTTTTTCTTATTGAAATACTGCAATAATAATCAAGAAAAGTTGGAGCAGCAAACCATATACTCTTTGCCAACAAGGAAAACACAGTCAAGCAGCGATTTCTAGGAGGCCACTAGGGATGGGCGATATGGACTTAAAAATATAATCACGATATTTTCCGGTATTTATTGCGATAACGATATCAGTGACGATATAACTATAGTACCATGCACCACTGTTCTTGGCTACAAGTGATAGCTGTGATATTGAGAGCCTCAGAAACACAAACATTGATCTAAAAGTAAAACTGATACTCTGTAAGCAAACCAGCTCCAGACTGTAGAGGCAGCTCTCTCCGCAGCTTCACGTCCACCTTCCGCCGTACTTGTTTTCACTCTGCACGTCATCAACTAGGCTTTACCGGTATCACGGTAAGACATTCTTATTGTAGGGAGAATTTCTACTGGTATATCGCAAACGAGAAGATATCGCCCATCCCTAGACGCCGCAACTGGATGACGGCACATTTCAGACCAGCAGCGAGAGATATGGCCAAAATTTTCTATCATGGCATAGTTTAAGATCATCATGGAATTTTTTATTATAATTCTATTTAAGGTTTTCTAAATGATGTGAGATTCAATAACTTAGGTTTCAAGTTGCCAAAAAAATAAACAATGACAACAATAAATATACAATAACACACATACAGCTGACTACAAAGCTTAAGAATTGTAAGGATGTAAAAACAGCCACAGTTCCATTTTTAAATAAATAAATAAATACATACATATTTCCCCCCTACCATTAAGGTTTTAAGCAGTCAGCTCGTAAATGAGACGGTCATTTGGATTAAAACCAAACTACAGATAGAACCAATTCCTTTTCACTTACATTCTTACTCTTTGATGGGGTTTTTTTCTGCATTTGGCCTAAACGCAATCATGTATCCAGTGTAATGAGTTTGGCTGTGTGGTCCTACACTATTGAAATCAAACACCCACCCACCCCCACCCACACCTACACACCCCCACCCATCTACCCACACACAAACACCCACCCACACCTACACACCCCCACCCATCTACCCACACACAAACACCCACCCACACCTACACACCCCCACCCATCTACCCACACATACCCACACCCCTATACACCCCCACCCATCTACCCACACACACCCCCACCCATCAACCCACCCACACCCCCACAAACACCCACCCACCTCCACCCACCCACCCCCACGCACACCTACACACCCCCACCCATCTACCCACACACAAACACCCACCCACACCTACACACCCCCACCCATCTACCCACACACAAACACCCACCCACCCCTACACACCCCCACCCATCTACCCACACACAAACACCCACCCACACCTACACACCCCCACCCATCTACCCACACATACCCACACCCCTATACACCCCCACCCATCTACCCACACACACCCCCACCCATCAACCCACCCACACCCCCACAAACACCCACCCACCTCCACCCACCTACCCACACCCCCACACAGGGAAAAATTTCGGTGCATTTCGGTGCTTTGTGTGTAAAACTATTTAAAGTCACGCTGTAATTCCCAACGGTAAAGCCGGCATGTTCTTTGTTAGTGCAACAGTAAACAGGCCAGCAGCTTGAGCCATGATGTAAAGCAGGGGAGAGCATGACCTACTCCGGCCTAGTAATAGCTTTTTATTATCTAATGTCGCTTTACAGGCCCACTAGTCCTGCTCTAGTGAGCTGTCGCTTGATTATGTGGCTGCAAATAATGCCTGACATTTACACCCACACACAACCTTTCAGCAGACGGTTATTTTCAGCACATTCCAGCAAATTCACTCTGCACCGACTAAATATAAACATCCCGTAGATAAAAGTCATATTTAAAAGGGAAGCTCTCCTGGTCAAGCTCAGTTATGACCTCGAAATAATGAGCGAAAATAAACGGCGCAGCGAAGCCTGAAGCAGAGTGAAGCACAAACGCAGAAAATAGATACCAGTATGAACCGCTGACCTTGAAATAGAAATTATAGAAATGCAATGTTTAACGTATAGTGAAGAAATTGCCAAGTGTTGACTCAACTGTTCGATTTCTGGCCTTCCTGTTCATTTCTCACTTGGTGCTCCCAAAAGATCATCCAGTGACGTTACTGTGTCCAGAAGGGGAGTAAAAATTAAGGCTTTTATTTTTAAAGGAAAGAAAGAATGCGTCTCTAAAATGCCTTTCAAAGAACAAGATAATAGGTTCCAGTGAAACAGCACATAAATAAGGCCTCACTCACTTCCCTCGGACTGCAGCATGTCTCAAAGTGAAAAAACTAACAGAACAGGACAAAAGCATCGTTCTTCCAGGAGCACATGCTGAACCAAACTGATGTGATGTCTTCAGACATGAGGTTGGACATGGACACGCCACTAGAGCAGGTGAAAGTGTTCTCTTGGCTAGAAGATGGTGAGAGCAGACGGGAGCTCAGGTGCTTGGGAAGGAACATGGAAACGAGTGCGATTCCAAAGAAACAAGGCCATGGTGCAGATTTCCAACTGGACGGTGCGGCACTGTAATCCGAATCCAGAACAGTCTGTGTCCTGTGTATCGGTGTTCGTTTCCCACCACGTAACATGCGTCACATGGGAAATTCCACAACCTCCATAGCACCTGATTTTGCACATGGTAAACCGTGAAGATGGTGGGTGTTGGCAAAGCTAGAATCTTGATAGCACGACCAACATAGATAAGTTATACAAGGCCAAAAAAAAACAAAACAAAACAAACCCAAACGCAGTGCACCACTGGACGGTAATGTTTCTGTAGTCCTACCAATGAGAGAAACTGATGACAAGAAGTGCCACCAGGTACGTGCTTTATTTTAGAGTACGCCGAAAGAATATAGAAAATGCAAGGCAGCCGTGTTTTTTATGTGTACTTAAAACCAAATAAAATCCCACCCTTAGATTTAATACGGCTGTCTTAGTAAATCAGTTTTTAGCTAGAGCCAATCCCAGTGTATCTTTTTGTTAAGCAAGGAGCAACAAAACAGATGCAACATTAAAGCTAAAAGTCTTAAACTGTGCGTCATTAATTTAACTTTAATAATTATTTGTTGTTAAGTGGGATCTGCTCACAACGGCAAAATCTTCTAACGCCAAAGGAATGGAAAGGAAAATAAAAATAAAAATAAAAATCGGCAGCTCAATGGATCTACACAAGCAATTGAGTGAAGTTCCTGACTTCTCTAGTATCGCAGGACTGAGCCATCATGAAAGCATCATGCTGAACACAGCAATAAGACATCCTGGAGTCTTAAGGACGGTCTTAAATCCACAATATTAAACCCTCACACCCCTTAAGGACTTGCACAACATTGGTCCACACGCTGGTGACATCACCGTAGTTCAGACAAGAAAAACTGCAAGGCTTAGGTTATGTCCACGTTAATCCGGATAAATCTGAAAGCGTGTCTTTTTCCTCCAGGTTTTGGCCTCCCGTCCACACTGAGGCGGCGTTTTCGTCCAACGAAAATTGAGCTTTTCGAAAACGCTCCACCAAGTGGAGCAATTTTGTAGCGTGGACTGAGAAAACGGAGATATTCAAAAATGATGACGCACTTTTAGTCATGTGACCCATTCAACTCAAAACAAACGAGATGGTGGACGATGTTGTACTGCAGTTGTTGTGCCTGCTCTCCAGTTTGATTGGGCATTTTTAAAGATTAGTCCCTTTGTACAACCTTCAGATTGCATTTTTTCCCCCCAAAGGGGACAGAACGTCCCGGCAGCAACAAATCCACCTCTTCGCCTGTCCATTTAAAAGGCTCGGTGCTTTTCTTCGACACTCGCCACGTCAATTCAAAGAGATAGTAAACAAAAACGGCTAATGGAAATGACGTTTTCCACACGTGCGCAGTACTGGGAGAACGTTTCGAAACGAAAACGTGGTTTTCGGATCTATCCGTATTAACGTGGACGTAGCCTGGGGTGGACATTTTGGGAGATTGCTGTGCCATCCTGTCTGGTACTAAAGTGACTGCATCGACCCAGACTAAGTGCAAAAATACTGTAGTACATCACTATAAGAACAAACAACATATTACACTTTACCATTTTAACATACTGTGTAGAATGACTTATGCTTTGGAACACAGCCTTAACAATTTGTTTTTTTTGGTCCTCAAAATAGCAGTTGTCTGATTTGAGTGACGACTCGTGACCGTGGTCAGCATTATTTATAGCTGCACTTATTTGTAGCTGTTCAGTACTCTTGGTGCCCTAGCAAAAAGGGTAACCACATTTGGCATGAGCCACCCATCAATGTCATCAATAACATGGGAAGTGGGATCATGGAATTGCTCCCATACCCTGCAATACGACACCGTTCAGTAGAAAAGCCCCAAAAAGTCACGGTCTGAGAAAGTTGTTTTCGCCTAGATATTCATCATATATTCCTATTTCGTCCCGTTTGGCTTATACCTGTACACCTCTCTAGTTTTGCTCTGTGCAAAGCCAGAACATAATCTAATCTCACAATCCATCTGGAGCGGGCAGACTGCAATGATTGCTTTTGTCAGGTTTCAGATCCTAATTCAATTCTCTAGCTCAGTGAGACGTGGAACATTAAATAAATCAGGAATTTAAAAGCAGCACGCAGCCAATCCACATGCACGGCGGAGTAGGAGCGCTCGCCTGCAGGAGCCGGGCCACACACTTACTTCCTGTGAAGGCTATCCACCGCGCGTACTTCGTGGCTTCTCGGCGCCAGTGTGATGCCACCAGGAGGCCGCAGGTAACCGTGAGGGAGATGATGCCCATGATGATAAAGAACAGCGTGGTGACCCACTCGGGCGGCAATCGAGGCGGGATGCAGGTTCGGTCTCGGCCGTGAATAGTCTGACACTGCCTCACCAAACCAACAGTCAGCGCACCTGAAACATAACCAGCACAAGGACCATGAAAGAGCCAGAAATCAGACACAGGGCTATACACAGGGTGAGGAATCAGCTTACAGATTACATACAATTAAACAGCAACTCAGAGAGCTGTGACCCCATTTATACCACACTGCAGTTGAAAATGCACCCATAAGCTTCTATCAACTTTACCTTTTATACTTTTAAGCAATATTTTAATCTAAGACATCATTTACATAAAACATCATTTACATGTCACTGAATATCTGTCACAGAGATCTTGATGTAATCTTGAGATGAAATATTTTGTCATTTGAGTGATCTTGATGAAATTTTGTGTCAATGTAAAATTCATGTCCATCCAAACCACATTTAACAAGCAAAACTCCAGTACATTGTCATAACTAACTCACGCGGCTGCCCTTAAGGGCATAATTATTCTTTTTTTTTTAAATAAAAAAAGGTCCTGCTTTTTTGATGTGATGACCACCTTTTGCGTAAAACAACTGAAAGCGAGGAACAACGTGAAGTATAACATGCTGAACTGTATACTGCACATGTTACAGCAACTACATTTCCATTTTGCTCAACAGACACACATTTGACTGCCTCTGTATAAGGAACTTAAAATCTTAAAATCTTCTAAATTCCAGATACAAGACTCATGCAACAGGGTGTAAGACTATATGCCATAAAAATTTACAGCTTATACAGCATTATTCAGTCCCTTCAGGATTTCCTGTTTTTGCGATTGCACAAATCAACACAAAATCAAGCAAAGCAAATTTTTTAAAATTACCACAGATTTGGGCCAAGACATGTCATGTGACGTCATCGCGACACTCATTCGTGCGTCAAACAGTAGTACAGCTAAAAAGGTCTCATTTACCAACAAACATCACTGCGAAAGAAAGTGCAGGACAATTCAGTGCAACAGCAATTTCACTAATTCCAGTAGGTGTCTGCCAAAAAAGCACCAAAAAAAATAAAATAAAAAAAATCCTCGTCCACACTGGCGTTTCAGAAACGATCTCCGTCCACACTACACGACCGAAAACGCATGTCACATGACCATTCATGCACACTGGGCATGCGCATACAAGTGTAAACAGGAAGTAGGTTGCTAGTCCAAACCGGCGTTCCATGTAGGGCTTACGCCGCTCGGAATGAGATTTGTTGCCGATCACTCTAATCATAGCTCACCTCTTGCGCATGTAGGCAGCTGCAGTATTATAAAATACAGAATTTAACTGCACAATGGCTGCTAAGAATGACAACAAAGCCAGCAAAGCTTGTGGTTCAGTCCCTGTGTTGTTGTGTATACAATCAAGGTTGCGTAAAGGTCATATGGTAGGGTCTTGACGAATCAGGGAAGGATACGCAATGATCCAGAAGACCCAATCAGGGAGCGAATGTGGGAGGAGGCACGCCTTCATTTTCAAAAGACTTTGTTTTGGTCCGTTTACACTGAAACGTGAGCCCAGAGTTTTCAAACTAAAACGGGGTTTTCGGCGTTTCCAAAAGTCCCTGTTTTCGAGGGTCGAAAAACGCTGCAGTAGTGTAGACGACAGGCGTAACCGTAGCAACAGTTATGCGTTTTAAAACAAAAACGCACTAGTGTAAACAGTGCCCGAACCTCCTTACATGTAAATTTGCACAAACTCAGCAGCTAAATTTAACCTCCCCCCACCCCCCCCCCCATCATCACCCTCACACCACAAGTCACATGATATCATTAAGACATGACTAAGGCTAACATCTTCCAGATGTTTCTCTGGTCTCAGGTACTTCTTTGCAGTTCTTCCTTGCACCCGGTCACAGGTTGTATGGTAGGCTGAAAGACTAGGGGACTAATGCATACAGTACAGGAAAGCACTTGAGCATGTGCGCACTTTCAAGTAAAAGCAGGCCTAAGGCAACAAGAACAAATGAGACAGGGACGGAGATGGAGCTTGTGACTCGATTGTTCACCAGGCCTATGGGGAGAAGAGACCTCAAAAGCACAGTTGCCAACAAACACACACAAAAACTATTCAACTCAGAGAGACTCCATCACTGACTCCTGAGGGGCTTTTGATCTACAAGGCTACAGGCCAGTCTCAAGGCTGAGTTTACGGTATTGAGAACACAAACGTAATGACTTTAAAAACAGTAGGCGTTCGTTTGATTTTATGTGAATCGTATGAAGTGGAAATGAAGTGTTTCAGACCTCATCTTTTGAATCGTTAAAGCTGAAGACAACGTTCTGCTCAAGCTCTCAGACCTGAAGGTGTTATGCTGTAAGTGACTGCGTAGAGGGTGGATTTCCTGGTGCTATAATCGTGCTGTGTTGCTATCTTGATGATATTCTGAGAAATGTCACGTGTACAGTATGTGAATAAACCAATTTCCTCTTTGTTGCATCTGTATGCTCAAACTCATCAATACTTATAGCAAGTAGAAGAGTAGAAATAAAAACAAAAATATTAAATAATGCTGATAACCTCAATTGTGCACATGGCAAATTTATATTACAATAAAAGGTCATGGGTTTTACAGTCAGTGTGCAATTTGTAAATGTGGATCTTTATCAGCTCATTGGTCCTTTATCAGGTGCACATTATTGCATACAATAGATGCCATAAAGTGCTGTTCCGGGTGCGGGGTCTTGGACAGATGATCCAAGCGATAGAGAAACATTTGTATATCATATCAGGTCTTTTAGTTACTTGAGTTCCGAGGTGAATAAAATAAAATAAAGATTAAAAACCAACCTGCAACCTGATTACAGCCTTAAACAGTTTTATAAATACAAACCACACTGCCTTAATTGTCTTAATTCTAGTAACTTCGAACCTACTCACTTCGAACTCACTGACTACGTTTGCATGGACAGCAGTAATCTAATTATTGACCTTATTCTGAATAAGACAATATTGTGATTAAGGTGTTTACATGAGTCGCTTTTAGAATATTAATTTCATGTTCCTGTTTTACATGTTATAGAACATAGAGCGATTAACGGCACACGTCATTACGTCCCCACGCAATGCCGTCCGACGTCCCTCCAGAATTTCACGTATCGACATACAGTTGGTCTTTGTTACGGTACCGTATACAGTTTTGGGTGTTTCATTTTTAATTTTTACAAAAGCTTCAAGTGCAGTTAATTATTTGTCATGCTGTACGTGCAAATAGATGACTGCTTGAAGCCATGGGCTGCGTCCAAAACCGCATACTTACCTACTATATAGTAAAAGATACGTGAATTTCACTTTCTATATAGAAGGTAAGTACGCGGTTTGGGACGCAGCCGTGCTCTCATTTGCCGTCAAACGGTTGAGAACTGCAGTGTATGTACGTGTCCTGTCGCAAAATAGTGTGATTAAGGTGTGTACATGTCTGTAATGCGACTAAAACAGGAATACTCCACGCCTTAATTTGATTTGTGTTTACTTCGAGTATGACTTTAGTCAGATTAAGGTAATCAAAAATCGCTGTTTACATGCTAGTTTCTAAATCAGAGTATCATCTTAATCAGGTTAATATCGGATTATTGCTGTGAATGTAAACCTACTGAATGTCACTGAAATGTATTTTCCCCGTTTTCCATTTACTTCTTTCCATTCAATGACTTTCCTCGGATCTCGACAACCTGCTTAAATACTTTCCTTTTCTTGGATCATTCGCTCAACCCCTGCATAAATTAGGGTATGTTCCGTGTAAATATGATGAATATAATGAAAATTGGGCCATGCTGTATGTATATGAGATGGAAATAAGGGGCTAGTGGGTGGGAGGTTGCGTCCACATAGCTAAACCTGATTCACCATTTGTGCTCAAATCACTGCTTGATAATGAATCAGACACAGATTCATTGCTACACCATGTCGTGCATTCAGATCTGTGCTCATTTCTATGCAACTTTGATGAATAATTCCACCCATTTGTTAGTGTGCAGCCCTAATCTTCGGTAAGGTTTTTGGATAAGGATCTAATCAGGTCTTAATTTCCTGCTTGCAACATCGTGTCTAGTTCTGGGGGTCTTAGACACAGACCTGTCAATCAAGCAAGCTCATTAGAACATTAGGCCATGACCAAACTGTCCTTACAAATGATCTGGTCAGCAGACCTCTACTAAATCTGCTGGGATTTGGACAGACTTGCTCTCTTTTTTGTTTATTTCATTCCAATATTGCTGTTAACTTTTTTTTTTACACCATGTACTCGTACAACAGAACTGTCCTGAATTTGTGAATATTAAGAAATTAAACTGCACTTATATAGCGCTTTTATCCAAAGCGTTTTACACCGTCTCATTCACCCCTTCACACACACACACCAATGGTAGCAGAACTGCCATGCAAGGCGGTAACTTGCCATCGGGAGCAACTTGGGGTTCAGCATCTTGCCAAAGGACACTTCGGTATGTGGAGTCACGTGGGCCGGGAATCGAACCTCCAACCCTACGAGTAGTGGACAACCCGCTCTACCACCTGAGCCACAGCCGCCCATTAATTATTAAAATTAATTATCAGGAAACTGGGTACTCCTATAGCACATTAATGGCAGAATGATACTTGCTTATGGAGGGATGCAAGATGGCTGCTGCTCATATGCTGTGGTTGTTTGGAGTGACGCTTGTACACGTCCACGGACATAAAATGTCACACATCTGAAGAGGTGCAATACCAAAGAACACGTCGTGTCGCAAGGTCCCCGCTATGTCTGCAACTCACTAAACTAAATTCCTATTATGGTTAGTGTTTGAATTTTAAAAAACTCTGATGTAGCCTCTGATCTAACAGAGGAAACAAACGAATAAAGGTAAGTAAAAGATAAGAGATTGGGGGGGGGGGTTCCTATCTAAGAGAACCAAACTAACTAACTAGTTGGTAATGACTTGAGTTTCCTGCTGGGATTAAATTGCTTGAGCGTATCAGACAGGCATGATTTATACACAAGTAATAATACTGTGAAGTCAAGTCTGTAACGTACTGTAAACCGGTTTAAGGATTTAAGAACGGGTTAAAGTGAGAACTTTGGCAGTTTGAGCAATAGGAATCGGTTTAAATTTTAAGGTCAGGAAACTATTACAGTCGATACACTATATGGCCAAAAGGTTGTAGACACCTGATCATGACACTCATATGTAGTTCTTCCTCAGAATATTGGCACAAATTTGGAAGCACACAACTGTATAGAATATCTTTGTATGCTGTAGCATTACAGTTTCCCTCCACTGGAACGGAGAGGTCGAGCCCAAACCTGGTCCAGCATGACGATGCCCCTGTGCACAAATCGAGCTCCATGAAGTCACGGTTTGTCAAGGTTGTAGTAGAAGAACTCGAGTGGCCTGCACAGAGCCCTGACCTCAACCCCACTGAACACCTCTGGGATGAACTGAAATGCAAACAGCACACCAGGCCTTCTTGCCGGACCTCATCAAATGGGATGCCCAACTAGTACATGTGTGTGATGGCTAGGTGTCTACATACCTTCAGCTATAGTGTGTATAAGCTGAATAAAAATACCCCAAGAACCAAACCCTGTGAAACTCTACAGGATAGAGTCATACTTGGCCATTTCAACAAACTAGACTCTGCCCTGTAAATTTAAATTAAACCAACTTATGAGCATTCCTAAAAATGTTTCAAGACAATCTAAGAGTGTTTTATGATCAAAGGCTGCACTGAGATTAAGTACATTTACATTTATTCATTATTGTATCAGATGTTCCATCAACATCCTTATTTAAATGAATGTCATGAAGAACCTTTTATACGAGTAGTGCTTGGTATTGTGAATGAAAGTGATCAAAGTAGCTATTTACAGTTAAGAAACTAGTCAGGGGTTTTTATGACTTCTTTCTCGATGATTTTTCAGATGAAAGCTACATTTCAAATGTGAAATTATTTAACACAGCTGCTTCACAACAGCGGTTTTCAATAAACTACTTCTCTCTTTACCAACATGGCATCTCAGTCAAGCATTAAAACCTATTATTTGTGAGCTTTTTTTTTTTAAGTAAGAAATAACTGGTGTTTCTGACTCATTAAAATTTGCATAAAAGCAGAGGGAAGTGAGCCTCACTATACTGAGCTCGATGCTGAAGTTATAGTCTACACGTATTTCCAAATAGCAATCTGCTGCCATCATTTTGGAGGACTTTCTGCTTGTTCTGAAATCTCCTAGACAATTTTCTTGCCACGCTGCCAGTTCATCCCAATAGTAGAACCCGTGACTGCAAAAGTAACTTTCCAACGAACACACAATAATACATCATTTAATATTTCTTTGCCACTGTAAACTTTAAAATGTCACCTTAATCATTAAAATGAGGGCTGAGCAAGGCCACTCAAGAACATGAGGTTTTTATATAAAAAGCCATGCATTATGCAGACTCATTTCTGCTCTTGCTTAAAATAACTAAGTAGTCTGTGAATATAAATGAATTAGGGTAAAAAAAAAAAAAAAATCATATTGCCCTAATTCATTTATAGGCTGTGCCCTTGTAATGAACTGCAGTCTCATGAATAGTGATCAAGTAAAAATGTTCTCATCTATGAAACATATGAAACCAAGAGACAATGACTTCATTTACATGGACAGCAGTAATCTAATTATTGACCTTATTCTGAATAAGACAATATTGTGATTAAGGTGTTTACATGAGTTGCTTTTAGAATATTCCTTTCATGTTCAGGTTTTACATGTTCTATAACATAGTTCGATTAACAGCACACGTCATTACGTCCCCACGCCACGCCGTCCCTCCAGAATTTCACGTATCGACATACAGTTGGTCTTCGTTATGGAACCGTATACAGTTTTGGGTGTTTCATTTTTAATTTTACGAAAGCTTCAAGTGCAGTTAATTATTTGTCATGCTCTACGTGCAAATAGACGACTGCTTGAAAATGTGGGCTACGTCCCAAACCGCGTACTTACCTACTACATAGTAGCTGAAATACATGCATCTCGCCTACTATATAGTAGGTAAGTACTCGGTTTCGGACGCAGCCGTGCTCTCTTGTTTGCCGTCAAACAGTTGAGCACTGCCATGTGTGTGTGTACGTGTCCTGTGGCAAAATGCAGTGAAAACTCCCACATGACATTAATAGTGTGATTAAAGTGTGTACATGTCTGTAATGCACGTCGATAATGCGACTAAAACAGGAATACTCCACATGTCTTAATTCCATTTAAGGAATTAATCCACCCGGATTAAGGTAATCAATAATCGCTGTTTACATGGTAGTTTCTTAATCAGAGTATTGTCTTAATCGGGTTAATATCGGATTATTGCTGTCCATGTAAAACGTACTGACTGACACACGACGAAATTAAAAAAGTGTGAAAAAGAAAAGTTTTGTATATAGTGTTTTAAATAATGGGAACTTTCTTTCAAGCAGTGGTAATGTAGATTGAAACTAACCTATCAATGGCAATACAACTGCCTTGTTATCTGATTTGAGCTGAAAATGTACTTTTTTAAATAGTTAAATGTAAAAAATAAATAAATTGCTGATTCTGATTAGGTATCAACTAGTACTTGGGTCAAATTAGTTAACCCAATGAAAGTTTAAAAATGAGTTTGTGCTCCAGACATGCTGCTGTTGTTAATAAACTCAGGAAGAAAAAAAAAAGAAAAAAAAAAAAAAACCTACACCTCTTTAAAAGTCACACAATATGTTTCCAATTAAGCCTAAACGTTTCTCACGTTTATAGTGAAATTTTGCCATGAACGATTATGTGCATTCTCAAGAGGAATTTCTCTCACCGGTGTTACAATCCTTAAATCCCCATATCAAACTGATTTGTGGTGGCCAAGACGAATAAGTGGATTTCAGGATTTCATATGCATCAGCGAATCCTAAGTGGCTTTTCTCTCCTCAAGGTAGCGAGGGAAGCCAATTAAGCCTCCTTTACACTCAAAGCACAGGACACTCAAAACGTATGACAAATGATTTCCCTGCAGATGTTTCACTGTGTTAAAGCTTTAAGTGAGGCACGACAGCTAGTGTAAAGATAAGTACACTGCGAGCCATCTTCCTTTTCCCAGTAAATTTGACCAAGTCTTGTCTTGGTAGACTAGATTCGCACATCAATTAGTTTGCTGTTAAATAACTTGCATGCAAGTCTGGTGTGTGAAATGAGATTTGCAGACACCGTTATAAACACCAAGACAGATTTATGTAAACACACTAATGCAGACTGCACCTAGGGGTGTTTCATAATGCACGTCTGAAGAAGAGGTCCAGGGTTAAAAAAAACTAACAAAAAAAACACACAAAAAAGCAGGCAGAGTATTCAGTGTGCCCGAGCACACCCACATGGACACGCGCGCGCACACACAGGAAATCCAGTCCATCTTGCAACACCCTTAAGGCACATTCATTGAAGGAACTGTTAAAACCTCATTTATGCTTCTTCAAAGTGGCCTCGACTCTGCTTCAGACCGTAACTATTTACAAGACCATTTGTTTTATTATAGTTTTAAAACGTGCATAATTTTGTTTTAAAGGTCTCATGCAATAGATTTACATACATCCAAGGTCACAAAACACTTTCATTTGCTCATAATTTAAATTGCAGCATCACCTCCAGCCCCAGTGTCACAAACGATTCATTCAATGATCGGTTCTAAAAGATTCGTTCTAAACTCCTCCTTCCAGAGAGCATACTCTGTTCTGATTGGTCAGATGCCCCAGTGTGCTGTGATTGGTCTACCACAGTCAGTGTGTTTCAAAAAGGAAACGCCCACTACCATAACGAGCATCAGCTCAGTCTGTCAGCGAGCAGCCGATTAAGACCAGAGGTGGGGCTTTTTGTTACAAACCTACGTAGATTAGTACAGGAAGTAAAGTCTGGAATTACTTATGACTCGTTTCAGCTGTTCAGAATCGGTTCCTTCTTTTGGGAGTCAATAACTCGTGCGCTTTGATTTTTAAAACTTTGCAGACTTTTTACATTCACAAACAGCTCTAACACATTACATGAAAGGTAATATTTGAAAAACCATAATATATGCACTGTAACTAAATACAGATGAAGACTATATGGAACCACATTGTCTTGGCAGGGTTGGGAAAAGTTCAGCTAAAAGACTAGCTACAATCTACATAGCCAGAGCACCTCAAGTTATGAAGCAGCACCTATGATTGATGGCACATCTGCTAATTACAAATAACAACCAACACAACCTTCCAGTTCATTCATTTATCCTTCCTTACCAAACACGCAGTTGATAAAGGTGGTCAGTTGTTCCTAAACACAGACTCGATATTAAACGCGAGACGTGTCGCAAACCAATCAGCCAGCATGATTTACGATACATTAATTCATTAAAAATATATTTAACAGGAAGACCTGTACACCTAAACAATCATGCAGTTATCCAATCAGCCAATCATGTGGCAGCAGTGCAACACATTAAATCATGCAGGTACAGGTCAAGAGCTTCAGGTAATGTTCACGTTAAACGTCAGAAGGGGGGGGACTGGTTTGAGTATTTTAGAAACTGTTAATCTCCTGGAATTTTCACATACAGCAGCAGTCTCTAGAGTTTACACAGATTAGTGTGAGGAAAAAAGAAGAAAAAAAAAAAAGACACATCCAGTGAGTGGCAGTTCTGTGTGGGGAAATGTCTTGTTGATGAGAGCAGTCAGAAAAAGAACAGGCAGACTTATTCCAGGAAGCCTATAGTAACTCAAATAACCACTCTTTACAACCATGTTGAGCAGAAAAGCATCTCAGAACACATAACACATCGAACCTTGAGGTGGATGGGCTACAACAGCAGAGAACCACATCGGGTTCCACTCACGTCAGCCAAGAACAGGAATCGGAGGCTACAGTGGGCACAGACTCATCGAAACTGGACAGCTGACAACTGGAAAAAGACCAGGTGATGTTTGTGTAGATATTTAAATCCCAGATCAGCAGTTTCTGAAATACTCCAACCAGCCTGTCTGGCACCACAAACTATGCCATGGACAAAATCACAGAGACCATATTTTGTCATCTCCCCATTGTGATGTTTAATGTGTACATGATGGATATGAATTGTATCTGCATGAGTTTCTGCACTGTACCGCTGCCACATGATTGGCTGATTTCTCTGTGAGGTCTGGGTGCCCTTGTTAAAGGTCAATCAAGTTAGACAAATCATTTATAATGCACTTCACCCACTCGAAGATGCTTTCAAACTCAATTAAATATGTAAATGTAGGAGAGTTGGCTGTTTAAAGACAGAAGGTGAAAGGAATCACAAGGGTCTTGAAAGACAACAGGAAAACATTAAAAGTACAGTCCCCATAGACACCAGTCCTGTTAGACATGGAGTGTGTGATCTGGATGTAAAAATGCTGTGGATATGGAAGAGGTACAACAAAGTGTTGTGCTTTAATTGTAAGGACTGGGAGTTTGTAATTACCTCAGGATGAGACGGGCAAGCAAGCGGAACTCAAAGCATGGGTGTAATATATGCAGAACACTTAGCGCTTGTTAATTGAATGCCAATGCAGATGGGTAGAATTAGTGTTGAATTTCTAGTCATGAGGCGAGTTCCAGATGGAACACACTGGTTATCCGTAGGAGTCAAAACAGGCGTAAATCAGTTCTTCCTGAGGCACTCGAACAGGACAGGAGGAAGGAATAAAGTGATTGCATAATCAGTTATTCTTCCAATATTCAACTAGTCAATTACTGAAGCTCATTAGGGAGATGTTTTGTTTTTTTTTAAACCAAATTCATATTTCTAATCTGAATTTGTTTTAAAAGTCCATGTTTAGCGCAAAAGGTATCAGTAGTTTTGAGGTACTGATCAGAACGTCGTGAACTCAAACCTCAGCACTGCCAATCTGCCTCTGTCGGGTCCCTGAGCAACGTCTTTAACCCTGTCTGCTCTGGGAGGTTGCCAGATCATGGCTGACTGTGCACTCTGACCTCTGCTTACTAACAATCTAGGACATGCACAGAAAAGAATTTCACTTTATACTTGTATATCTAACAAGGCTATCTTGTGTTGTTTTTTTAACCTAGCCAGTGTTATTTCAATAAGGGACAGAACTTGAGATGGACGTGATTAGATATCCATTATTATTATTGTGCTGCATTACAATGGAGAGCAATATAAAAAGTACGCCACACGATAACAACAATAGCCAAGGCTTTAGAGTACTGCTGCCGCTTCATAGATAAAAATAAACAAAAAAAAAAAACATACCACAATCTCTGTAAAATATATATAAGGTCACACGTTAGCCATGTCAGTCAACTGTAGAGATCCACATGTCACACTCTCCTCCATTTCCCAATGCAACACTAAACCAAGTAGGAAAACTGCATCAGTGATGCGGTTTTTAAAAAAAGTCCAAAGTGGATATCAAATGTGCCAGCAGTTACATTAAAAATGAGCTAAGAACAAATAACACTATTAGCATTAAGTAGCTAATGGATTATGACATAAGTATATGGTGAGAGGCCTGGTGGTTAAAGCTCTTCTACCAATTACGCCTTCCCTAAGTAGGCTAGTAATGATTATTCATATATGATCTTCTATCTGGCTCAGATGAAAAAGTGTGCGTGTTTTTAAACTCGCTCCCGTTCTCTCTCCTGAAGGAATGTTTCAGAGCTGCAAATTGAACACAAAAAGAACCCTTCAGGCTGCAAGATAGACCTCGAATCACGCAGTTTTCTTTAAGAGGGTTTGGTGAAAACGAGGATGACGGATATACAGTGATTAGTGTAGGCTAGAGGTGTGCATTGGGACTGGGATGTCGTAGGATCCAATGAGAAAGCTGGGGTTATTTTTACTTTCATACAGGCAGACAGGTATGAAACTCGCAAAACACTAAGCCCGTGCTCATTTAAGCCTAGTTCACACTGCACAGACGCCGAACAACACCAACAGACATGTTTGTCAGGTTGTGTCAGATCAGTGTGTTAACCCTTTCGGCGTCTGTTGGTGTTTGTTTTCACCAGCTATACATGTTTAATCGGTGTTTGCTGGTTGTGGAATGTCTCAGCAGTGTGGTATGATTTTCCAACAATCTCTGATGTAATCTGACCTGGGCACGAGGAAAACTCCACAGAAACGAAAGCCCATTGTGCTAAGTGCACCAAATCATTGTTATGGGTAAAATGGCAGATTTCTGGACGAATCAGAAAGAAGAGGATAAATTATGTAATCGATGTGTTATTTAAATGAAACTGTTCATTTTGACCCTGGTCAGGATCATCTACTCATGCGTTTTGGTTTTAATCGGGATCATCTGCTAACCATAAGCCATTTTCAGTATTCTGTTTCATGAAGGAAGAAGAGAAATCGCAACAAATATTTATAAACAATATTTTTATGCAAATATAGGTTATAATGTATGATCCACTGATGGTCTTAGCTTACCACATACCCTAAATTAAAATGTCTTTCTCAGAGTTGTTGAAACTGCTTGGGGGCGAACCAAACAAAATTTCAAAAGCTCCGCACGTTCTCTGTCTGCAGTTCTCTGCATAATTGTAAGTAAGCACCCTGCCTCCCACGTCGCAACAACCAAGTCTTCGCCCACAACCTCTTTCGTCTCACTCTGTCTTTTCAGGCAATGAATGGCACGTAAAGTAATAGTCACTTGTAATAGTAAAATTTTGATTTGAGGTAAAAGAATTATCCATTTTTATACCAGTCCGACTATCCGTGAAAAAGTTTGTTGGTGTCTACTGGGGCAGTGTGAACATGACAGTCGAGTTTCCCAACGTTCTAAATCCAACGGCTAACTTTTAAAAGTTGGTGATTGTTGCCGTTGGTCGGCGTCTGTCTGTGCAGTGTGACCTAGGCTATAAATGAGGGTATGGGGTACTCATGAGACACTGCAGTCAATCTTCAGTAAATGCTTTATACTTGCCAGGGTTATGGCAGTTTAAAATTTGTTTATATTATGTGAAGTTTGCTAGAAAATATTGCAGCCAGGTATTCACAAAAGTAATAGCAACAGAGTGTATACAGGATCAAGCAGGATTGGCCAAGAGCGTGTGCAGGAGCGAGTGGGCTTGGCCAAGATTGTGCAGGAGCGAGTGGGCTTGGCCAAGATTGTGCAGGAGCGAGTGGGCTTGGCCAAGATTGTGCAGGAGCGAGTGGGATTGGCCAAGAGTGTGTAGGAGCGAGTGGGATTGGCCAAGAGTGTGCAGGATCGAGTGGGATTGGCCAAGAGTGTGCAGGAGCGAGTGGGCTTGGCCAAGAGCATCTATTGGAGCGAGTGGGATTGACCAAGAGTGTGCAGGAGCGAGTGGGATTGGCCAAGAGCATCTATTGGAGCGAGTGGGATTGGCCAAGAGCATCTATTGGAGCGAGTGGGATTGACCAAGAGTGTGCAGGAACGAGTGGGATTGGTCAAGAGTGTGCAGGAGCGAGTGGGATTGGCCAAGAGCATCTACTGGAGCGAGTGGGATTGGCCAAGAGTGCGCAGAAGTGAGTAGGATTGACCAAGAGTGTCTGCTGAAGCAAGCGGGATAAGTCAGAATTCCTTTGAGAATGGGTAGGAGGGAGATTAAAAAGTCCCGCACACACCTCTTGTAGGCTGATCATGATGCCTTAATTCCATAATTTATGTAAGTAACATGATATAGTCTGGATATTATTAAAGACTGGCAGGATAATGTCTCCAAATATAGTTTATTACTCATAAAGCACTATTTCAACAAGAACTTATTTTGTAAGGCAAATCCCACAGGACTTCTTGTACAATCATCAGTGCTGTCATTATTATGGGTAGTCCATCTGTCTTCATTGAGGCGACACCATTTAAGGTCAATAAAAGCTTATAATAATTTTTTTTTAAGCACTGAATAGACCTACCTGAATTACTTATTAAAGGACTGTGTACGTCAGGCTGGTGTCAGGTGGACATGCCCTTAAGCCAAATGAATAACACCGTGCTACAGAGAGCTTTCTTTGGACTGATTAGTCAGCTAGTCATTCAGAAAACCCACTGGGCATAACTTTGTTTTGAAAAGTGCTTGGGGACAAAAATAATGAGTGCGCAAAAGGAAAAAAAAAAAAATCATTGCGTGATCGAAGCTAAGAGCATGGCCCTACCATTGTAATGAAAATATGACAGCTATAATGACAGCTACAGCTGATATAAATTGCCACAAACATAAAAAGAAAATTGAAAAGAAAAGAAATTGACTCATGCTGTTCATTCATAGCCGTGAGGATGCAAAAAAAAAGTCATCATGAAGGATTTATTACAGACGTCATACTGGGAACAAATGCCATTTGGGCTGAACTAATATTTATAGGAATTGTTTGTCATTAGTTTCTTTTCTACAAGCCGTTATGTGCAAGAGTTACATTTTGTAAGATCGCTATGTACCACATTTTCTAAAAAAAATTATGCAAAAATGGTGCAAACATGTCCCCAGCATGTCACACCTATTAGTCAAGACGTATTTGAAAGCAAGTATAGTCAACTCCAGAAATATTGCCACACTCTTTAGAGATCAACAAGCTAACATTTAGTCGAATTCAAAGAAAATAAAATCCCTTATCAAAAATTATTCTGAAAGCATGTTCCCATTTATATTTTATTGTTATTTTTGTCCTGTTTCACTGAAGTACATCTGAGTATGAGGTGATACAGAGGCCAAACGAAATGAGACAGAAATGTGTTGACCTTCATAACTCAGGCAATGGCATATACATGTCTGGGTGATACATCTGGGCTTACAGTGTAGGGCTGAACATTAAAAAGATCTAGGTAACTTATTGCTCTCAGAAAGTTTTAGCAAGTTTAAGCATTGATGAACAAACCAAAAATGCTTAAGCTGAATGGACTTAAGTTGAGAGGAAACAGCACTGCATGAAGACATTTAGGTACAAAAAAAACTATCATTTTCAGCAACCAAAGATGTGTGGGGGTGTAAACTTCAGGCTTCCACATATATGATACGATACCATTACGATTAATAAGGCAACATAACTATTTTTGACAATTCCACTGAATCGTCTATGATGTTATGCAACCCCAATTCTAAAAAAGTTGGGAAGCTGTATAAAATGTAAATAAAAACAGAATGCAATGATTTGTAGCTTATAAACCCATATGTTATTCACAATAGAACTTAGAAAACATATCAAATGTTTAAACTGAGGAACGGTAATGTTTTATGGAAAAAATAAGGTAATTTTGAATTTGATGGCAGCAACACGTCTCAAAAGTGTGGGGACATGGGCAACAAAATTCTGGAAAAGTACGTGTTACAAAAAAGAAACAGCTGGAGGTTAATTTGCAACAGGTCAGTAAGATGATTGGGTACAAAAGGAGTATCTTAGAGAGGCAGAGTCTTTCAGAAGTAAAGACAGGCAGAAGTTCACCAATCTGCGAAAAACTGCGTCTACAATTTGTGGAACAATTTCTGGGGTTGTATATTTAGATTCGATTTATAATTAAAGCAATTTTGAGAATATAAAATCATAAAATTGTGAAATACAGAAAATGAGCCTGGAGTGGTCGACTTTATCATGTTTAGCTATATTTTAAATAAAGAATAAGTGTAAATGGTATAAATGGTTAATTTAAATCAGCTGAGAGTGATTCGGTCTGACTCAACAATTTTTTATTTTTTATTTTTTTAGGGAAAATCGTCCTTCCTCATGTGCCCTATAGTCTTGATAATGTGCTGTTGCTTTCTTGTAAATGTTGAGACTCCTGGGTTTATGTCTGAGTTTGATGAAAGCAAATGGTGCCTTGTTTCGTTGGGAAGAACGCGTTTAATGAGCTTGATAAAGACTTGTGTCTGCATCCTGTAAACATTCCCCTCAGCTCCCTCCGTTCCCCCTGCTGCTTCACAACTA
Organism: Ictalurus furcatus; assembly: GCF_023375685.1. Classification (NCBI taxonomy): domain Eukaryota; kingdom Metazoa; phylum Chordata; class Actinopteri; order Siluriformes; family Ictaluridae; genus Ictalurus; species Ictalurus furcatus. The sequence continues at coordinate 28,898,263 of NC_071256.1, read as the reverse complement.
TGCTCAAATTCCAGCTTTACACACAGCTGGCATGCCACGGTGCACTTTCGGAGAAGCGAGCTTTAAACACGAACACACACAAGAAACTTGGATAGGTTTTGTGCAGCTACACATCTGGATAAATAAACCTGAAGCAATACATGTGAAGTCAACAGAGCGGTGTCTCGGTTCCCAGCAGTTCACCACACTAGAGAGGGAAAGAAACGCTGTGATGTGAGGAAGACACACCTAAATACATAACAAGAGCGAGGTTGGAGGTCACCTTCCTCTGTGCTCAGTCAGATTTAGCTTGACTGACTTTGTGAAAAACATTTTAACAGCATACAAGAAAGCTCACAGGATGCCATTTTGGGATGTGCGTTAGACACCCTGCACAAAGACGTAGTGAATGATGAGACTAATAATAATAATAATAATAATAATAATCCCACTGCATGACCCTCTTATTCACAGAGGCTGTCTAGGAGAGGACAGGAAACGCTTCCTGAGCGTTGCTCTTATTAGTGCTGGACAATCAGAGACGGACAGAGGAAGCGATAGAGGCATGAGTCAAGCAGCTGATGTGAACCCTCATGAGTGGAAAGTCGAGGTTGAGTGGATATCGCTGCAGGCTTTCACTGTTTACTCTACCATGCTAGAACACAAACGGATGTGTGCATGCACACACATTCACTGAACCATGAAAGAGAATTTTTGTAAAAATTTAAATAAAGATGCTCATGTTAGTGTCTAAACTAGAACAAATATTTAGAATTAATGGACACTAGTAGAAATTTTTCATTTTATATACATCATATATGATGTATATATGTTTTCTCACAAACTGCCAGTGATCAAGTAGTGTTGCAATTATAAATCAAATATTTATTAGAATATAATAAGCAGCTATATAATAATTGTAATAAAAACGTATTACTTATAAATAGATATATATATTTTTATATATACAGTGAGGGAAAAAAGTATTTGATCCCCTGCTGATTTTGTATGTTTGCCCACTGACAAAGAAATGATCATTCTATAATTTTAATGGTAGATTTATATGAACAGTGAGAGACAGAATAACAACAAGAAAATCCAGAAAAACGCATGTCAAAAATGTTATAAATTGATTTGCATTTTAATGAGTGAAATAAGTATTTGACCCCCTCTCAATCAGACAGATTTCTGGCTCCCAGGTGTCTTTTATACAGGTAACGAGCTGAGATTAGGAGCACACTCTTAAAGGGAGTGCTCCTAATCTCAGCTTGTTACCCGTATAAAAGACACCTGTCCACAGAAGCAATCAATCAATCAGATTCCAAACTCTCCACCATGGCCAAGACCAAAGAGCTCTCCAAGGATGTCAGGGACAAGATTGTAGACCTACACAAGTCTGGAATGGGCTACAAGACCATTGCCAAGCAGCTTGGTGAGAAGGTGACAACAGTTGGTGCGATTATTCGCAAATGGAAGAAACACAAAAGAACTGTCAATCTCCCTCGGCCTGGGGCTCCATGCAAGATCTCACCTCGTGGAGTTGCAATGATCATGAGAACAGTGAGGAATCAGCCCAGAACTACACGAGAGGATCTTGTCAATGATCTCAAGGCAGCTGGGACCATAGTCACCAAGAAAACAATTGGTAACACACTACGCCGTGAAGGACTGAAATCCTGCAGCGCCCGCAAGGTCCCCCTGCTCAAGAAAGCACATATACATGCCCGTCTGAAGTTTGCCAATGAACATCTGAATGATTCAGAGGACAACTGGGTGAAAGTGTTGTGGTCAGATGAGACCAAAATGGAGCTCTTTGGCATCAACTCAACTCGCCGTGTTTGGAGGAGGAGGAATGCTGTGACCCCAAGAACACCATCCCCACCGTCAAACATGGAGGTGGAAACATTATGCTTTGGGGGTGTTTTTCTGCTAAGGGGACAGGACAACTTCACCACATCAAAGGGACGATGGACGGGGCCATGTACCGTCAAATCTTGGGTGAGAACCTCCTTCCCTCAGCCAGGGCATTGAAAATGGGTCGTGGATGGGTATTCCAGCATGACAATGACCCAAAACACACGGCCAAGGCAACAAAGGAGTGGCTCAAGAAGAAGCACATTAAGATCCTGGAGTGGCCTAGCCAGTCTCCAGACCTTAATCCCATAGAAAATCTGTGGAGGGAGCCGAAGGTTCGAGTTGCCAAACATCAGCCTCAAAACCTTAATGACTTGGAGAAGATCTGCAAAGAGGAGTGGGACAAAATCCCTCCTGAGATGTGTGCAAACCTGGTGGCCAACTACAAGAAACGTCTGACCTCTGTGATTGCCAACAAGGGTTTTGCCACCAAGTACCAAGTCATGTTTTGCAGAGGGGTCAAATACATATTTCCCTCATTAAAATGCAAATCAATTTATAACATTTTTGACATGTGTTTTTCTGGATTTTTTTGTTGTTATTCTGTCTCTCACTGTTCATATAAATCTACCATTAAAATTATAGACTGATCATTTCTTTGTCAGTGGGCAAACGTACAAAATCAGCAGGGGATCAAATACTTTTTTCCCCCCTCACTGTATATTTTAACACACAAACCTTTCTCTGTATATGTAAACAATTTTTTTCTTGAACATTTATCTTTTTTTTTTTTTTTTAATGTGAAACTTTATAATTTCACTCTAAATGCACTCATAATTCTATAATTGGTTTCATTTTGCTAACCTGTCTCGCACCTAAACCACACTGCGGTCTACTGGCTTTGTCTGATTATGACTTCCTGTAACCGAGATGCGGCAAACTGATACCAACTGTTCTAACTGATGATAACTAACCGAAAACTGCAAAGCAAATATGTCGCCCGGTTCAGAACTTGTTCAGGATTTTGTCATAACCCCAAACCCCCACCCCACCCTCCTCCCATTCAGGAAGAGGAAGACAGATCCAGATAATAATATGATGTATTCAGAGAACATTTTCCCCCAAATCAGTCTCATGCTAAATAGTCTGCACTCATAGCAATAATAATAATAATAATAATAATAATAATAATAATAATAATAATATTGTTAGTATTAACATGACCTCTTACAAAGGCTTTTAAAATCTACCCACTTCTCTATCCATTATACCATTCAGACTGGATCATGTGCTAAAACCTTTTATCTACAATGAAACACACATTAGGTTTACAAATCAAGACAGATTTAGCACCTCCAAAAGTGAGAAAGCACTACGTTATTTACTATTCCCCTCAATACTGAAAAAAAACCCTGACATTTTCAGCAACGTTTAAATGACGGCTGCAAAATATTCCGCTATTTAAAGCGAACTGATTTCAGCAGGTGAGCACAACGCAGCGTAATCAGCAGAGGTCATGTCCGAGTGCAGCCTACTTGATGGTTTGCGCTCGTGTCCTGCGGCTAAACGTGCTACGGCCCGTGACTAATGGGAGGGACTGGCATTTACACCATCGCGCCTATTTTACCATGAACGGAAATGGCACTTTTCAAAATGTCTTACAACAATCCATTACTGTGCACAATCAACCCGCTCGTAACGTGAATAAGTGGCATACAGCAGGGCGAGAAGCATGTTAATCATTCTGCTCACACAGAGTGCTGCTGGACATGAAAGGCTGGGAGGGACTGTTGTTTTCAAAATGTCAAGACCACCAACTCGCTTTTTATCTCTGTGAGATCTCTTAGTCACAGTGCGAGTGTGAAAAGTCTCCATTGTGTGAGCAGCAGTGTTTACTGGAGCTCTTGTATGTGTAAAAAAAAAACTAAACAAAACACAAAAGCGCCTTTTTTTGCTCAAATAAAGCAGAACAGCGTCAAACCCTAAACTAGAATCAAGTTAGAGATTACTTAAAGTATTTTGGAGGCAGTAACTCAATGACTACGTTTACACGGACAGCAATAATCTAATTATTGACCTTATTCTGAATAAGACAGTATTCCGATTAAGGTGTTTACATGAGTCGCTTTTAGAAGATTCCTTTCATGTTTTACACGTTATAGAACATAAATCGATTAACGGCACACGTCATTAGCACAATGCAAAAGTCACATTTTTCCATTCAAAACACACTCTACTGTCAGTACATTAGGACAGAGGTAGCTCATTGGACTACTGATCGGAAGGTTGAGAGTTCCCAAATCCCAACACTGCCAAGCTGCCATTGCTGGGCCTTTGAGCAAGGCCCTTAAGCCTAAACTGCTGAAGAAGAAGAAGAAGGAGGAGAAGAAGAAGCAGCAGTAGAAGTAATAGTAGTAGTAGTGGTAGTAGTAGTAGTAGTAGTAGTAGTAGTAGTAGTAATAGTAATTCTGGAGAAGGGTGTCTGCAAAATACCATAAATGTATATGTAAATTTAGTACATACAGTGGGGGAAATAAGTATTGAGCGCATCAACATTTTTTCAGTAAATATATTTCCAATGAGACTATTTACATGAAATTTTCACCAGACATCAGTATTAACTTAAGAAATCTGCAAATATAAAGAATTCAAAACATTAAAATCAATAAATAAAGTTATGTTTAATAAAGTGGAATGACACGAGAAAAAAGTATTGAGCACACTAAGAAAAAGCAGTTCTCCAAAGCAAGGTAAGGCAAGGCACCAGCTGAAATCCATAAGTAATTACATCTCCTATCTGTGCAAATTGATATCAGCTGGGTTAGTAAATTGATGGTCTATAAAAAGGCTTTTCATTACCAAGGTGTCACACAAGAAACATCTTATGATGGGTAAAAGCAAAGAGCTCTCCCAAAACTTTCGCAACCTTATTGTTCAAAAACATATTGATGTAATCGGATGCAGACGTTTTGAATCCTTTTTGAACTTCTGAATCCTCCATTAAGCACCAGTGGGACCATTATCCGCAAGTGGAAGTAACATCACGCCGTCATCAACCGGACACGCACAGACGCTCCTCGCAAGATTTCTGACCAGGGAGTCAGAAGAAGAGTCAGAAGATTAGCCCAAGAGAAAAGGACCACTTGGAAACAGCTCCAGAAACACTTGGAGGCAGCAGGTGCCATTGTCACAGAGAAAACCACAGGCAATGCACTCCACTGCTCATGCTCACCCGCATGACTCCATTACTGAAGAAAAAGGCATGTGGAAGCTTGTTTAAAGTTTGCTAAAACTCATTTGGACAAGCCTGTGCAATACTGGGAGAGTGTAGTCTGGTCAAATGAGAGCAAAATTGAACTTTTTCGCTGTCATACTACACACTGTGTTTGGAGAAGAAATGGCACTGCACATTACTCTAAAAACACTATACCAACAGTGAAGTTTGGAGGTGGAAGCATGTTGTGGGGCTGTTTTTCATCGGATAGTACTGGCAGAATTCATATAATTGAAGGAATGACGAATGGAGCCCTTTACCGGGAGATTCTTGAGAAGAATCTGCTGCCATTCACCAGGATGATGAAGGTAAGACGTGGGTGGACCTTGCAGCTGAATAACAATCCAAAGCATACTGCAAAGGAAACTCTCAATTGGTTTAAAAGAAAAAAAAAGAATCATGGTGTTACAATGGCCTAGTCAATCACCTGACTTGAATCCAATTGTATTTGTATTTGTATTTTCTCATTTGTAAGTCACTTTGGATAAAAGCGTCTGCTAAATGAACAGATGTAAATGTAAATTGAACAAGATTTAAAGACAATATGTTTAGAAGAATGGGCCAAAATCCCACCTGAATACTGTGGCAAATTAATTTCTTCATACAGGAAGCATCTTGAAGCTGTCATTACAAACAAAGGCTTCTCCACTAAGTATTAACTAAATTTCAGTTAGCTTGTTCAATACTTTTTTCCCCGTGTCATTCCACTTTATTACACATAACTTTAATCATGGACTTTAATGTTGAGAATTCTTTATATTTCCGGATTACTTGAGTTAATACTGATATCTGGTGAAATTTTTATGTGAATAGCCTCATTGGAAATGTATTTACTGAAAAAATGTTGACACGTTCAATAATTATTTCCCCCACTGTACATCTATTGTGCTTGGATTGGATTAGTTGTACGTGGGGAAGTGGTGTACAGTAATTATTACTGAGTAATTATTTCTGGGGTTTTAGTCCCATCCAAATCCATGACGACGGCTTGGAAATAAGAACGTTTATATTGCATTAGCTGACATAACATTTGAATGGGGTATTTCAAACAAAACTGCTGAGAATATGATGACATAAATTAGGGCTCAGAAACTGAAACCCCACTCGTGCTAAACTGTGGAAAAAAAATCCAGCCATTAGCTAGCGGATAAACTAACTTCGCTAATGGTATATTGTTTTTCAAAGTATGCTTACTATTGAATACCAGATGGAGCCCCAAATGGAGAAATTCTACTTGTGTCTACAGGTCAGAAATATGAGATACACTATATGGCCAAATTTATGTGGACACCTGATCATCACACCCATATGTAAGGCTTCCCCCAAACCGATGCCATAAACTTGGAAGCACACAATTGTATATAGGACGTCTTTTTATGCTGTAGCAGTACAGTTTCCCTTCACTGGAACTAAGAGATCCACCTAAAATTTAGAATGTGAGTAAAACAGAGTGAGAAGTTATAAACCTGTAGTTCACCTCTCTCTGTTGTGCACAGCACAGTAACGGAAATGAGGTTTCCCCTCACTGGTGTGCTTGATGAGAAAAGATAGATAGTGCAATAGTGCTTTGAGGCACTGCTTTGATTTCAAGTTTTATACATGTGCTAAATCCTCCCACAGTCTCAGGTGACCGTCTGATCCTTCACAACTTCTGCTCAACACCTGGAGGAAAACGAGTGAACAATGGCACTGAAATAACGGCATTCTTCAGGACGAGCTCATGTGTCCAAGTGAAAGAAGAAAGTTTACCGTGAGTGCTTTGCAGTGCAGTCAGTGCTTTAGCAGATCCCAAAAGGAACTTGCCTGACATAACATTAGCAAGGTAAAAGTGGAAATGTGCGTGTGCGGCTATACGTACGGCCTTGAAATACGTACGCTGTGAATTGTACCCAAGTTGTGTGTTTAAAATGATTTCTTCAGCATCGCTTGTGCAGCTGCTTTGATTTTACACTGAACGATGATCTGCAACATGGGATTTTGACTGAACGATGGAAAGGAAGATCATCATTTTAAAGGGTGTATTTTGTTCAATTTGTTGACTAGAATCTAGGCATCTAGGAACTCGTTCAATTTCCTTCACGGCTTTTTTGCAGCATCTATTGACCCTCAGGCCGTCACAGCCACGGCAATTAGATTTCACCCAGAAACATCCAGTAGCATGCATAAGAAACGCAAATGATATTAATGTTCGAAAGCTTCAAAAAGACCTACGCTGTGCTTAAAAATGTTGACGCCTCAGGGACCTTCTAACATCGAAACAAGCATTAACCATTAATCACAAAGGCAACATAAACACTCGAGAAATGTCCGGACATCAGCGCACCTAGTACTCCTTCCTCAGAAGTAATTTGGGACTTACCTCAAAGCTTAACATGTTCTAAGTGGGGAAAAAAAACACAGGAATAGAACAAACTAAAAGGTCAGATTAAAAATAGTCTAGCCCACAGCCTCTAGAGTTCAGCTCGTCAGTACGAAACCACCTTCTATAAAACTGTTTCTGTCTCTGGAGAGATCAATCTCATTTCCCTTCATCCTCATCTTCGGCAGGAAGGGCAGAGGCGCACAAGCTGCAATCTCCATGACGGAACGAGGAAGGAAAACGAGATGGAAAAAATCGTTAGCATCAAGCTCAATCACTAGGGCATTTCCTTCACGTGAACTCGTCGTGTTGAGCTGAAACTATGGCATGGGATCATGGTATTTCAAACATCAGGTCGCTCCCGATATGAGCGTTGTTCATCAACTGATAGACAGTCAGTAAGCAATGAAAGCTGCACATCAGTTTTGCGGCTAGGATTCTCGATATAGTAACCGTCTTGCACAATAATACAATACTTATATGTTTCTAGGGTTGTCAAAAGTACCAATACTTCAGCACCAAGTCGGTACTAAAAAGAAAGAAAAAAGTTTACGGTACCGATTTTCATAAGTAGCGATACTGATGCGCTGCCTGACAGGTGTTCAGTCGGGAACTTTTCATGGGTGCGCCGTGCAACAAGAAGACACTGGAGCCAAAGCAGCAGCAGCAGCAGCTCCGCCGGTTACCATGGCTGCGTCCGAAACCGCATACTTATCTACTATATAGTAGGTGAAATACATGTATTTCTCTCGGAGGCTCGTTTTCCGCTTTCGGTGCCGCCAAGTGTATAAAAGCCGTGCCCCTAAAATCTATGTGCAGATAGATTAACCGTGCTTTCAGGAAGAGCGGCTACTTATTCGCAGTATTTATTCAAGCAAGTGAGTTTAAACTGATGGTAGCGGTTGCATTATGAATGTTGTAGAATAGTTTAATTGGAGCGTATTATTGCAAGAAAACATCCTCTTTTTCGCTTACTTAATGGTAGCATACGCGCATTTGAAGCTAATACGGTCAAGAGTCCTTATTAACCATGTAATGCTTTAACTTTTATTGGGATAAAATAAATGGGAGGACATGATGGGGTTTACTAATTGTACACTCCAGAGGAATTTAATGACCAATATATCTGAAATGTATGTGTTAGAAAATAATAGATGTGTGGCTAGGACTGTTTATGTCGTTAATATCAGTATCAGACAGAAAAAAAAATTTCTACTCTTGTCTGGAGAACTCTAGTAGCTTTAATAATGATGTACTTGAAGTATACAGAATGGCATTTTTAAAAATACATTTTAGATTGATATTTAACTTTGTTAATAAAATAGTGTGTTGTTTAATTAGCATGTTTTTGTGTTTTGCTTTGGTACCAAAATTGGAACAGAGTACCGTGGAATTTTACTGGTATTGGTAACGACTACTGAAATTTTGGTACCGTGACAACCTTATAAGTTTCATCCTAAAATGATAAATGATAGAGCCAATATAAAAGCTCCATAAGCATAACACAGAGTTTCATTTAAAACGTATAAGATGTTGCTTTTTTCTGAGCTACTGAAAAGGATGGATGGCTGACGTAAACAGTGTTGGGTAAGTCACTCAAAAAAAAGTCATCCACTACAGATTACTACTTTAAAATCGCAATTTGATGACATTGCTGATTACAGCATGTAAAAAGTAATCAGATTACTAATTACTTTACTATCAAACCTGCAAAAATACACTACAAAGTGAAACTCATAGTTCTTTCAGTACTTTTAGCACACGTCAATGTATGACACAATCAGAAAAAGTTGGATTTATCATAAAACTTGCCTCAGGTGTTGTCACTGTTTGTAGGACTACCAGACCGGTAGAATATAAAACTTTTCTAACTAGGTTAGTTTGGTGTCGCTAGCCAAGGGGAGGCACAACTAAGCTATCATTGTATGGGTTTAGCTGTTACAGTGCCATGCAAAGTACATTATTTTTCCTTATGCTCTGCTCCGATCATGTTCACTTAAACTGGAACGCATATAGACATTTACACACCTTGTTTTCCTGCTCAGCATGAGAGGATGTTACTGTTTCAGTTTCAACCCATTTACTGGTTAAAAAAAAAATTACATCGGCGTATATCCATTTTTTCCCCCTCACACTGACTGTGTGAGCTAGTGTTCAGCAGAATTGAGAGACTGTCAGCCAATAAGACGCAAGTATTTCCAAGTATTTTCCTGTAAACCCTGTCTGATTGGTCTCGCCTCCATTCGCTGAAAATATAAAATTACAGGCGTCTTCTTTTACTTCTTGTTCAGTTACGTAGGTGACAAACCGCTCCAACTGGAGAATTATTCGGGGCTAAAGAAAAAATCTTTAGGGCAAAACGTGATTTATTTTAAAAATGCATTTTACTTAATATTGTTTTCTTCACAATAAATTTGTTCTGCAAGTAATGTAATTTTATTGACATCAGTAACTGTAATCAAATTACATACATTTAAAATGTAATGCGTTACAATACTGCGTTATCAGAAAAAGTCATTAGATTACAGTAACACATTACACCCAACTCTCATCATAATACATTTTTATTATATACTGTTATTATAGATGAAATGGAGTACCATGAGTGAGCGAGAATTTAGAGAGATCATTTATTTGATCAATATTAACCAAAACAGCTAACAACTGTCTCTAGGACTTAGAGCAATATAGACTTAAAACCTTACCATGATATTTCATGCTATTGTTTGCAGTAACGATATAAATGTCGATATGAAAAATACTAACATTAAAAACGATCTTTTTGGCCACATCAGCATAGTCGTGAAAGCCGTGCAAACAAAACATTGGTCCAAAAAAGTCAAACTTAATTCTGACCATCATCAAATACTAAACTATACCAATTAAAGTAGGCTAAAAAAATAGAATATGAATTTTATTCGCAAATTCAAGCGCCAGTGAAAATGCAAACAGCAGCACTCTCAGGATTTAGAACCTTTCTGAATTAAAGGCGTTTGCTTTACGTTACTCGTTGACAACTCTGAAACCTCCTTTCCTCAAATTCTGCTCTGTGTTTTTGCTTGAGGTGGTGGAACAAATTTGATGGGTTTTTCCACCTTTTGTCGATACAGGTTTATGACACACTTTACAAAATCCCAGACGTTTCGTTCACGTTTGATCTTCTGTATCTTCTGTATTCTTCGCCCACGGTTGGAACACCGCCTTCAGTCGTGCTTGTTCTCGGTCTACATGCGAGACACACACGCTACGGAGTGTAAACACGGCATCAACTATATCGTCGATATCACGGGATGACAAATTCTTATCATGGGGAGGAATTGTACCGGTATATCATGGACGATACGTTATGGCACAGCCCGAAATGTGTCCACGTTCTCACTGATTAGTTGTTTTAATTTACTCGCGTTGACTTTTCTCAGTGAATTTGTATCACTGACTTAAAGATTCTGCTTCTCTCTTTTGAAGTGAATGTGTGCGAGTCATGATTTTTTTGTGGCGAATCTGTTCATGTCAATAAAGACCATTGACCCGTCTTCACCTTTGATGACTAACGAATATGGGAACCAAACAAACTAAAAACATTTAGCACTTTGTTTTATCAGCCAGTGGGACATTACCAAGTAACGAAGCATTGTGCCAAAAGATGTGTTGAATTCAGGTGTCAGGTACCAGGTGTATCGAACTGGGACTTTTGGGTGGAGCAGATCACTCAGTGGTCGACCTCAATCTTCAAACCTCTTGAAACGGTGTTTCTACAGAACACTACAGCATAGCGATCTGTATTTAATACAATCATTTAATATAATCATTTTTCAAATGATTATCAAAATTTTTACTGTTCCAGGTTCGTATTTAGTTACTTACCCAGAGATAATGCTTTCAATTCACGCAGAAAATGTGGGATTCTTTATGTTTTTGTTGCAATATTACATTTCAAGTAATATTCTACTACTCATGTCCACCATCGTTTGTGTCCACCATCCTACAACATCACGAGAACTCCGGGTGTGTCTTAATCAGCTCCCTAGCTCCCTAGGTGGTGAATGAGTATATCATATACAGGAGTTGGGACACTGGTCAGGACTCTGGGTCACTACACACTGGTACACTGATAACTCAATTACTGGTGACATGACTACGTAGTCACGATGTAAAACATTCCTACTGGTATTTAATCAACAACAGGAAGGACCGATTTCTTCCTGAGATTATATACATCATATAAATTTGTTAGCTTAATCACACGTGTTTCTGTCATGGTATTTCAACCAGGATTGTACACTAGCTAGTGGATTTAGGGCCGTGGTGGCTTGGCGGTTAAGGCTCTGGGTTACTGATCAGAAGGTCTGGGGGCTCAAGACCCAACACTGTCAAATAAAGTTAAAAATTGCTTATGTAATGAATCATTTGAGAGCTACGATAACAAGCTGCTGTAGATGAAGCTGGCCGAGAGTTCGTCCGTCATTTTTGTCGAGATGAGAGGCTTCAGAAATTCTGAATATTATTTCCAGTAAAAGGGAACATAGAGAGCATCAACGCTCCCTGGTTTTTGCAGTGCACTGTGGGATTTTTTTTTAGGGGACGAATGTTCCAGTGCATTGGCACCCTGTCCAGGGTGTACCCCGCCTTGTGCCCGATGCTCAATGGGATAGGCTCCAGGTTTCCCGTGACACTGAAAAGGATAAGCGGTGTAGAGGACGGATGGATGGATGTTCCAATGCGACGGAGACAGTCCTTAAAATGGCCGACTCCCTGATCAGTGTCCTGACTACTGAACTAGGTAGCTGATTGAGACGCACCCTCCTACTTTCTCAGGTAACATTATGTAATGCGAAACTGACACTCCACTAGGGTACAGACAGCTCTGTAGAACTGTGAGGCCTAAAGTGTTCAAGTGTTCATCTGTCTTGCGTGCAAACACAAAGCGCCTCTTACTAAACCTTAGCTGACAGCTGTTACTGGCAAATAAGACCACTACAAGGTGTTACTGCCTGAGGAAAAGAATAGATTTGGTGTTGTGCAGATATATGAGGGAGAGTTTTTACCGAGAGATCATGTTTTACTTTTAAAGCATAAAATAAAATGCTGTACCTGGCTCCGGCGTATGCAACAGTGAGTGGACGTCCAGGGGCAAAAACCTTTATGTTATGAAAGTTACAACTGACCTGGTCATTCGTTTTGCCCAAACTCCTAACTGTATTCACATGGTATTCGACAGAGGTTCAACACGCCGTGCCTCGGTCATGTCCAGGTCCTTTCGTCCTGCTAGCCTATATGCCTTTATAAGCCTTTACTCAACTCCCAATAACTTTAGACTTGTGGGGTAAAAAATAAAATAATTATATTAATATAGGCCAAAATTTATAGGCCAAAAATTTACTTTATTTTCATTATATTTTTGACTTGCAAATAGTGAAAATATTTCTTCTTAAAAGTCTCATTATTTACATCTATACATCTCTGACTTCATTTACATGGACAGCAGTAATCTAATTATTGACCTTATTCAGAATAAGACAATATTGTGATTAAGGTGTTTATATGAGTCGCTTTTAGAATATTCCTTTCATGTTCAGGTTTTACATGTTACAGAACATAGATCGATTAACAGCACACGTCATTACATCCCCACACCACGCCGTCCGACGTTCCCTCCAGAATTTCACGTATCGACATACAGTTGGTCTTCGTTATGGAACCGTATACAGTTTTGGGTGTTTTTATTTTTAATTTTACGTAAGCTTCAAGTGCAGTTAATTATTTGTCATGCTGTACGTGCAAACAAACGACTGCTTGAAGCCGTGAGCTGCGTCCGAAACCGTATACTTACCTACTATATTGTATATAGAAATACGTGCATTTCACCTTCTATATAGCAGGTAAGTATGCAGTTTCGGACGCAGCCGTGCTGTCTTGTTTGCCGTCAAACAGTTGAGCGCTGCCGTGTGTGATCATGTCCTGTCGCAAAATACGGTGAAAACTCCCACACGACGTTAATAGTGTGATTAAAGTGTGTACATGTCTGTAATGCACTTCGATAATGCGATTAAATAGGAATACTCCACATATCTGAATTCGATTTGTGTTTATTTCGAGTATGACTTTAGTCAGATTAAGGTCATCAATAATCGCTGTTTACATGCTAGTTTCTTAATCAGAGTATTGTCTTAATCAGGTTAATATCGGATTAGTGCTGTCCATGTAAAACGTACTTATAGAGGAAGTGTCAGTTTCTTCTCTCACCCTTAGTTGCTGACTTTTCGATGAATTTGAAAGCATGGTGTGAACAGCACACTACAACCTAAAAATAAACACATTGCGGTTGTATTGCTACATATTGCACTGCGTTACTAGACATTGCATTACTTTATGCAAGCTGACTATAGTGGGCTCATGTGGAAGCCATGTTCCCCACTGAATATTCCATCACAAACTTTTGAGATTCAGCAAGACGCTCGCATTTAGAAATAGAACGGTCACACAAAGGGCGATGAGATTCTCGTTTGGTCATGGAGAGCACCAATGGAAACAAAGCAAATTGCCCCTCTGACTCGGGGAAGACTCGCTGAGCCACAGCTGTCTATCGATACCCCGGCTACTTTCGGAAAGTTGCAGGGAAAATGGCCAAGTGCACTTTTAAAGCGCAGGCATTATTAGGGCGTCGCGGTGGTGCAGCGGGGAGGTTAACGTTGCTGCCTCACAGCTTCGAGGTCCGCAGTTCGATCCTGAGCTCGGGTTACTATCTGTGTGGAGGTTCTCTGCATGTTCTCCCAGTGTAGGTCTGCGTGGGTTCTCCAGTTTCTCCTCACTTCCTGAATACAAGCTGCTTGGTAGAATGCCTACGCTAGGTGTGAATACGTGTGTGTGATGGACTGTCACCCCGTTCGGGACGTATGCACTCCCATCTTGCGCCCAGCGTTCCCGGGATAGACTCTGGATTCACTGTGACCCTGACCAGGATAAATCGGTTACTAAATAATGAATGAGTGAAAGACTTAATCTCAGTCACTCCAGTGGAAAAATGAAGTCCTACTCCTAACAAGCTCTCAAACAAAACTCCTGCATTTCTGTTAAGGGTCTTCAGGAGAAGTGACATAAATAAAAGCCATTTGGGATAAATAGTTCAGAGCTTCTTGTGATATTGTCTGTAAACGGCTGTTTGAAAGGCTTATGATATATAAATAGTGTATATAAATAGTGATTAGACGTACTAATGGAGAATACAAGGCCCAAGGCAAGAGGTGGAAATTTTAGAGGGGGGAATTATTTTATTTTTCTTTCTTTTTGGTTTAAGGAGAGCTTCTTGTTTTAAACCCCTGAGTTATTAACGACTCGGTGCATCGCTGGTGTACTTATGAAAACAAACACGGTGTCGGGTCGTGTGTAATTTTGTGAACTTGAAGCTCTTACCCGCAGATTCGCCAGTGTTGATCCAGTCCGGGTTTGCGACGCTTGCTATGGCAAATATATCCGCAGCCAGAAAGAGACACCCTGAAATGATGGTCAGTTTATCCATGTCAGTTTGTGTGGAGGTGAGCTGCTGAGGGGAATTTGTCCTGAAAAGTGCGAGTGGTTCAGGGGAGCGGTTTTAGCCCGAGCTCTCCGGCTTGAGAAACGCTCAGACGCGGTTTAGCCACATCACTGCGCGGCTTGCGTTCCGTCCTGCTACTATATGGTCCACCCGCGAGACAAGAACCGCGTTTACATCTCAGGACACGGCTGTTAGCGTTTGTGTATCCGTTAGGAAGTGGTGTGTCGCTGCTGAGGGCCCGAGACTCATTCGGTGCAGCGGCATTCGGTGAGCGCGGCTAGCAGGAGCAGCGTTAGCTAGCACAACACGGCCCCGGTGTGGGGATCCGAGCGCCGGACGGCGGGCCTACAACCACTCGACACCCGAACACCCATCTGGAAACGCGTTTGAAGGCGACGGTTTCAGCCGTGTGACCGATATGCGATACGCGAGAAAGTCAGAATGACGCGGAGAACGCTGTTTGTTGATCCCGAGCGATACCGTTATGCGAGCGGAGATCCATCCTCCTCCTCCTCCTCCTCGGCGGTGTGTTCATGCCCCCTCCTACTCGCTCCAAGCTCCTCTGCTGGAAGCGCATCTGCACGCAACGCGAGCTAACGCCGGAGCATCGAGACGAGCCGCGGATGCGCTACGGAACCGCTTCAGGGTTGTGTCGAGACTCCTCATTTAGTGACGACTTGATCAAAATACTATCTGACAATTTAAATAAAATTTAAATAAAATAAAAAAAACAACGGAAAGGGAATAATAATAATAAAAAAATTCTCCTGATACACTTCTCAGATGACATCGAGTAGCCAAATCACCCCCAACGCAGCTTTGTGACATCAGACGCACAACAGCCTCCGACGTCACGTTTAGGCAAATGTGTTCACGCGAGATCTCAAGGGTGCTTATTATTATTCCAGAAACGACACGACTTGTTAAAACAGTTTGAGTCCAGGATATACACGTCGTGGAGGTAAAGATTCAGTGTAAAGGCACAGTTCAGAGAGAAGTAAGAATTGTTGCGATCGCTTATGACTTCGAGGTTAGGGCTCTGAGCTACTGGTCAGAAGGTTGTGTGTTTGAATCCCAGGGCAATCAAGCTGCCAAAGTCTGGACACTGACCAGTGCCCTTAATCCTGATCTGCTTTGCTCAGCTGTAAGCTGCTTTGGATAGCAAAGTGCTTGCAAAATGAGCAAAAAAAAAAAAATACAATCTTACCTCACCACGAATGTAGTCAGTGCGCTGAGATGGTTGGTATATGACATTAGTTTATTGAAGGATGCACTGAAGTAACCCTTTTAAAAAATGAAAAAGCATAGACCTCCATTATTTGCTAGGTACAGACATCACACACAAACCATATTGTTTCAGACAAACTACTTTTAGTGTAGGTGGCATGGTGGTGCAGTGGGTAGCATTGCTGCTTCCCAGTTCTACTTCCCAGTCTCTGGTTTAATCCTGAGCTCAGGTGTGGAGTTTTGCATGTTCTCCCTGTGTCTGTGAATAAATAAATAAATAAATAAAACAAGCAATGCATTGTCATTGGAAGCTACAGAGTCAGTCCCATTGACTCCAGTGTAGAATCTGCTGACAGCAAGCCAAGCAATTCACAGTAATAGTTCATTATGTAGTGTAGTAACTATACTGTATGATACATAATAAAAGTTGCTTTATTTCAATAAAGCCTAGCACAGAGGTCTATAATGCTGAAGTTGCTCCATTTGGAGACGACGTATACAGTGAAAAGGCTCATGAGAAAACTCATTAGGATATATAAACGTCCAGATCCAAGCAGTTTGTGATCTGAGGAGTACTGTAAGAGGGTGTGAAGATGAACTGTGTCAGCACTGAGTCAACAGCAGTTCTGCTCGCTTTGCTTTTGCTTTTGCAAGGTCCTGTTTAGAAATATCAGCTTCAGCTTACAACCCTCACCTGACTGAGCAAGTGCAGCTCTGATCACTTACAACCAAAAGAAACAAATGAACACTAAGTACCACAGGCAGAAACTGACATTCTGCTTCAATTGTTCATTTACAGATTTTTGGATGGCCTTCCTCTGTAACTTTTACTCCTCTGCAAATATTTGAAAAGAAGCTGGCAATTATCGAGATTAATTCTATTTTTTTATATTCATGTACTGCGTATAGGTTTATACATTTTTCTCCCCCATTAACTGCACAAAACATAAAATTGTATTTTTTTTTCAGGTAGAAGTTCATTAGAATCATATTGAATCATATACTATTGGATATCACTGGAAAGTTAACATCCTAAAAACATAATATTGTGTAATTCATTCATAGGCGTCACAGACATTGTCTGTTTTACTAGCAAAATAGCTTTAGCTGTGTGAATTGTTTGCCCAGAAGGGGGCTCACACCCCTCCCTTTTCTAATCACCCAGCTCACCAGCAGCTAAACACAGAGTCATGATACTCTACACACAGAAACCCAATAGTGTACGGACTAATCTCAGACTTGAGGCAATAAAAGAAATTGTTTGTTAATACTAATCGAAAATGTCCGATAAGTCGATTTTCATTCCGCCGGTGGAATGATACGCCAGTGTACTGTGAGAAAGGGTTTAAACAACACAACGTTACATACTGAAAGATTAAATGTTTCCAGGGGTTTTGTTTGTTACTGACATTACGCTTATCTGTTTGTTTGTTTTGGCTCTGCCCATGAGTCATTTTTCTCAGGTTTCAAAGGAAGCGTGTCCACAGCATTTCAGACACAGGATCACAGGCCTTAAAGCCAGACTCAATGCCTTAAAGCCATATTTTGATGAAACTGTTATGTGAAAGTATGCCAATTGCTTGTCTTATCCCAATACTATCAAAAGTCTTTCGTGAAATTTATTTGTTAAAACAACTTTTATATACAAGTTATTGCATATTTAATTATCTATGAAGCATCATTTCCATATTTTGATTCATTTTTAAATGATTATAAAGATTTTAAAAACTTACATTGATGTTGACCTTCAACAGAAAGTTTCATTTCAGTATGGATTTAAGAACTTCTAATAATGCCTCCCAATGAAAATTCTAATATTGTCTTAGTGGTTAGCACGTTCGCCTCGCACCTCCAGGGTTGGGGTTTCGATTCCCACCTCTGTCCTGTGTACGTGGAGTTTGCATGTTCTCCCCATGCTGCAGAGGTTTCCTCTGGGTTCTCCAGTTTCCTCCCCCAGTCCAAAGACATGCATTGTAGGCTGATTGGCATTTCCAAATTGTCCACAGTGTGTGAATAGGTGTGTGTGTGTGTGTGTGTGTGCCCTGTGATAGGTTGGCACCCCATCCAGTGTGTCCCCCACCTCATGCCCAGAGTTCCCTAGAATAGGCTCCAGGCTCCCCGCGACCCTGTGTAGGATAAGCGGTACCGAAAATGGATGGATGGATGGATTCTTTATCATAATCCATTCTGTAATTCAGAACATTTATTATAGCATCAAGGGACAGCCAATCAAGGCCAATAAAAACCTTAGATAAGATCCAAAAGGAAAATGTAATTAAAAAAACGTAAATGTAAATCTTTAATATGTAATAAAATAGAAATGTTCTTATAGCGCCACATGTAAAATACCACTGACTCAACAGTAAACAGCATTAAGGTTGTTTTATATAATGTTATGACACTTTAAATTAACAGGCCAGAATCAGCGTAAGAGGCACTGATTAGCAAGATACGTATCTTAGACCATCCATTTTCTCACATTTACAGACATCTCCCCAAAACTCTCTGAGCAGACTAAAGACATCAGCTTGTGTTTTACTTTTCTTCTGGTTTTATTCCATGTGCTAATATGGATTATTTTGCAAAAGAATATCACTAATTTTTATTCCCATTCAAACCCTGTGATCAGAAACACAGAGATCTTTCTGCTACCATGAGCTCACCTCCATGATTAGAGCTTTGGCCCCGGTCATATCAGCTCCTTTGTGGACGTTGAGGTAAAATTACAGCAGGAAGGATAATGTTTAGCCTGCGTACTGTATGAACAGCAAGACTGCACTGCAGATCTGGAAATACGCCATGCAATGACATCTGATATGTCTGCCTCATGTACATATACAGAACATCTCCGAGAAATAGAATAGCACTGCAGGGTAAAAACTCCACCTCCAGAAAAAAGACTAGAGTTATTCGAGGTGATAAATGTAGCACAGTGACTAATTACATAAGGCTATTCATGTACTTACTCCAAATAACTCCATCTCCATCTGTGCATCTCCAGCTGTGTATGTATGTGTGTGTGTGTTTTAAAATCCTATTAAATTTACAGAAAGGGGGCATGATGGGGTCAGGGGTTCAAATCCCACCTCCACAAGGAGTTTTTCTCCCCATGTTTCGGGGGTTTCCTCTGGGCACTCCAGTTTCCTCCCCCATTCGAATCATGCGTTGTAGGCTGATTGGCGTTTCCAAATGATCCGTAGTGTATGAATGTGTGTTTGTGATTGCGTCCTGTGATAGGTTGGCATCCCGTCCAGGGTGTCCCCCACCTTGTGCCCCGAGTCCCCCTGGGATAGGCTCCAGGTTCCCTGTGACCCTGTGTAGGATAAGCGGTATGGAAAATGGATGGATGGATGGATGGAGCTTCAGAGAAAGAGAAAGAGAAAGAGAAGCTGGTGAGGGAATGACTGTTTATTGCTGCTCTAAAGTAAGCAATAAGGAATTAACTTGTCACACAGACATTACACAACACTATCATTAAATGTCATTATAAATGGTTAAACCAGTTGAAAGCATTGGCAAATTGCTGTGGTATAAGAGGAATAAAACACTTCAGGAAGTGCTATTATAGCGAAATAGTCAACCCTGTAACTGGAGGGTAGTAATGGGACTCCACTTTATTGCTTTCCTATAACAGGAATTCCTCGTCACGTTTTATTTTTTACATGACACACCCATTGTAACATAACTGGGAAATCTGACCATTCATTTTATCATTGCTCAACGGCAAGGAATGATAGTTTAGCTGGCTAACACTGAAGGAATTTCCTTGGCCCATCTGACCACAACGAATAACAGCATTGGATTTCTTCAGTTCATTATTAGCTACTGTCAGCTAATGATACTGAATTTGGAACTCTTGTGTACTTCATAAGATGTAGCCTGTTGTTATATTAGCTATAACTTTTTTCCCCTAGCATTTTTCTCGTTACTCAGGACATACACAGCCACATTATGACATTTTCCACAGTTGAGGATTAGACTGCCACCTCCAATAAATTCAGTATTGATATCCTGACCACACCACTGTAAAAGATCTGGCTGCATCCTTGTCCTTCAATGTGTTTGAAAATCACTTTGTCATGCAAGCCACCTTTTCCTCTTTTAAATTCCACTATAAACATACAGAGACTGTTATGAAGCAGAACACACATGCTGAAACAAATATTCACAACTCATTACTCAGAAAATCCAGACCGTAGGCCATATGTTCTCTCGATGACATCACGCTGAAGGCCGACAGCAGGCAGCATTGAGAGGAATGAATTCGCTCTGTGTTCCAAAAGGCATCACAAGACAACAAAATGAGATCAACTAACCTCAAACTGCTTCCTTCAGTTTCCTTGACAGATCCTAAATACAGACACTCTTTAGTCAGAAAAAAAAAACAAAAAAACAATGGAATTGTGTGCTTATGTGTAAAAGTTTGATTTTGTAGCTTGGGGATAAATGTGTAGAGATTAACAGTGGTTTTGGACCACATCTCTGTCACATTCCTTACTGAAACTATAGTTCAGAAACCAGTTTATGTACATTCAGCTACAGGGTGTCCCAAAAGTCTCCTTAAATAGGGAAAATTAACACTTTTCAGCAAAACGTCTTCCAAAAATGTTCATACATGGTTTAGATTATATACATATGTGGGTTTTTTCCCAGATAGCCTTAAGAATGCCTTTGACAAAAGAAGAACATACAGAAATCATTCTCATGGCTGGATCAGGAAGCTGCTGCAAGGTTGCGATGGACTTTAACAGGAAACATGGCGAGCACATCACACAAACGACACTGTTTCCAAACTCATTAACCAATTCAAAAAGACTGGAAGTGTTGAGGACCGACCGAAAAGTGGACGTCCACGAACACCCAGTGACGAAGACACAATCGACATGGTGCTGGTAAACACAGTCTCCTAATGTTTGAAGACTTTTGGGACACCAGGTAGATTTAAGCAGAGTCCCACAGAGGGCTGAATTAGAATTGGTTTTCATACCAGTTTCAACTGCAGACATGATATTCAATACAATAAGCCCAAATATAGCAGCAGATGATTTTTTTTATTTATTTACATGGCTGTAACATGAGGCTGGGGTCTACTACAGGGTTTCTCAACCTTTCGCCCACTGCAACCCACATTTTTTGAATGGCAGTCATTCATGGCCAACCTGTCAATTACTAATTGAATCTGTTTCTGTTCAGTAAAACCGTACTTGAGAACACATTTAGCTGCCTTTGAAAAAGAAGTAGTCTCTGTATCAAATACAGGCTTTCTTTAACAAAAGAAAAGACGCATTTTTCCAGACATTGAATTGTGTTCAGGCTAGCACGGTGCATTGAGCTAGTGCATACGTACTGTAAGAGCAATGCTACATAAAGAGACCTTGATTGAGGTCTATGATTGGACAGCTAATAAATGACATCAGCCTTTTACATAAACCTTGAGATATGAACATGATTCAACAATAGAGGTCACTGTTACATTTATTACATTTACAGCATTTGGCAGACAGCCTTATCCAGAGCGACTTACACTTATCTCATTTATACAACTGAGCAGTTGAGGGCCTTGCTCAAGGGCCCAGCAGCGGCAGTGATTTGAACTCATAACCTTCCGATCAGAAGTCCAATGTCTTAACCACTGAGCTACCACTACCCCAACTCGGTCTCCTAAACATTGCAAGTAGTAGTTTGTACTCATGACGGAAAGAGCTCGAGACCCAGCAGACAATGATCCACAACTTACTCAATAACAGTTGCAACTGAATAGAGTTTCTATTCTAACATTAATCCATATAAGAGTTGAACATGGGGTACTAAATGGTAAATGGTAAATGGTCTGCACTTATATAGTGTTTTTATCCAGAGCACTTTTCACTGTGTCTCATTCACCCATTCACCTACACACTCACACACACACCAATGGTAGCAGAGCTGCCATGCAAGGCGCTAACTTGCCATCGGGAGCAACTTGGGGCTCAGTGTCTTACTTGGGGTACTAGGTAGCGTTGCTTCCTCACAGCCCCACGATCACCAGTTCAAACATCATCGTGGCTCTGCCTGTGTAGAGTTTCACATATTCTTCCTGTGTCCTTGTGGGTTTCCTCCTGGTTCTCCGGTCTCCTTCCACCTTCCAAGATACATTACATCACATACCGTTAGTTGTAAATGTGTGTGCATGCTGCCCTGTGAAGAACTAGCGTCTCATTCAGGATGCGTCACTGCCTCACGCCAAGTGTTCCTGGGATAGACTCTGGATCCACCACCACCATGATTGGGAATAAAGCAGTCACTGAAGATGAATGAAGGAACCGATACGTTCTCTCTTTGTCATATCCTTTCTCCTAAGTTTTTCATGGCACTCTCTGTAGCACTTCATTTGTAATTAATACTTAGGTTATTAACCATTAACCCATGGCGTCCAACCTTTTCTAACTGGAGGCCTGATGGAGATAAATATGGAGTCACACAAATAATAAAGAACCATTACATTCCCTTTAATGCCAATGACCAACATATTGGGTACAAACATATTCTTCTGTACTGCTATGTAAATAAAGATTTTAGTGTTCACTAATATTATGTTCCTTCATCATATCATCTGATTACTGATAAATGAAACAAAATACTTTCTTCTGAATGAAAAGAATTTATTTCTCTAGGTAGCCGTATTCACCTGCGTTCACGTTCTGTTTGTCATGTTGAGCTATAACATGTTGGGCTATAACATTACTATAACATGTTGGGATAGACGAGAAACACGAGCGGTTTTAGATGGAATTATAGCGACACCCAGTGTTCAAACCTGGAACTACATTCTAAAACGCCCAAATAATAACAAGTAGTCTGCGTCCCGGTGGCTTAGTGGTTAGCACGTTCGCCTCACATCTCTAGTGTTGAGGGTGCGATTCCGCCCTGTGTGTGCGGAGTTTGCATGTTCTCCCCGTGCTGCGGGGGTTTCCCCCGGGTACTCCGGTTTCCTCCCCCAGTTCAAAGTGTCCGTAGTGTATGAATGGGTGTATGTGAGTGTGCCCTGCGATGGATTGGCACCACGTCTTGTGCCCGATGCTCCCTGGGCTCCCCGTGACCCTGAAAGGGATAAGCGGTATAGAAGGTGGATGGATAGTCTGCAAGACTACAAACCACACCTATTTATTACAAGAAACGCCCATAAGCAAATCACACTACACAACATTACCATGCACGCGAATTTCGTCAATTTCCCTAACCATGTAAACTTGTAATAGTGGGCGTGGTTTGTAATCCTGACGGATGTTGGATACACTTGTAAATAGCAGGCTAGTTTTAATGTTTTATTTATTTATTTAATACATATCTTGGGAAATAGAATATAGTATATGAGAAAATATTACAAACAAAAATAATACCTGCCTGAGTGTCCACCATTTCTACCAGTTAAATTTTGTTCCCCTCGCATTGTTTTTTTTCTCTCTCTCTCTCTTTCGTCTGGTTCAGAGAAAATATCTAATCTACTACTTAGCTCTTTAAATGTCTAGTTAAACTAGATTTTTAAAAAAGTAGCCGCTAGGTTTAACAAGTAATCGTTTGTAAAGGTAAACGTAAATGTAAAGTGAATATGGGTGTAATACCGCAGAGCTCCGGTAGCTGGCAGTAACCGCTCAGTGAACACAGAGTGCAGACGACGCAGAAGAAGTCGACTGTTCCGCGTAGAACCGTAAATTAGCGTTATAGCTAAGTAAAGCGCGGTTGATTATAACACCGTGTGGATTAATCGCGCCAGTTTATTTCTACATTATCATCAGTTAAATTGGTGCTTTGTCCTCCGTGAAGCACACGCCGAGAGGACGACTAGATTATTCATCCGAGGAAACTTTATTCTCAGACAGGAATAATGGTAAGCAGAGTGTTTCCCTCCTGCATGGTTACCGATAACTTTATGACCGGTGGTTAATCTGCTAGCGGGCTATGGAGTATTTCATATAACTAGTTAAAGAAGAAATTATTTATTATGAAAATATCACGCGTATACCAGAAGAATGAATTTTATTTTGCGTAAGTGAATTTGGGTCACTCTATAGTTTCGAGTTAGATTTGATTAGTACAGTTAGCATTTGAGCGTCACCCACGTGCTCTAGAAAGCAGCTCTGTGCTCCAGGTAATTTCATCGGTGCAGATTATTAAACGGCTGGTAATAAATTGTGCATTCAAATTTTATTCATCCAATATTTATTCAATCCTTTTTCAGACCGAACCGGAAGTCAACCCAAAGGCGTATCCTCTGGCAGACGCCACTTTAACTAAAACCATCCTGGATTTGGTGCAACAAGCTTCCAACTATAAACAACTGAGGAAAGGAGCTAATGAAGGTAAAGTAGCTGGGTTTAGGAAGTACTCCGCTAACAGTTGCTGGTTCTCTTAACAGTTCTATAACATTTCTATGACCGGAACTTTATGGGAACCCGCAGTAGTTTTGAGAACTTTCCTCGGTGTTCCCAAACAAGCTTGTAGTGACCCGGGATGGTTCTGGGAACGGTTCTGTAACGTTAGAGAAACGTCCTCTAAACCAGAGCTTCTCCACCTTTTGTGAGCTCTGGATGGCGAACAATGCACAACAATTATAGGCTATATATTCAACAGTCATTGCTATGTGTTGCTTAATGTTATTAATATTTAACGTGAATAATATTAACATTGAACATTTCAAATTGAATCAAAACATTTCAAGATTTTTTTTTTTTTTACATTTTATTGCTAGTGAGACATTTAATTTGACTCTGAATGATCTTTTGTTTATTTTATCCGTCAATGCGACACTTAAACTTGTTTACCGCCCATAGGTTTTTTGCAAATTATCATTTCATTTGTAAAAAACAAATTGGTTAAATTTAAAACATATCTTTAAATTGTTCTTACATTTGATGGATGTGATATTTTATTGTATTTTGATATATATATTTTTTAAATATACATTTTACAAACTTTCCCATGGACCCCCTGCAATTACACCACTGACCACTAGGGGTCCGGTTGAGAACCATTCTCTAAACCAGGGGTGTCCAATCTTATCCGGAAAGGGCCGGTATCGGTGCAGGTTTTCATTCCAACCAAGCAGAAGCCACACCTGAGTCTATTCAAAGCCAAGATCAGCTGATTAAACGGGTGGAATCAGGTGTGACTCCTGCTTGGTTGGAATGAAAACCTGCACCTACACCCTTTGTGAATAAGATTGGACACCCCTGCTCTAAACCATCCCTATGCCAAACTGTTTAAATTACTATTAAACCACAAATACAAATTTAACTCTGGTTTAACTCACAAACATTAAGAGTGCTAAGCCAGTGGGGGGGATATTTTATTTGAGTTTGAATGTGTCCACATGCCCACTGAGAATTTATTTTATACTGAAATTAAATATTTGAAATTTCTGTAGCCAAAATTATTTTTTGGTTGTGCAGAATATGTAAAGCTATAATACAGAATATTTTTCTCTGCATTCCCTTTTGATCAGTGGCCCATCTGTTGTATTTTCTATTTGTAATGTAGGTTAACTGTTTCTCTTAGAGGTCAGCCGGTTTGCCACCGATTGCTGGAACTACTGATAGCTTATCCCTCAGTGTGGGAGCCACTGAGAAGGATCCGCTGTCATTATACAGTAAAAGAGCGGCCTCTAGAGGCGAAACATAAACTGACAAATTTTGTTATTTGAAGTTTTTTTTTTTTTTTAAATTAATTTTGGGTGTTGCTATTTTTTGTTATTTGGAGTGTAATCAGAAAGTATATGCCACTTTTTACATGTACGCTAGGAAGAGCGTACAGTACACGTGACATAAATTTCGTCATCAACAGAGTACGCTCGCACTTTATGCACCCCTCAAATTTTCTTTGTTCGCACGTGTGCATTTCATTCTTTTGCACTACTTAGTTGTTCCACAAGGTGGCAACAGTGAGCCAGGGCCGTTGATTCTCAACGAATTTACTTTTCTGAGCCAATTGTCTAATCGCATGATTTGTTGAGGCAGTCACATGACTTTTTTTTTTTTTAAGATGCGCATTGCGGGTTTTATTTGGTAAATGTTTTCATCTTAGTTTGTATGCATGTCTTATCGAATAAAATATCCGCCTTATTTGAGCACTAAAGTTTGCTCATTTTGGAGAAATAGGAACATTTCCAGAAAGTTAGTTTGTAGTTACAAAAAATAATACCTAAAAACAATCTTTGGCAGAAGTTCATTGTTGGCTGTCAGATAACTATAAGAAAATGTGTTTGTTTTAAATGCTGGGTTTTAACGATCCCAAAATGTTTCAGGAACAGTACATACTTTGTTTTAACCAAAATAGAACGTTTTCAGAATGTTATGAAATGGTTCTCAAACAACCAAAGGGGAACCAATGCTAAAGTTAAGGACACTAAACTCAACTGTGTTTGCTAGGTAACTAGTGACTGGGTTGAACTTCAGTGGTAATCCATATGTAGTATTGATTCATCTTTTTTTCCTCTTTCGTTCAGCCACCAAAACTCTCAATCGTGGGATCTCGGAGTTCATAGTGATGGCTGCTGACGCAGAGCCGTTGGAGATCATTCTTCATTTGCCGCTGCTGTGTGAGGATAAGAACGTCCCGTACGTGTTCGTGCGCTCCAAGCAGGCCTTGGGCCGAGCATGTGGAGTGTCCCGGCCTGTAATCGCCACCTCAGTCACTATAAAGGAGGGTTCACAGCTCAAGCCTCAGATCCAGTCTCTGCAGATGGCCATTGAGAGACTGTTGGTCTGATTGGGCCTTGGGGGAACTAGAAAAAATGCTAACTGCAGTTTTGAATGAGCTTGTTTAATTTTTTTTTTCTTCCTTTTTTTTTTGAAAACACTGAAGTGTTTGTCATGTTTTAATTCAGATTATCCTTAAATTTCCCTTTTCAGTTGTACTAATCACTTTAAAGTGATGTATACATTGACACTTCATACATTTGGTTTCGTTTTACTTTTCTTTTTTTCTTTTTCTTTTTTTTTTTAAACTTTTGTAAAATCTACTGATCCCTGTTTGAACACTTTCTGCAGAAACTATTTTCCATGCTTGTAATAAATGAAATGTTCACCTACACCTTGTGCAGTTGCTTTAAATTCAGAGTCCTGTATAGATGGCGTTGAGGCACAACTTCCTGTTTCTGTGCAGTATAATTCTGAGGTTAATAAAGAAGAACATAATCCCATCATGTTTCATAAAAATCAATAGTTCAGAGCTACAGGAACCTGGAGCTTATCCCAGGGAACTCAGGGCAGAAGGTGGGGGACATGCTGGAGGAGTGTCAACCCAGTCGCAGGGCACACAGGTTCACATATCCGTTCACACACAGTGACAATTTGGAAATGCTACTGAGCCTACACCACATGTCTGAGGACTGGGGGAGGAAACCCTGAAGCACCAGGAGAACATGCAAACTCTGCACACAGAGTGGAGGCAGGATTTGAACCCTGGGGGTTTTGTCTCATAGCAGTGGTGTGAGGCAATTGTCATACCCACTAAGCCACTGTCCCCTGCTACAGAAATCAGTGGTGGTGAAATGAAGCTTATTGAAGCCTTTCTCAGTGCACATTGGCTTAAATATCCTGAGTCCTATTTATACAGCAGTGGAGTTTAGAAAGTGTTGAGTTTTTAAAACAATAAAGGCAAATGGTAACTATAATAGAAACTGTAATAATGTCATTTATTTATATCGGGCAACAATAATCGAATCATATTATAGTTGATGGGAAAAGGTGACATGATATCTGTTATGAATAAAGGATAAAGTGCATAGCACTATTATAAACTAGTATATGTGTCTGAAATGCACAATGATACCCAAAGAATTGTGTTGTGTTGTGAGCATGCAGCATGTCTTCTGAGTTTGAGTGCATAATTCATGCACTGAAAATGTAGATGCTAAACCTTTCTGTAGAATGCATTCAGTAAGTAATAAAACAATTTGGGACCATGTGGACAAAAAAAACATATCGCCAAAAGTCCTCATTAGTTACAGATTCCCCAGCTGAAGCTTTTCTGTGAGGAATCTAAGGAAATATGCTGAGATTAAGGGTGGGGTCCAACCTGTTGCTACAGGAAAACTTTCACAGATGAATTTTGACATGATTTGGTTGGCGCAGTAGTATACTATGTGTCATTAGTGGGGTGAAAAGCGGTGACAATTATAACAGCCCCCACTGCCCAGGGGCCCCACTAAATCCCATAGTTATGCTGTAGAGGCTCCTACTCAATGAATAATTATAGTTTATATTTTACAGCTACAGCTTGTATGCCTGAGAGTTTAATGAAAAGCACAAAAACATGCAATTTCATGAAAGACATTTTCCAGATATCTATTCTCCCCTCCCTAAAATGGTTTAGTCTTTTTATTATATTTCTGGTACTTTTAAACATTTGTTTTATTTTATTATTGTTATTTTGTAAGAAATCCCTATTAGGTTACATGACACTGTAGATATGGGCCTTCATGCCCATATCTTATACCAGGGGTTCCTAAACTTTTCCAGGGCAAGGCCCCCCAAATGGCATTGACATTTGACCGAGGCCCCCCTTTTGCTAGATGTCTTTAAAACACATTAAAAATACAGACTTCTGAATATATTTCCCCCTTTTTTTATTTTATAATTACATCTTTACATTACATTACATTAGGAATTGATTGTGTGTGTGTGGTTGTCTGAGAGTGAGAAAGAGAAAATCATGTATTTATTTATTTTTCACACCAAATTGTTGAGGCCCCCCGGGCGCCCCCTGGCGGCCCCCGCTTTGAAAACCACTGTCTTATACCATATATGATATGGGTGGAGGATGGTGTGGGCCCATATCAATATTTATTCAAGGGGCCCAGAACTCCCTAGCATCTATTCATGTCGCCATATTACGAAAAGGAATTACGAAGAACTATTGGAATAATGTCCTAATGTAACTATGACATTGTAGTTGGCAAACATACAGTATAATGGATCAAACAAAGTTTGGGGCATTCACTGCCACAATGAGCTGCTCTACTCTGGGATGCCAGACTCTACAGGACTCTGGATGTGTTGTGCAGGACTGTTGAACTATAAGGACTGTTGAACTATATATGTGTTGCTTAGTTACCGCCAATGTGATGGACACGACGCCTTACCTCATCCCAAAGATGCTTGTTAGGATTACAATTGAGGGTCAGTACAGGACACTGATGCTGTGAAGACTCTCTGTCATGGTCCTGGAACCATTTGGTGATGATATCTTGTGACCAGTGCTTAATCTGTAAATCTGCAGGTCCCGGGACATTAGGAGGGTATCGATCCGGCAGGTCGGGAAGCACAGAAAGGTTCTGATCCTCAAACTTACAGACATGTAAAAGTGCTTCCACTATCTCACGTAGCCAACGATATTCAATGCTGATAGCAAGGTCTGTGTAATCAATCACACTGGTGCAGTGACGTAATAGCATAACGAACTTAATAGAAGTGAGTATTCTCAATACAAAGGGAAAGATTTATGAATTGCACACTCTTTCAGCTTATGTGCTGTCACCTCAGTTAGCTACAAAACACATTTTCCCAAAGCCCTTCAAAAACAAAGCTTCATTTCATACAGTAAGCGTACTTACAATAAACTAACATTAACTGCACAACATAATCAAGAATAAAGTCGTCTTACCTACGATAAAATATTCCACAAAGCTGTCATGTCAGTGTCCCCCTACTCTTCCCTGTGTCCCTTACGTATCCATGAGCACACAAATGGCTCGGGATTGTAAGCGGTGGACCCACCACCGTTCAAAACCATGTTCAAAACCATCAGAGATGAAACGGTGTGGATGAGAAGAGATGCACACTGCGAGCTACAGATGAGATTCATTTGAGAGAAACCCTGCTTGCGCTCCACTGGAGATAGGTATGGTGTTCACAGTAGCCATCAACTGCCTCAGTCCTTCTGGAACGGTTGGTCTATTTGACTCCCTGTACTCCCTAAAAGCCCAAATGACTGTACATGGGCTGTTAATTATATTTAATTTCGGGCAGTCAATCTCACTTTCGAAGCCATGCGCAGGTTGACAACGTTTAGCCTCGTAAACACTTCTAAAAAGTCCTCCACAATCAGGCTAGCGTTATCACTGCTAGTCATGGGAACGGTCACCAAACTGCTTTGGTGAGTGACCTGATGCCACTCACTCTCTTGGACTCTTGCCTTTTCAGTATTTTGTTTGCGTTCTTGATAACTGCTTTCTTTTCACCATGACACACTCTACAGCACATGCTACGTGACTGTCGGCTTCTCTTCGTGACAACGAATTCAGGTGAACTTTGAACTTGAAATGATTATGTTATGTGAAAGATACTACTGATTGGCTATTAGCAATATTTGAGCATTTCTATTTACGATTTTTGTTGTTGTTCTGTTTTAACTTTTGGTGAATTAAAAGCTGAAACTATTTGTTTTGATAATATCGCTGCAGGAGATTTTACTTCCAGCTGCAGAGGTGCCGGATCCACATAAAAAGGTTCCGGAACGCAGGTGTGCTATAGTTTAGAGGAACAGGATCCGGCTCAAATTAAGCTCTGCTTGTGACTTGTGCGATTACATCACCAGCAGTGTTCTGATATGGACAAACTGTTGCCATGAATGCATGTAGTTTTGGGTACATCACACTGTCCAGATGTTCTTCACCGAGTATCAGGGACCAGTAAAGTGTACTAGAAAAACATTCTACACAACATCACACGGCCTCCACCAGCTGTTCACACCAGTGGCATGAAGCTGCTTGGACCGCATTCAGATCCTTCCAGAACAGATCTGATGCCTCAGTGCCCTCTGGAGACAATAAATCTCTTCTTGTATGCTGACATTAGCACTTGACAAGGACTTCTGCTCTTGTAATCTGCAGTTCGATACTAATCATTTTTAATAACCGTTTTATTGTGGCCAGGGCCGCAACGGAGCCAAAGTCTATCCCTGTAAAAAGCCCAGTAGTACTAGTAGATGCTAGTGCATGCATGAGTAACACCAACTATCATAACACATTCAAGTCTCTAAGGTTAGGTGTTTGACCATTCATTAGACCATCCATCCATCCACTCATCCATCCATCCTCTGTAACTGCGTTATCCTGGACAGGGAGGCAGAAGATCCAGAGCCTATCCCAGGAACACTGGGCAAGATGCGGAAAAACAGTCTGGCTGGGATGCTTGAGCACATATTCACACCTAGGGACCAGCTTGTTTTTGGGAGTTTGGAGGAAACTAGAGAACCTGGAGGAAACCCAGAATGTCAGGGAGAGAACATCTTAATAAAAATAAATAAATAAATAAATAAAACCTCTGCACATAGAGTAACCTGAGCTCTGGATTAACCCACAGACACTGGAGCTGTAACGACGCGACGCAACGCTACTCCTCGCACCATCCAGTTTTGACCATCCCAGCACTTCATTTTAAAACTGACTTGACGCTAGGAAATGGGGAACTGCCTGACTTATAACGCACTCTGCAGTCAGGTGATGCATGATTTGTGGAATGAGTTTGTAACATGATTATAGTGTACATAATAAAACCGGCAGGCAGGTGTACAGTATAACACGACTCAGGGGTTATGAAGATATTCCCTGGTCATCTGCATTGCTACTTCTAGTAAGCGAGATGATTGCTCCCATGACTACTCCCATCATTTTTAAACCATCATGAAGCTGACACAATGACACTTTTTTCCCCCATCATGAACTCACTGAAGCGCTTTGACTAAATTGTATAAAACAATTTTAGAACCGTTTGTGTTTTGTGCTGAGTGACACAAGAGTCTTCCGGACCGTCACTTTAATGCTACAACACCTTGTACATTAAATTTAGACTGAAAAACATAGGACTCACACCCACTTTACATGCATTTCTCCTTAAATGGCAACATCTTAAGATTTTTTTTTTTGCGAATATGGCCCCATAGTGTCTTAAAGCGTTAATTTAGAACAGTGAGTGACTAGAAAGTCTTAATGAAAAAGAATTGTGCAATTTTTAGTGGTTTTTTTGCTTTTTTTTTTACATTGCTGAGCTACTGTATAGATATAAAACATATGCGTGTGATACTCTCTTTCAGATCCCTTAATAGACAGAAAATTTGTTGTATAATTTTTTGTACCATCTCATCCATACTAGAGCGTGGCAGCTAAATAACACAGATAACCCACTGTTATACAATGTCTAACATACAAACCTAATAAGTACAAACAATCACCAAAATACAATACAAAAATATTTCACTATAGTGGCGGTTAAGGGGGTGGGGAGAAACAACATCACTATTTGACCATTGTGAGGTGCTCAGAGCTCACAGGGTACCCTGTATACATGTTTCCACACATTCAGGGAGATGACGTACACAGACATGTGCTACACATGATAATCATCCATCCACAGCAACGAATGGACTCCACAACATTGGCACATGAGTAGTTTCGTTAGTTTCATCAGACCAGCCGGTTCGCTAGCGTGTCCTTTGCAAACTGAAAACTACGTCCATCGAACGATTCATTCTCTCATGGCCTTCTCTCTCACACACACACACAGCCCCATGGTTGCTGGGTGTGGCAGGCACACAGAGTGTGAGGCTTAATGCACATCGTTATCCAGATGCCATCAGTCCACAGGAAACTCGGCCTCTGCAGCAGTGCCGGGGTGTCCAGCAGCGTGAGATTCTTTCCTCATCTGCAGAGAGACACAGCTTAACCAGCTACGACTTGTTGGCATCTCGCCAACAATTTCCCAGCTGTCAGTCTTGTCACAGTACCGCTCAATTGTGTCATGGTACCTGAGGAATAAGGAGTATTCACGCAGTTTAGGATGGACACGTGACGAACAATATAAGAGACAATGAAAGAGACAAAGAACTGGCTACTTCAATTTAAAGGAGTTTTTTTTTTTGAATAAGGTGCAAAATGGCAGCCTGGGAAAACCTTTTACATGGGCGAATATTGACACTTTCTACTATGTATAATTCTGAACGCCACTTTTCCTTTTTCATCTTTCTCAACCAGATGTAAGCAGGGTCCAAAAGTCTGAGACCACATATCATGGACCTTTTCTTTCTTCATTAAAATAGTAAATAAACAGAAGGTTTTAGAATTCTGAAAAATTTAAAACAAAGAAATAAATGTTCAATATCTTGAATATTTAATATTCAAGATTCTGCACTATTTCTAGGTCCCTGACATAATTTTCTAGTGGTTTCAGACTTTTGCACCACACTGTATTTCTATAATTTTACTCTCAGTGAGTTCTTTTTAGTTTACGCATACATACTGATGAAAAATTAAGGGGGAAAACACACACACAAAGTGTCTCAGTAAGGTATCGGGGCTACCATGAACCACCAGAACAGCTTTGATGTGCCTTAAAATAGTGTCTCTGGAACAGTACTGGAAGGATGAACGCCATTCTTCTTAATGGTACTCCCTCAGTTGGTGTTTTGATGATGGTGGTAGAGAATGCTGTGTAACATGTCTAAAATCTCCCAGAGGTGTTCAATAGGGTTGGGATCTGGAAGTGTGAACGGCATAGCATATGTTTCACATCATTCTCCTATTCATCAAACCATTCAGTAAACCCTCGTGCTGTGTGGACGGGGGCAGAGTCATCCTGGAAGGGACCACTTCCACCAGGATAGAAATGTTTCATCATAGGATAAAGGTGATCAGTCAGAAGAACTTTGTATTGTTTTACAGTGATACTTTCCTCGAAGGGGATGAATGGATGCAAACCGTACAAGCACAATGCCCCCAGAGCCACGGACTTTCCTTTAAATTGTCATCCATCTGTATATACACCGATCAGCCAGAACATTAAAACCACTGACAGATGACGTGAATAACGTTGATTATTCACAAGTTAGGCAGCAAGTTACAGTCAGTTCACGAAGTCAATGTGTTGGAAGCAGGAAAAATGGGAAAGCTTTAGGATCTGAGCGACTTTTACAAGGGCCAAGGTGTGATGGCTGGACGACTGGGTCAGAGCATCTCCAAAACAGCAGGTACTATGGGCTGTTCCCAATATGCAGTGGTTGGTACCTAGCAAAAGTGGTCCAAGGAAGGACAACCGGTTGTCACCAGGTGACAGGGTCATGGGCACCCAAGGCTCATTGATGCACGTGGGGAGTGGAGGCTAGCCCATCTGGTCTGATAAAATGGAAGCGCTATTGTAGCACAAATTGCTGAAAAAGTTCATGACAGAAAGGTGTTCGAACACACAGTGCATCACGGCTTTCTCCGTATGGGGCTGCGTAGCCAAAGACTGGTCGGAGAACCCATATTGACCCCTGTCCACTGTGCATGTGAGTATCACAACTGGACCATGGAGCAATGGATGAAGGTGGGCTGATCTGATGAATCACATTTTTTCTTTTACATTAAGTGGACGGTCGAGATGGCACCAGAATGCGCTATGGGAAGAAGGCAAGCCAGCAGAGGCAGTGTGATGCTCTGGACAAAGTTCTGCTAGGAAACCTTATGTTCTGGCATTCATGTGCATTTTACTTTGACACTTACCTAAACATTGTTCCAGACCAAGTACTTCATGGCAACGGTATTCCCTAATGTCAGTGGCCTCTTCTAGCAGGATAATGCGCCCTGCCACACTGCAAAAATTGTACAGGAATGCTTTGAGGAACATGACAAAGAGTTCAAGGTGTTGACTTGGCCTCCAATTTCCAACAGATCTCAATCCCAATCAAGCATCTGTGGGATGTGCTGGACAAACGAGTCCGATCCATGTTGGCCCAACCTCGCAACTTACGGGACTTAAAGGATCTGCTGTTAACGTCTTGGTGCCAGATACCACGGCACAACGTCAGAGGTCTTGTGCAGTCCATGCCTCAGAGCATGGATCAGAGCTGGATCCATGGATCAGAGCTGTTTTGGAGGCACAAGGGAGACCTACACAATATCAGGCAGCTGGTTTTAATGTTATGGCTTTAATGTTTAGATAATACTCCTCAGAGTTACCAGGTCTGACAATCTAATTACACCCTAACGCTGTATTTAGTTATTTATTAAATTGCAAAAACGCTTGCTAGGTACACCCAGGTATTTATAATAATCTAGAAATTGCTGTTTTAACTTTCTAGCGGTCTCTTGCATTGAGTGAATTTAGGGCTTTAGGCTACCTCTTCCATACGAGTGTCATTTCTTGCACAGACTTAAACACTCCCCACTTCCAGAATTTTTGACCTATCCTGGGCACTGTTCTGTATATGTCACTTAATAAATTCAAAATGAGATGATGCATGCAAAATTTCTGAATCGTGAACTTTCCAAATGGGTTAAAGAGCTTTTTTTGATGGCATGTATGAACTTCATGAGGATCATGTCAGATCATCAACCAGAGTCCATGTCTCGACAGATCAGAGCTGTTTTGGCAGCACAAGGGGGAACTACACAATATTAGGCAGGTGGTTTTAATGTTATGGCTGATCGGTGTGGATCACAGTACCAAGTGTTTCAGCGTGTGGTAAAACCTGCACTATATATTGACTCTATATAGTCAAATGACAGTGGCAAAGAGAACATAAATGACTACTGGACATTGATTTTGGTATGCTATCTGGAATCATGTCTGACCTGTCCCAGCCCTCCTCTCCTCCCAACACATAGATTTTCCCATCCACAACTGCCACTCCAGGCCGATAACGTCGCTCCTTCATTGGTGCACACATAGTCCACCTGTTACTCTTTGGGTCATAGCATTCTACTTTATCTGTGTTCTCTGTTGAGGCATGCCATCCACCTTAGCAAAAGAAGAAACAAGTCCATGTAATGAGTAATATAATATAAAATCTTTGTCAAGCTCATGCTACACTACAGTATATGGCTAAAGGTCTGTCGACACCTGACCATCACACCAAACTGTTGCTACAAAGTTGGAAGCACACAACTGTATAGAATGTCCCTGTGTGGTGTAGCATTACAACTTCCATTCACTGCAACTAAGAGGTCAAGCCCAAACATGAGTAGTGAAGCCCAGCAGGACAATGCCCCTGTGCACAAAATGAGGTCCATGAAGACATGGTCACTAATGCTTTTGTGGCTGAATGAGCAAATCCCCACAGCCACCTTCCAAAATCTAGTGGAAAGCCTTGCCAGAAATGTGGCGGTTATTATAACAACAAAGGGGGATTGAATCAGGAATGGGATGTTCAAAAAGCACATGAGGGTGTGCCGGTCAGGTGTCCACAAACTGTTGGCTATATAGCATATACAGTCATGTGAAAAGATAAGGACACCCCATAGAAATAGTTTTTTTTGTTTGTGTTGCTTTTTTACATATTTGGAAAAACCAACATTTGATCCTCCTTAAAACAGTGCCTATTAATAAAGGTGATGCACTCTATCAAAAGACACAGAAAATTGACATTTTATAGTAATTTTCACAATTTAAATTAACAAAAAAATAAAAAACAGATCAGTCACATGGAAAAAGTAAGTACACCGCTACATTATCACATCTTTAAATCCATAAAATTAGAATCAGGTGTTTAAGAATGGGTGCCAGTGATTAGAACCTGCTTAGGGAGTGCAGGTGGAACCGGTCTTATTTATACCCTTCTCATATCTAGTGTCTTGTGCTCCCTTTGCTATTGAGGTTTGTGGTGTCATCATGCCAAGATTTAAAGAGTTCTATAAGACCTTCAGGAGTCTGGCAAGGGATTTAAAAGATCTTCAAGTTATGTATGTGTCATTCCACTATAAGGAAAATTATCTACAAATGGCGCAGATTTCAAACGACTGTCAATTAGTCCAGAACGGGCTGTCCCAGCAAATTCAGCCCAAGAGCAGACTGTCTGATGCAAAAAGAAGTCTCCAAGAACCCTAAAATTTCATCACAGGATCTGCTAGTAAGCCTTGTAACTATTGGTGTTAAAGTACATGCTTCTAGAATCTGAAAGAGATTGCACAAATTTGACCTCAATGGGAGGCGTGCCAGGAAAAAGCCTTTGCAAGATTATAGTTTGCCAATGAGCATATAGACAAAGAGCAAGCCTTTTGGAATAATGTGCTCTGGACAGATGAATCAAAGGTAGAGTTGTTTGGCCACAGTAACAGCAGACATGTTTGGTGCAGACCAAAGTCAGCTTTTCAGGAGAAGCATCTCATACCAACTGTGAAGCAAGGTGGTGGAAATGTTATGGTTTGGGGTTGCTTCACTGCCTCAGGGACTGGACAGCTTGCATTCATTGATTCAACTATGAATTCTGCATCATATCAAAGACTGCTTGAAGATAATGTGAGGCCATCTGTCTGAAAACTTAAGTTGAACCAAAAGTGGACCTTTCAACAGGATAATGATCCTAAGCACCCTAGCAAATCCACCAAGGAATGGCTCAAAAAGAAGAAATGTAGGGTTATGGAATGGCCTAGTCAAAGCCCTGGTTTGAACCCTATTGAAATGTTGTGGGGGGATTTGAAACAGGCAGTACATGCAAGAAAGCCCCCAAACATCTTACAACAGAGAACATTGCATGGAAGAATGGTCAAAAATTCCAGCAAGCCCAGTGGACAATTATTCAAAATGCCTAAAAGAAGTTGTTTCTGCTAAAGGGGGCGATACTAGCTTCTGAGGCCAAGGGTGTACTTACTTTTTCCACAGATGAATATCACACCCATTGATATTTCTGGTGAATGAATGACTGAAAAAGTTATTTTTCCTTGTGGTTTTGTTCAAGTATATCATCTTCATTAACAGGCACTGTTTCAAAGATGATCAAATGTTTGCTTGTCCATGTCAAAAAATCCAAATATTTTTCACATGATTGTAAATCATTTTTACATGTCCATTTTACCTATAACATAGATTTTGCCCTTCAGAGTGCAGGCTGCAGACCCTGAGCGGGCGATCTGCATTGGAGCCACTTCTGTCCACACATGCGTCTTAGGGTTGAAGACCTGCGCAAGGTCGGTTCCATCTCCATCTTCAAGAACTGCACCACCTAAGGGTAGGGTTAGAGCTCTGTATCTTAGCTTAAACATCTTTTTTATTCTCAATCACCAATCCACAGTCATGTGAACGCTACCTGTGACATAAAGCAGTCCATCCAGTGCAACCACAGCAGGACTGGTGACAGCCATTTTAACCGACTCCATGAACTGCCATGTATTAGTGTGCGGATTATAGCACTCAACCGAGTCGAGACGAGAGCGGCCCTCCCAGCCTCCCACTGCAAACACGTATCCATCTAGCATCACTAGACCTGTGAGGAGCCAGAAAAGTTGAAGCACAGTCAAATAAGCCAATGGATTGACTGCTGTGTGACAAATAATATGCCTGTTTTTGCATGCCATGCTCACCTAGTTCTGATCTAGCTACATTCATTGGAGCCATCTCTAACCATGAATCAAAGCAGGGGTCGTAGCGCCACATCTCTCTGCTGGCCGAGCCATCTGGGAATTCACCACCAGCCAGATAAAGCATGGAACCTGCTCGACACACAGGACAGACTCAGGACAACTCACAGTACCATAATTTCCGGACTATAAGCCGCTAATTTTTTCACACGCTTTGAACACTGTGGCTTAAACAATGATGCGGCTAATTTATGGATTTTTACGGGCAAACGAGCTTCATGCCGCCAAAACATTTAACCTCGTCACATCGGACCAATGAAATTACTGAACAGGTCACAGTGGACCAATGAAACTGTTGGGAATTAAATCAAACGCACTCACACTAAATTCTTCAGATCAGTCATTTTGCGCTTCACGCACACACCCTCATCATGGAAAACACACAAAGAAATGCATATGATGCAGCTTTCAAGTTAAAAGCGATCGATCTGGCTGTCGAAGAAGGAAATAGCATGCGAAGAGCAACTTTTGCTCAAGTCTGCCAGTGGATCCCAACAGCGTGGAGCAGTGTCAAAAAATCTACTATCACCAACGGGTTTCGAAAGGCTGGACCGCTGCGTGATGAAGAGGACAGCACAAGCTCAAGGGCGAATTTGCCTCGAGACGTAAGTGACATTGAGAGCGACAACGAAAGAGAGACTGAGGAAGTGTGTGACGAAGTACTGGTAATTCTGAGGCTGTTCATTTCCGACACTGAAGAAGACGACTTTAGTGGTTTTAGTGCGCAGGAGGAAGATGAAGACAGCGATCAATGACTTTTTCTGGTAGGCAACTGTATTTTTTATTTTTTTAACCAGCCGTGTTACAGGCACTGTTTGGAAAAAAAGCATTTACGGTACGTATTTAATTAAAAGTTAAAAAAAAATCTTTCTGTGTAACATCTTTCTGTGTAAATATCTCATGTTACAACGTTGACACCTGCGGCTTATAGACAAGTGCGGCCTATATATGTACAAAATTTTTTTTCTTTTTAAAGTTAGTGGGTGCGGCTTATATTCAGGTGCGCTCAATAGTCCGAAAATTACGGTACTTTATAAATCAAAGGGAAAAACAGTTCAGAGTGAAATATAATCATAGACAATGGTATTATCTGTAGAATCTAACATTGAGATGTGATGGGAAAAATAAACCAATATAACATGCATTAGATTTGCTACTAGAAAATTCTTGATGTAGATAATATTTGACCATTTACACTTATCTGACAATAATTCAGGTATTAATTCACGCAATCATTCAATTAACCAACCACGTGTCAGCAGCGCAATGCACAAAATCATGCAGGTACAGGTCAAGAGATCAAACACCAGAATGGAGGAAAAACGTGATCTCAGCGGCATGGTCATTCCTGCTAGACGGACTGGTTGAAAGGAAGGAAAAGACTAAGACGCACAGAACTACGCACTCACCTGACACCACCAATCCGTGCTTACTCACAGCAAACGGAAGGCAAGCGAGGCTTTTCCACTGGCTGGTCATGGGGTCAAAGCTCTCCACGCTCCTGAGCACGACTTTATCATCCTCCCCTCCCACTGTCACTATAACCTCAGCTGTTCCTGTCACAGAGATAAAGGTGTTGATTAACCGCAAATCAATACTAAACTCAGCTCTGCAGATAAAGCAAGTATTCATGAGTCAGTGCGCAGTGTGCTCGTTATACCCATGGCCCTGCGAGGTCGAGTTCTGGGGCTGTACAGTTCTCCTCTGCGGTCCTGAAGCAGCAGGAAGTCCTTGGCTTCAGAGATCAGTTCCTGGCACTTCCGGGACTCTTTCACTACATCCAAAGACTCGATCACGTCGTGGATGTAATAGGGACTGATCAGAGGCAGCCGGATGTGTTCGAGAACCTTTCAAACACAAACAGATGATCATTTTACATGCGTTATATCACCGAAACGCAATTCAATTAGGAAGAGATCATTAATATAAACCTCCGATTTGCCTCATGTCGGAGCTGTTGTTAAACAAATTCTGACCAACTGGAAATGAGAATTCAACAGTGCTGTGGTATCAATTGAGATGAATAAAATAAAAGACCCATTGAGACCTATTAGCTAAAATCCTGAGAAATGTGCAGCCCTTTCATTTGTGTTTTCAAAGTGAGATAATAATCAATGTTGTGTGGGCCAAAATGTCTTCAAAATGATGTAAGAGACTGATAAACTCTACAGAAAACATTGACGTCCGGTTATTTTTTGCTAAAGGTGGTTCTACGTGTTAATGAATGACAGGGTGTACTTATTTTTCCCCACCTGGTTTCTGAATGTTGGTTTACTTTTTTGGGGGAAAATGACCTGAAGCTATTTGTTTGTTTATAGAAGTTGGTGAGGAGCACAAAATGTTTATTTAGGCCCTGATCAATAAAAAGAGAGAATTGACAGAGGAAGTATTTTTCCCATGCTTACAGCCAGCTTGGAGTAGATGACCTTGCATAGACTAACGTCAACAAGATGAGCAATGCTTGGGTAATCCGCCACATGTTCTCACTAAGCTGTCTGGTGAAATTGAGCTCTACGGGCTTAACATAATATATTCCATATACACTCAGGCAGCATGGTGAGACTACACTGTTCCCATCAACCTAGCAACAAATGAAGAGCAAAATCACTAAGAGTGACTTGTGTTGCTTTCTAGCCCTCCTCCATTACTATAGAGTACACAATATCATCTTCTACAACTGTAATTATGAGACACACAAGCATAAATACGGCATATACAGTGGGGGAAATAAGTATTGATCGCGTCAACATTTTTTTCAGTAAATATATTTCCAATAAGGACATTTACATGAAATTTTCACCAGACATCAGTATTAACTCAAGAAATCCGGAAAGATAAAGAAATCACAACGTTAAAGTCCATAAATAAAGTTATGTGTAATAGTGGAATGACACAGGAAAAAAGTATTTAACACGCTAAGAAAAAGCAGTTCTCCAAGGCAAGGAAAGGCAAGGAACCAGCTGAAATCCGTAAGTAGATAGAAAGTAATTATACCTCCTATCTGTACAAATTAATATCAGCTGGATTAGTAAATGGATGGTCTATAAAAAGGCTTTTTGTTACCAAGGTGTCACACAAGAAAGATCTCATGATGGGTAAAAGCAAAGAGCTCTCCCAAGACCTTCCCATCCTTATTGTTGCAAAACATATTGATGGAATTGGATACAGACTTATTTAAAAACTTCTGAATCTTCCAGTAAGCACCATTGGGGCCATTATCCGCAAGTGGAAGAAACATCACTCCATCATCAACCGGCCACGTACAGGCGCGCCTCACAAGATTTCTGACCAGGGAGTCAGAAGAATAGTCAGAAGAGTAGCCCAAGGACCACTCGGAAAGAGCTCCAGAAACACTTGGGGGCAGCAGGTGCAATCGTCACAGAGAAAACAATAGGCACTCCACTGCTCACGCTCACGCTCACCCTGCAAGACTCCATTATAAAAGAAAAGGCATGTCGAAGCTCGTTTAAAGGTTGCTACAACTCCTTTGGACAAGCCTATGAAATACTGGGAGAGTCTAGTCTGGTCAAACAAGAGCAAAATTTTACTTTTTGGCTGTCATACTACACACCATGTTTGAAGAAGAAATGGCACTGCACATCACTCTAAAAACACTATACCAACGGTGAAGTTTGGAGGTGGAAGCATCATGGTGTGACGCGGTTTTTCACTGCATGGTACTAGCAGCCTTCAAATAATTGAAGGAACGATAAATGGAGCCCTTTACCAGCAGATTCTAGAGAAGAATCTGCTGCCATCCACTAGGATGATGATGAGACATGGGTGGACTTCCAGCAGGACAACGATCCAAAGCATACAGCAAAGGAAACTCTCAATTGGTTTCAGAGAAAAAAAAACATCAAGGTGTTAGAATGGCCCAGTCAATCACCTGACTTGAATCCAATTGAACTTGGATTCAATTGAAATTGAAGATTTAAAGACAATATATTTAGAAGAACGGGCCAAAATCACACCTGAATACTGCGGCCCATTAATTTCTTCATACAGGAAGCGTCTTGAAGCTGTTATTACAAACAAAGACTTCACCACTAAGTATTAAATAAATTTCAGTTAGCTTGTTCAATACTTTTTTCCCGTGTCATTCCACTTTATTACACATAACTTCATTAATGGACTTTAATGTTGTGAATTCTTTATATTTCCAGAGGTATTGAGTTAATACTGATGTCTGGTGAAAATTTCATGCGGATAGTTTCATTGGAAATATATTTTCTGAAAAAAATGTTGATGCATTCAATACTTATTTCCCCCACTGTATCAGTCCGTACAAGATTTTGATTGTTTGATTTTGATTGCTGCGGCCAAAAATGCTTGATTTTGCAGTGGCTTTCTTCAAAAATCGCGATGCTGGGTTTTTGTGCTTTTTTTTCTTGCGGAAAACTACTTGAACTGGCAAAATTGCAATTGCACTAAACTGTCTTTCGCATTGAGGTTTTTTGGTAAATGAGACCTTTTAGCTGTACTCATGTTCAACACACGTGAACTGACGGGGATGTTGGCTGAATGTGCGTTGAGACAACGTCACATGACACGTCTTGGCCCAAACCTGCATAAAATCTGAGGTCATTTTGAAAAAGTTTTGTCAGCTCCTCCAAATACTGCAGAGTTCGCTTGATTTTGAGTTAATTTCTGCAATCGCAAAATAGCGAAATCCAAGAGGGACTGATCTATACGCTCTTTAAAGAGCTCCTGATTCCAGCTTACCTTTTCAAAGCTCTGCCTGCGGGAAGCACACTTCTCCAACCAGAGCATGGCCGCCTCAAACACAGTCTCCTCCTGTGGCACGTTGAGGTGATCGCTAGAAATAATCTCGGTCAGTTTATCGGCACACAGCGAGAGGAACTCCTCCTGCACCAAGCACAACAAATATCAAAATGAATGTTCACAGATTAACGTTCAAAGGGAAAATGAGTCTCCAGTGATGTACACTGTTTACTTATATACACAATACTGTACACCCTACATGTTGCTTTTTTATATTTTCTGGCTTTTGTATTGGTGTTTGAGTTAAATGACAAAACATTCACTTTCCAAATGAATGTAATGTCACAGAAAACGCTTGTACATCGTGAAAGAACTTAACGCAAGTAATTAACAGAGCAATTCTGAGACAAACACAGACGTGTAGTTGAGAAGAACTGCACATACTCCAAGTTGCCTGGGATAACACACCATCCAGACTTCTTATGAAATGGTGTAAAGACTGATTATATTTAGTTTTAGTGGTTACAAGACTTAACGGTTATTTCTTTTCACTTTTCGTTTCAATCATTTCATTGCATCTTCACCGTACAGAATTTCTTTACATGTGACAAAGACAATACTGTAATTAACCTCTCTTCCACCAACACGTGGAGATCTGGGAGTTTCTAATAAGCAGTATAAAAATTACACCATGAAGGATTTACTTCTGTCTTTGGGAACATATTTTATCATCCAAGGTGAAATCCTTCAGCAATCAAGGATATCCACAATGTACAGACAGTCACAGACAACAGTTAAGCATTCTCTCCATGCCCCTCCCCCCAAACAATAATTTTCACGTTGCACTACTGACATCTATTTTAATGCGGTTTATAGCTTCATTTGCTTTAATTGTTGCCGTGGCGATGAAATGACGACACCCACCCAGCCACCTGATTTTAGTCTCAGGAGTGAATCGATTGTGCCTGCTGACAACTAGCTCTTTTGTAATTGACACATTAAAGGAGCGGTCTGTCATTTTTCCAGCCCTCTGCGGCGTGAAGAATTAGCAGCAATTTCAAAGCAAACAATGA
This sequence comes from Ictalurus furcatus, assembly GCF_023375685.1. Lineage (NCBI taxonomy): Eukaryota > Metazoa > Chordata > Actinopteri > Siluriformes > Ictaluridae > Ictalurus > Ictalurus furcatus. The sequence goes on along the minus strand of NC_071256.1, from coordinate 28,853,875 downwards.
TGAGGCTTGTGTTTTCAAATCCACTGCCATTGTTGAAACTATTTGCCGTTTAAAAGGAGTTGCATATTTGTTTTGGATGGGGGGGTGGAGCTAATTTCAGGAGTAGAAAAAGTGTCAACAAAGAAGAAACTGGCCCCACCTGTTGGCATACAGTGCTAAAGTGCTGCTGGATGTACTCCATGCTGCAACGCTCCAGCTCTTTACACGAGTGAGCCTCAGCAAAGCAGTGGATACCCACACAGTTGATCTCGTCCATCTGACGCTCCATGAACCTGCAGCAGGCTTCACGCACTGCCATGACGTCCAGCAGGTTGGCTGCAGCCAGGAGGGCCTGTACGTTGGCCTTGGAGATCACCACCTCGGCTGTGTAAGCGTAGCTGACAAGCTGGCCGATCATCTGAGGCTCCACGCCGTTGATGGCCACTCGTTCCTGCCGCGACTCCATCAGGTCAGTGGAAAACATAGCCTATGAAATTGGAAAATATATATATATATATATATATATATATATATATATATATATATATATATAAATAATCACGTGGTGCATTTCTGTCAGAAATAAAAAGAGTAAAGAACCACACGAGGCTTACTCTGAAGTGCTCCATCAAACTGACACACTTCAGTAAACACGAACGGATCTTTACCTGGAAGTAGGAGCTGAAGGAGGCAAGAACGATGCGATGACAGGGGAACTCCTGGCCTCCACAGCACAGCGTGACATCGCAGAAAGCATTGTTAAGCCTCAGGCTGTTCAAGCCTTCCAGGACCTTGTTGGGATGTCGAGGCTCGACAAACACATAGTCTTCGCTGTCTGACGTCCCGAGTGGGGGACCCGGGTCCTCCACACATGGCGATGGGGCCAGCATGGCCAGAGCAGGGGCGCTAGTTAGCATATTTGCAGCCATGATTTCCATTCTGTCACTATTTCAGTCTGCAACAGCAAGACAGAAACTCCTGAAGGCATGTATAATCATAGTGTGTAGTGTAATATTAATTACTCACATACCTTTAGACATGTGACTATTAGTCATGTCTAAATAATGATCATGGATATTTTACTGCTCAAATAGTTTCCCAAAAAGGCTTTTAAAGTCTGTATTACCTTTATAAAAATCAATAAAACCACCACCACCAACAACAACAACGACGACAAAGCCTGTGACTACAGCAAGCTTCCATGTATAATAGTACAAGCAACACTGTTTAGTGTACATACTCTATATAACAGAGTGGTACATACTATCTAGTACGTTAGTATGCATTATCTACGCAGCTGAGCATGGGTGGACCCATAAACAAATCCTCCTGTATGAAATTATTTGCATTATAATTCCAACGGACAAATTCCTTGTCTGTCAACTGTTAATATACGTTCAAATACGAAGATTAGATTCAAAATGTATCCTATAAAAATGAGCCCTAAACGGTCTGGTTTGGTTTGGTTTGGTTTGGTTTGGTAGTGCGGTGTGGTGTGGTGTGGTGTGGTAATCTCCTGATCCATATAAGGGGGAGTTAACGTTAACTGGTTAACAGCTCTCCTGACAGCATAACACATTCGTTTTAATTCACTAGGTCTATACCGGAAATAAACAAAACAGAGAACTCATTTCCTGTGCATAACGATACAAAATCTTACCTGAAAAACATCGTTTAGTTAGCGAGACGAAATAAAATCTTCATTTGTCGACCTCGGACTGTTATGAGTCGTGACGCCATTTTCTTCTTCGTCGATAGCATAAAGAAGCTCGGTATAAACACACGCGACTCCACAGCGCCTCATTTGGCTCGGGAAATTCCCGTTTAAAAGGCAAATGATTCACACACGTTCCCAAACCTGGTCCTGAAGTACCCCCTGTCCTGTCCTGCCCTTCTCTATCCTGTCCTGTCCTGCCCTGACCTGTTCTGTCCTCCCCTGTCCTGTCTTCTCCTGTCCTGTCCTCCCCTGTCCTCCCCTGACCTGTTCTGTCCTGTCCTCCCCTGCCCTCCACTGTCCTGTTCTGTCCTCCCCTGTCCTGTCCTGTCCTCCCCTGTCATGTCCTCCCCTGCCCTCCACTGTCCTGTTCTGTCCTCCCCTGTTCTGTCCTGCTCTGTCCTCCCCTGTCCTGTCCTCCCCTGTTCTGTCCTGTTCTGTCCTCCCCTGTCCTGTCCTGCTCTGTCCTGTCCTGCTCTGTCCTGTCCTGTCCTCCCCTGCCCTCCACTGTCCTGTTCTGTCCTGTTCTGTCCTGCTCTGTCCTCCCCTGTCCTGTCCTCCCCTGTCGTGTCTTGCCCTGTCCTCCACTGTCCCGTCCTGTGTCAAACTGCACCTCTGGCCCTACCTCAGTCAAATGTTTCAATATGCTTTAGTAAAGTAGTAACATAAAGATTTGTATCAAATTAATTGTCTCCTTTGCCTCCCTAGAAGGCATGAACATGATCTAATTTGCTAATGTTAACTGGCTATATTTTAACGAAATTATAATTTGCTAATGTTAACTGGCTATATTACACAGCATTAGTCATGCATATGACAGGCAAACTTGCGGAGATGATTTAAAGTTAATGGCGTACATGCTTATAACAGTTGCTCATAATAAAAAAAAGTGACTTTTCACATGAAAACACAACATTATTAATTTAATCATTTTCTATGGTTTCACTTAAATACATTTTAACAGTACTTTTGCACCCCTGACTATTCTATAGTTGCCTATCTTGGACCTACACTCATTGGCCATTTTAACAGGTACACCTATCACATAGATAGCAGTAGTGACTCAGTGGTTAAGGCATTGGACTGCTGATCAGAAGCACGTAAGTTCAAATTAACCAGCATTACCAGCTCAACAACCTTTGTTTAGCTTTGGAGCAAGGTTCTTAACTACTCAACTGTTTCAATTGTTAATCTTTAGATGAACAAACTATGTCAGCAAAATAAGTAAAATGTAAATATAGATTCAGTTTTTTTCTGACTCTAGCACTTCAACTGTCTTTACACACAATTTGTCAAACATACCTATGCCATCGATCTGTGGAAAGGGGCTATAAGACCCGCACTTAGGCCAAGCAGTATTGATGAGATTTTTATAGGCTACAGGGCTGACAATATTCTATCAATCATAAGAGTTAACAGGTCATAAATATTAGAGGATAATTAGCACCAATTGTGCATGGAAAAGATGACCTGTACACCTCTGACCTGTGTGTAACAAGGTCGGTGTGTCAAGTGCACTTGAGTAATGCATGCGAATGTTTTATCGTGTTGCTTTTTTGTAGGTATACAATTTTTCTTTAATCTGAAAACACAAAGGCTTCTTGCTGTGTACTATTTTACTGTGCTGGTAATCACAAATTTGTTATGAACCCAATATAACTCATATTCACATGCGAGCATGTATATCTGGTGAATAATGTGCAGTAGTTACTCAAAAGAGGCCAAATTTCAGCTGTGAATGATCGTCTGAGATTTTACAAAATTGTACATGTTAATTCTGTGAAATTTTGTTATGTGAATAACATAATATAACTAATAATGTATGGGATTATATTACAGACAAAAACAGTCATAGCTTTTAAAAATATTTTATAAAAGGTTGCTTTATTCGCAAACAATTTATAATGATAAACCTTATTCACAATAATGTATCTGTTAAAGGCACTGAGGAAGAATTTTTGGTATACATTATAGATAATTATTTCAGAATTTTTAGTCTTATGTTTAGTCTAAAATTACTGAAGTGAAGGCAGTGTTTAGGAAGAACATACATTCTTCACATTTCACTTGACAATATTGTACAGCTGAGCATCTGTGCATATGTTGAATATATATATATTGATATATAGCATATATATTGAATATATTTGGTGTTACAGGAAGGTGTCCTTCATTACACCAGGTTGCTCCAGAGCAGCCTTCCTTCTAGCTATTGCTTCCAGAATCTTCTTGCGAGGCCCTAGCTGGATTCGGATGCTTTTTAGATCATCGTCTGAGCAAAGCATGAGGGCTTCCAGGTCTAACTTCTCACGGATAAACACAAGGGCAAAGTCTAGTAGGTTTACAGATGTCAGGAAGGAATGCAGGGGTGAAGTCTCCTCATCTTCATCCAATCCAATCTCCTCCTGGTTCCAAGGCAATTGTGAATCCTCTTCTAATTGGTCGTCCAGTCCTTCCTCCTCTGCTTCAAACACCTCCTTGCGGACCAGGAAACCCAGGTCCTCTGTGTCACCAATGGGAATTTCTTCCGGTTCGACTCCCATTTCCATGGAGAAGTTCTTTCGGAAGACCATTTTTCCAAGGCCTGGCCTCTGAAACAGGGATTCTTTTGTTTGATCCACATCATCTTCTTCCTCATCTTTAAAGCTGTCAGTTTCATCTTCATCCTCTTCTTTTTCATCCTGCTCATTGAAGACATCCAGTAATTCAGGCTTTTCTGCTGTTCCATTCTCTGTATTTTTCGACACGGTGTCCTTCTTTCCAAACTTGCGCTGGAGAGTTCCTGTAATGGACCCAAATTTGCTGGAGGCAGTGAGCTTGTTTAAGTTCTTCATGGATCCTGTGCTAGAGAAAGAACCTGCACTGGCTTCAGAGACAGAGCCTCCACTGCTACGGTACATCTTGTCCATCTTATTCTGGTGCCTCTTTTTGACCATCTCACATTTCTTCATCTTGCGTTCTGCATCTTTGACCGCTTGTTTCTTCAAGTTTGCCACATGTTTAGGGTTCTGCATTGTCTTCTGGGAAGCAGTGTTGTCTAGGAAGCGGACGCAGTTCATCTGATCCCGAGATGCGGCAATGTCCATAGGACTGTGGAGATCATTATCCAAAGCAAAGACATTGGCGCCAAAGGTAACCAGGAAACTCAGTATGTGCATATGACCGTTGGAGGCTGCATGGTGCAAGGGTGTGTTCCCCCAGATGTCGCTTTTGTTGGGATCTCCACTGTAACAAAATCAGATCAGAAACAAAACAATTTATTCACCAAACTATTGGAAGATACACACACATGGCATGAATTTTGTCTTGGTGCAGATGTTGGTGTTTAAGTTGCACTTAAAATCTGTATCCTGTGTTTAAATATTTCTGTAAGGCTGCTTTGAGACAATGTCCATTGTAAAAAGCGCTATACAAATAAAACTGAATTGAATTGAAATTGAAAGTTTCTATGAAGCATCTTACAGATTTAGTGATTTGGAGGCCCTATGCAAAATATTGGAATAGGGCCCATTATTGGTACTAATAATTAAAAATATATATAATTTGCATTTGGGGGCCCAAGGCGGTTGTTTACTTTTGCCTAGTGCTAAGTCCTGTACTAAGTGGTGTAAAGTAGTCACATGTGGTCAATGTCTTTTCATTCATTTACATAATGCACACCTTGTTTGTTAGTCACAAAGGGTTTATTTATCTACACAGACTTCTCTGTCTTTGACTTACCATTTTTATCACATAACTACTCGCTATACACATCCTATTTTTCCAGGAAGAGCTGTAGCTGTAAGTCCCTGCCACCTACTTTGTTAAAGTCACTATAGTATGACTAAGGTGCAACGTCATAAGTTACTCTGTTATCCATTAAGAGTAAAAGTCCACATTCATGCTCCAACTATGCACATAACAACCCTGATTATCAGATTACAGTCTATAAAGGCTTGTCTGGGTGTGTAACATCCTTCCATAGCATAGTTGCTAATGCCCCAAGTATTGCTACTTTCTAAGTGACTGGTACTACATCAAATTGTAGCTGTAATAAATAGACAATAAACGATCTGGCTTGTTTTGTGGAAACATCCATAACGGACATGATCCACTTCTTCACTGGAAATATCCACTTTTACAGAATGTACCTGCCTTGATAAATGCTTGATACGTACCCCTCGTGGAAATTTCGTAAATAAAATGAAAATGTCAAATGATAAAAGAATGAAAAACCATTTGGATTTGATAGTTTGATCCAGGGTGTAGCCATTATACTCAGGTTTGGTTGTAAAGTTTACAGCCTGCAAACAGTTGGGTTTTAGAAGGAGAAACCATAATCATGCCAACCTTTGCTCCAAAGTAATCAGATACATGAAACGCAAAAACAAGAACAGCTACACCATACGCATAGCAAAGACTAATTTATTTCATGGTGTCACAGGTAAATATAGTTTAAAGATGCTGTAAGCTAAAGATCTGAATGTAGTGACAGACAGCATCTCATTATCAGACACGTATAAATAAAAAGTCATTATAACCAGTGGGTTCTATACACTTAATTGTTCTATTCAATAAAATATCAGTAGCCACATAAGACAACAGTTTGTTTTTTTTTGATTGAGTACCAAATCCTTTATTAGATTAGATTATTAGACTAGCCATTTAATAGTGCGCTTGGATTGATTAGTCAAAAAAAAACAAGCAAACATATACATATATACATACACACACACACACACACACACATATATATATATATATATATGTGTGTGTGTGTGTGTGTGTGTGTGTAAATATATATATACACACACACATCTCTCTCTCTCTTATATATATATATATATATATATATATAGGTAAATTTAAATTGCCAATCCCCAAATGGCCAAGTGGAAACAGCAGAAAATAAAATCTCACCCTCTGCTGCAGATGAGTTGTAGAGCCTCCAGTTGGCCGTGATAAGCGGCCCAGAGAGTCGGGGTCATTCCATCCTCATCCTCAGTGTTTAGGTCTTTCCTAGTGGCCTCTTTCAACAGATCCAAATTACCATCAATGGCTGCCTTATGATATCTAGACATTGCTGTATTAAATATATTAGCTCTACATATAGTTATAAACCAGATTTAGCAGCTACAGTAGAGCATTTTCAGCCCTCTGTTAGTCTCTTCGTCTTTGTAGGGCAGAAAGGAGAAGTGAGTCTGGATGAAAAGACCATATGGAGCGTCATTAAAACTCAGTGGGGCAATAAAACCAAAGTCCATAGTGTTTGCTGTGTGAGCTCATGATGCTGGTTGGCTGAACAGGAGCAAGTGCCAAAATGGGCTTGTAAAATTATGGTAAAAATTAGCACTATTGCATTAATCTCACGGAGCACAACTTGAAAAATGTTCACATTTTGAAGTGTTAATAGTTAACTGGCATCTGAAAAAAAGAGAAGATTTAAAAAAAAAAAAATTACTGATTAGACATTACAAAATCATAACATCAAGAACAGCTTCAGGAAAAAAATTGTCTAGATAAAATAGAATTGTGAATAAGGAAGAATCCTTTATCTTTGATGTTTGCATCAGGGTTTTCCGGTCTTCCGCTCAAAGACCAGTCAAACCAGCCTGAAAACCAGCTCAATACCAAATACTGTCAAATTATAAACACTCACTGAGCATTTTATTAGGAACACCTGTACACCTACTCATTCTTAAACTGCATAAAATAATGCAGATATGGGCCAGCAGCTTCAGGTAATGTTCACATCAACCATCAGAATTCAGAAAAAATGTGATCATGGCATGATTGTTGGTGCCAAACGGGCTGGTTTGAGTATTTCTATAACTGCTGATCTCCTGGGATTTTCACGCACAATAGTCTCTAGAGTTTTCTCAGAATTTTGCAATAAAGAAAAAACATCCAGTGACCAGCAATACTGTGAACGGAAACGCCTTGTTGATGAGAGAGGTCAATAGAGAATAGCCACACTGATTCGATCCAACAGAAACTCTACAGCAGAAAAGCATCTCAGAATGTACAACACGTCGAACCTTCAGGCAGATGGGCTACAAAGGCAAAAGACCACGTCGGGTTCCACTTCTGTCAGCCAATCACAAGGATTTATCTCTTGTGAGGCTTTTGGAAAACAGTGTTATTATTGTTGAAGGCTGATATGTACTAGCAAATTCATTCTAATATTTACATCATGCAATACATATAAATTCCATGAATAGTTGTTCCATCAATTTTTAAAATTTTTTTAACCAATATTTACAAAAGAAAAGAGAACAAGTAGACCAAAAGTAAACATAGATTTAAAAAAAAAACAACAACTGTACGCATTATTTCTAGTGTTACACTACTAGTGACTTCGCTCCTTAATTAACTACATAGCAATAGTACAGAATGTATAAAGGTCTATGCATTTGCTGTTATCTTATATATCTGAATTGCAAAATATTAACATAATTTATGTAGTTTATACAAAAAAGCTTGAATGTGGAAAACAAAACAGGGCACACGGTGGCTTAGTCTTTAGCACGTTCGCCTCACACCTCCAGGGTTGAGGGTTCGATTCCCGCCACGGCCCTGTGTGTGTGGAGTTTGCATTTTCTCCCTGTGCTGTGGGGGTTTCCTCCGGGTACTCCAGTTTCCTCCCCCAGTCCAAAGACATGCATGGTAGGTTGACAGGCATTTCCAAATTGTCCGTAGTGTGTGACTATGTATGTGATTGTGCCCTCCGATGGATTGGCACCCTGTCCAAGGTGTACCCCGCCTTGTGCCCGATGCTCTCTGGGATAGGCTCCAGGTTCCCCGCGACCCTGTAGGATAAGCGGTATAGAAAATGGATGGATGGATGAAAAACAAAACGTGGAAAATGTGGAGCTGGCAACACTGGGAAGTCCTGTATGGTTTCAATCAGTACATTTACATGGACAACAATAATCCAATATTAACCGGATTAAGACAATACTCTGATTAAGAAACTACCATGTAAACAGCAATTTTTAATTACCTTAAGCCGATTAAAGTCATACTCAAAGTAAACACAAATCGAATTAAAACATGTGGAGTACTCCTGTTTTAGTCGCATTATTGAGGTGCATTACAGACATGTAAACACCTTAATCACATTATTAACATCGTGTGAGAGTTTTTACCGCATTTTGCGACAGGACATGTACGCACACGGCAGAGCTCAACTGTTTTACGGCAAACAAGAGATCACGGCTGCGTCCGAAACTGCGTACTTACCTACTATAGATCTATAGTAGGCGAAATACATGCATCTTGGCTACTATATAGAAGGTAAGTACGCGATTTGGGACGCAGCCCACGGCTTCAAGCAGTTGTCTATTAGCACGTATAGCATGACAAATAATTAACCGCACTTGAAGCGTTCGTAATTTTTTTTTTTTTTAAACACCCAAAACTGTATACGGTACCATAACGAAGACGAACTGTATGTTGATACGTGAAATTCTGGAGGGACGTCGGACGGCGTGGCGCGGTGACGTAATGACGCGGGCTGTTAATCTAATTATGTTCTAAAACATGTAAAACGGGAACATGACAGGAGTATTCTAAAAGCGACTCATGTAAACACCTTAATCACATTATTATCTTACTCAGAGTAAGGTCAATAATTAGATTACTGCTGCCCATGTAAACGTAGTCATTGTTGTCGTCTCCTAATCGTTTGTTCGCCCTCCAACCGCCAGAGGGCGCACAAGAGAACCGACATTGGAAATCTCTCCCACGAACAACAACTACGCGGAAGTCCATTGAAATTCGTCAATATCGTATTTTGACAATGGTTTGAAGAACCCAGTCGCAGTGTGACGTTTATCTCTAGCTCCGTCTGTTTACTTTAATCAGCTATCATTAAGCGTGGAGAAGCAGACATGGCTTCCAATGGCGGCTCTGTGGTCGGTCTTCTGTCCTATGAAACACTGGTGCACGCTGTAGCCGGCGCAATGGTAAGACAACAGCACTGAACACTGCACCTGTAATACCTGCAGGTAGTTTCACGAGGCGTAAAGGATCGTTTCTGCATAGTTTTCTACATAGCAGATCAGAATAAGACTTGACATGACACTTGGATGTAAGTTATTGACATTGTACTCTGAGTGACTGCTGCAGGAGCAGTGTCGTTAAGTGTCTTTTCAGGGGAAAGTAATCAATACAAGTCGCCAGATGACGTCATAGTCACCCACTTCACTCGCTCGTTTACTCACAGAATTAGGGTGACCAGATGCAAACGGACCAAATCTCCTAATGAACAAAATGGCGATGTAGACTCCCCAGGAAAATCTAGCTGACTTGCGAATATTTATTTTCCAGCCTTTAGCACTTCACTGCAATTTTTTTTTTTTACAAAACCTAATTAATTTAACTAACATTACAGAGATAGTGGAAAGCATTATAACCTACTGTAACCCCATCCTCTCTTTTTGTCATGTCAACCTTGTGAAGAACTTTTGGCCTCAACATTACTGAGCTAGTTAGGATCTGTTAGCCACTGACTGTCTGCACCTGTTACCCAGCATTAACATTCACTGAATACATGAAGAAACACGACCCTAACCCATCCTCCTAATGCTAATTACTACAGCTTGCCTTGTCCAAAACACTTGCTAAATGTAAGTAACATTAACCCACTCTCTGTGTTACATCATGGTGAACAGCTGTAATGCTATGTTATCGTTAACTTTCAAAAAGGGAATGGGAATGTCTAACATTACTGCGAGCTGTATGCTATGCTATCAACTCAGGTGAGTGTCTAGGTTAGCATCACTCATCTGTATTGTGATTGGTGACAGCATCCAGCTAACTAACCCTAACTCAGAGCCTCAGATAAGATGCAGACCTAGAGAATTATAGAATAACCTCAGTTCATATTTCACAGCCAACATAAACACATGACACTAGTAGTGTAACATCGAGGCAGGAGTACATGATATTCACTTTTGAATCTGCTGAATTACTGTTTACCAATGAATACATTTTCAAGAGCTCCCTGCCTAAATTTCAGCAGCATTAACACTAAACAGTGTTGAACGCTAACTTACCTGTGGTCCGTGTGAAAACTACTACCTCCACCTGAGGCGAATTCGAACAGTCCGAGCTGAGTCGATTTGACCTAAGCAGCTGGGCTGAGGCGTCGGGGTGGGGAAGAGGTGCATTGCTTCAACTGTCAGTGAAAATGACCCAGCCACTAACCCAGGGTTGGGTTACACAAAACTACACAAGACTAAGAAAATAACCCAATTTGGGTAGAAAAATAACCCAGCATTTTTTTTTTTTTTAGAGTGCAGGATTGGAATAACTGAAAAGGCGCTGTAATCTTTCACTTTTCAGCGGTTTTATTTGATAGACATACCCGGCTCTGTGCTGGTTGGCTCTCCCTGTCTTTCAAGGCGCCCGTCTCTACTGTTTTTACCTGGCTCACTGCAACACAGAACATTCATTAGTATAATTCCCCGCAGGTGTGCAATCCTTACCACTCACCTTCTCTGGCTCCGCCCCACCATTCACTGGCGCTCAAGCACAGTCCATTCAAATTTGACTGAACTCTTTATTTCAAATCAAAATTCGGGACATCAACTCAAGTTGCGGGACAAAGGACGGAAATGCTGTGCATTACAACACAAAGCGGGACATCTGGTCACCCTACTCAGAATGTCTACCTGTAAATGGGGCAAGCAGGTTATTTAGGTTATTTGATTGTATATTTAGAAGTGGTATGATTGCTAGTTAGGTAACTAGTTTGTAATTATTCATTCATTCATTCATTCATCTTCAGTAACCACTTTAATCTGGTCAGGGTGGCGGTGGGTCCGGAGCCTATCCTGGGAACACTGAGCGTGAGGCGGAAATACACTCTAGAAGGGACACCAGTCCATCGCAGGGCACTATGTACTCACACGCTGACGCACCTATTCACACTGACGGGGCAATTTACATATCCAGCCATAGTAGGGTTCCTGCCCAACCAGAGGCTTTGTCTGTCACGGGACTTCTATTGTGCCAAAAGTATTGAACGTAACTTTTCAAGAAACAAACAAAAATATACAAGGAGAGAAGATAAACACTCTGAAACTGAAAACATTGAACTCAGTGGCAAAAATTTAACATGGGCTTCAAATAAACAAGATTCTTTAAGTTTTCTAAGCTTCCTTTTCGCTAACCGTGCCCTGCGTCTCAATTGGCATACTTATACTATGTACTAAAAGTATGTACTCTTTTTGTGAAGAAACAGTACATACTTTTGAGTGTGTATTAAAAAGAGTATGCAAATACCGAGACACGCTTACACACCGTGTAACGAGAAGAGAACGTTGTTGCCCGGAAGAGATTACTGTCACCGTAAACAAACTCCTCGTTTCTTTCAACCTTTTGTTCTTCTATTATTCCTTATATAATTTATACTATATCATTTAATTCATCTTTCCCTTGATTTTATTTCCATCATTTACACCTCTCAAAAATGCATCCTTAAATATGGCGAAGCAAACTGTCACAAAACTCCTCCTCCCTCACGCAAGGAGTTGTGGGAAATATTAGCTGACCATGTTAGTAGACCATCCAGGTACCACTGGGATACTCATTTCAACATATTATGATTTGGGACATACTAATGGTTTACGTATGCGCTGCCAGAATTTCCATTTACGCTTCCAAAGTTTTTGTTTACGTTCGCCGGCGCAAATCGGCACAAATCACTTATTGCTGGGTGGGGCTTAACAGCGATTTATTCTCATTGGCTAGTGAGATTTGGATCGATAGCTCGAGTGTCCAGCTGGGGAGGAGGAGGATGATGACGACGATGCTCTGTGCCGCTCCTGAGAGCTCATCTCGAAACAATAGTCGCATGAGACTTACCCAAACCTCAAACATTAATCACGAACTAATATACTGACTAAGTCAGTAAGTCATTCAAAGTCCAAACACTGTAACTATATAGATAACCGCATCCAGCACGCTCTCCAAAATTCACGACACTGATTTCTCTACTTCCTGGTCAGGGAGCTGTGGATCCAAATCCCACTAGGCAGTGAGAGTAAATTGCTGTTAAGCCCCACCCACATGTGAGATTTGTGCCAGAATGGCGAACGTAGACTTGCGGAGTGTAAACGAAAACTTCCAAAGTGTAAATGAAAACTCTGGCAGCGCATTCATAAACCACTATTAGCGAAAAGGAAGCTTAGAAAACTACACAAAGAACACTGTTTATTTGAAGACCATGGCAAATTTTCTTCTTTCTCATTGTATATTTTTGTTCGTTTCTTGAAAAGGTACGATCAATACTGCTGGCACAAGACAACCCTATTGCTTTTTTGATGTTATATCCATAATTGATCATGACCACCAGCCATAATCTGTTACTGAGATGCTAAAATCTACAGAAGCAAAGTTCTTAAGCAGCTGTATGTGGTTGACAGGGCAGTGTGACGGCAATGACGGTGTTCTTCCCTCTGGACACAGCCAGAATTCGACTGCAGGGTGAGTTGATTGAAATAGTTTAACTTTGTTTTGCTGGTTGAGTTCATGTTTTCTGTATTGGATTTATTATTTGGTATTAAATTTCATTGAGTGTTGATTGATTTGTCTGCTTCACTGTGCATGTCCTACTGCTGCATTTCAGTGGACGAGAGCCGAAAGTCCAAATCCACTCCTGTCATTCTGGCTGAGATTGCAAAAGAGGAGGGCGTGTAAGTATTCTGTAATGTTGCAGAAGGGACCAATCGTAAAATCATTAGCTAGCAAGTGAAAGCTTCATTGTCTAGAGAAAAAATTACTTGGGTTAAAAGTGGTAGCTAGTGTTATTTAATGCAACAGTATGAGTCACTACTTAAGCTTAAGGGGCATCACGCACTGTGGAGCTTCTGCCCGACATGGGACTTTGACCACCATGAGGGCTTCTGCCCGATATGGGGCTTCTGCCCGTTATGGGGCTTTGACCAGCATGGGGCTTCTGCCCACCACTGGGCTTCTGCTCAGCCAGGGGCTTTGACAACCATTTGGCCTCTGACCAGCTAGGGGCTTCTACCACTGCAGGGCTTCTGCCAAACCAGGGGCTTCTACCACTACAGGGCTTCTACCCAGCCAGGGGTTTTGACCAGTGTGGTGCTTTTACCCAACCAGAGGCCACTGTGGGGCTTTGTCTGCCGTGAAGCTTCTGCACAACTAGAAGCTTTGTCCATTATTGGACAGCACTCATGCATCCCCAGACCATGACACTCCCACCACCATGCTTGACTGTAGGCAAGACACACTTGTCTTTGTACTCCTCACCTGGTTGCCGCCACACACGCTTGACACCATCTGAACCAAATAAGTGTATCTTGGTCTCATCAGACCACAGGACATGGTTCCAGTAACCCATGTCCTTAGTCTGCTTGTCTTCAGCAAACTGTTTGTGGGCTTTCTTGTGCATCATCTTTAGAAGAGGCTTCCTTCTGGGACGACAGCCATACAGACCAATTTGATGCAGTGTGCAGCGTATGGTCTGAGCACTGACAGGCTGACCCCCCACCCCTTCAACCTCTGCAGCAATGCTGGCAGCACTCATACGTCTGCTTCCCAAAGACAGCCTCTGGATATGACACTGAGCACGTGCACTCAACTTCTTTGGCTGACCATGGCAAGGCCTGTTCTGAGTGGAACCTGTCCTGTTAAACAGCTGTATGGTCTTGGCCACCGTGCTGCAGCTCAGTGTCAGGGTCTTGGCAATCTTCTTAAAGCCTAGGCCATCTTTATGTAGAGCAACATTTCTTTTTTTTCAGATCCTCAGAGAGTTCTTTGCCATGAGGTGCTATGTTGAACTTCCAGTGACCAGTATGAGGGAGTGTGAGAGTGATGACACCAAATTTAATACACCTGCTCCCCATTCACACCTGAGACCTTGTAACACTAACAAGTCACATGACACTGGGGAGGAAAAATGGCTAATTGGGCCCAATTTGGACATTTTCACTTAGGGGTGTACTCACTTTTGTTGCCAGCGGTTTAGACATTAATGGCTGTGTGTTGAGTTATTTTGAGGGGACAGCAAATTTACACTGTTACACAAGCTGTACACTCACTACTTTACATTGTAGCAAAGTGTCATTTCTTCAGTGTTGTCACATGAAAAGATATAATCAAATATTTACAAAAATGTGAGGGGTGTACTCACTTTTGTGAGATACTATATATATATATATATATATATATATATATATATATATAAAACACATAACATCTAATAATATAAAGTTAATGGTTAAATTGTATGCTTTAAAATAAAATGTTTTTTTTTTCTCTTTGCTCTTGCAGAATGTCTCTCTATCGTGGTTGGTTTCCTGTAATTTCTAGTCTGTGCTGTTCCAACTTCGTCTACTTCTACACATTCAATTCACTGAAGCGGCTGATGGTCCTGGGAAAAGGGCAGTCCACGCCTGGCAAAGATCTTGTCATGGGCTTCATTGCAGGTAGACAAACACTGCACGTCTTTTTCTGCCTCTCCTGCTCAGTCGTCCCCCCCCGCCCCCGTTACTTCAAATTCTTTAGCTTGCTTCATTATTATGTCAACACAATCGGCCATAAGCTTTAAAATGAGTGTTTTGTTACATGCTGCTGTTTCAAGCCTAAGCAGAAACACACTGATTCGTTCATTAATGTCATGAATTCACAAACTAAATCAGAAATGAGGCTGTTCTTATTCTATTTGGGAGAGCATGATGGAGAGTTTTGCTTTTGAGGAATAAATGTCTTCTGGTGTTTGCTCTAGGGACTGTGAACGTGCTCCTGACTACACCCATGTGGGTGGTGAACACTCGGCTGAAGCTTCAGGGAGCAAAATTTCGGAACGAAGATCTCCACCAGACCCACTACAAGGGCATTTTTGGTCAGTCCAAAGAGCACGTGACAGCACTTTCCCTAATCACTGCTCCACTGAGGTACAGTCAGTCATTAAATGCACAAAGTGAGAAATAAAACACGATGGAGCTGTTACACCCCAAATACTCCATACACCCCTTCCTATAACAGCATGTCTCCATGTGTTCTTCACGTTAAACCAGAGCAAATTCGAAAACAATTACAATCTTTTTATCTGTCTATAGTTACATTTAGTGTTGTGAAAGGCTCCTCACCAGCATATTTTTTTTCACTCCTTTGTAATTGATACGACAAAAAAAAATGTAGCTTTGTCATGTCTAGAACAACGTGGGTGTGTGGGAAGGAGTGCTTCTTTTCTTTTCCTTTTCCCTGCAAGCAAGGACTAACACATTAGGTCTTAGTGGTTAGCATGTTTGCTGTGTACCTCCGGGGTTGGGGGTTTGAATCACGCATCCGCTCTGTGTGTGTGAAGTTTGCATGTTCTCCACGTACTTCGGTAGTTTCCTCCGGGTACTCCAATTTCCTCCCTTACTCCAGAGGCATGAACTGTAGTCTGATTGGGGTCTCTAAATTGTCTCCATAGTTTTTGACTGTGAGTGAATGTGAGTGAATGTGAGTGAATGTGAGTGAATGTGAGTGAATGTGAGTGAGTGAGAGTGAGTGAGAGTGAGTGAGAGTGAGTGAGAGTGAGTGAGTGAGAGTGAGTGAGAGTGAGTGAGAGTGAGTGAGAGTGAGTGAGAGTGTGAGTGAGTGTGAGTGAGAGTGAGTGAGAGAGAGTGTGTGCCCTGCGATGGGTCTAGGGTGTCCCCCACCTTGTGCCATGAGTTCCCTGGTATAGGCTCCAGGCTTCCCACAACCCCGTGTAGGAAGAGCGGTATGGAAACTGGACGGATGGATGGAATTTCCTGTTTTGGAAAACAAAGCATTAACAGTGTAGACTCCTTTTCATAAATTCTAAATCGTCACCATATCAGCAGTTACACACAGTTTGAAAATGACCATGGAAATGATAACGCACATTAATATATACCTCTGATCTGACACAGAACGCACTGGTGTGAAATGTGACCTGTGATCTGTTTCTTCATCTTAACACACCATTCAATTGATTTATATTATGATTGATAGCTTTTAGTGTTTAGTCAAAGCAGTGTAGCATAACCATAATAAGCATGTGATTCATATTGAATGATTATTTTTTTCTGTCTCTCTAAGACACTTTCTACCAGATCATAGCTGATGAGGGTGTAGGGGCGCTGTGGAACGGCACGCTCCCATCCCTGCTGCTGGTGTTCAACCCTGCGGTGCAGTTCATGTTCTATGAGGCCATGAAGAGGAGGGCAGGGCGAGCTGGACGCAAGGTGCTGGACGCCCCATTACTCTTTATTTCTATGCTGTCATTTGCTAGGTTTTCCTCAGCGTAAAGGTTTATTCTTATTGCTCATCTGAAAATCCTGCTTTTTATGTTTTGTTTACAGATTTCCTCACTTGAAATCTTTCTCATCGGTGCCATTGCCAAGGCTATCGCAACGACGGCCACTTATCCACTGCAGACCGTCCAGTCCATTCTGAGGGTAAACGCACCGGCCGTTTGTTTTACTAGCATCAGATGTGGACATATTATGTCTAATGTTTAGTCTCTGTTCCCACAAAATGTTTCTAATCCCTGTATCTGCCTTTTCTCTGTCAGTTTGGCCAACACAAATCACAAGCAAAGGGCGGTTTACTGGGCAGCGTGCGCAGTGTGGTCAATTTACTACTGGACAGAATCAAGTAAGTTCAGGCTGAAAAGCAAATAAAATATGTTTCTTGAGGATGAGATTCTGTTTTTTAAATTTATTTATTTATGTATACACAGTACAGTATATTATAATCGAGGTACAATTCACCTTTATTTATTTAAAACCAACGAGGAGGCAAAGTTTACCCCTTTAAACACTTAACTATTTCCACTAGCAAGCCACAAGTCGCTCATGTCTCTTGTGGGTGCGTAGCAATTACTTCAATGGAAATGAATTGCAGGTAGGAACTAAAGTTGAGAGTGGTGAACTGAACAAACGTCAAACCACACACGCTATTATAAAATAGTTCTTGTGATTCAGATCTAATGTGAGCTCAGGTGCAACGATCCTGTGCCAAGGTACAGGTCTACTGAAAGAGGATTCCTTTATTTATATAAGAAATAACTGTATTGCATAGGGTTGTGCAATACAGCTTTTCCATGCTTGCGATTTGCAAAAAAAAAAGGTTCTAAAACACAGGAAAACGCTTCGTATATATATAGTGCATGGTGGCTTAGTCTTATATATCTTATATAGTCTTATATATATGTATATAGTCTTATATATCTTTATATATATATCTCTCTCTCACATCACATTTTAGCTAATACATTTGAAAAATTTACAAACAAAATTCCCTGATATTCCCTGACTTCAACCCCAAAATGATAAAATTCCCTGACTTTCCATGACTGGAATAGACTTTATAAAATTTCCATGACATTCCAGAAATTCCATGACCCATGGGAACCCTGGACTGTACATGTTTTATATAAGCCTTTTACAAATAAGTTGTCCAGTGTCCACATGGCTGACATTTTCTCTGCTGCTGAATCTGTTTAAACAGATCTGAGCGCTGAGCGGCGTACGAGAGCAAGAAAAGGGGGGAAAGAAGCATTTATCACTTTGTAATCATTGTCACCTTTGGAATTATTTGTAGTGTTGGATTTGACTTGATCCTTTTTACATCCAAATGGCCTACCTATTTCCATTTTGGGCTAAAACTAAAAGATCCAGTTTTGACTATTTTTAGGCTAAATATTTCAGTGTCATAACAAATAACTGTTTCTTACCATATATTTGTCTAATGTTATCTGTCAAACATACACTATACAGCCAAAGGTTTGTGCACACCTGTTCATCATACCCATATGTGCTTGTTGAACATCCCGTTCCAGACTTAGTCCCACGCTACTGTTATTATAACCTTCACTCTTCTGGGAAGGTTTTTCCACTTGATTTTGGAGTGTGGCTGTAGGGTTTTGTGCTCATTCATCTCCAAGAGCATTAGTGAGGTCAGGTACTGATGTTGGGTGCAGAGGTGTAATATCGTGTAGGGATGATTCAATTATTGTATCGCATAAGCCTAGTATATCAAGAAATAACGGACTTCATCAATGTATTTATTAAACACACAAAAATGTATGGTATGAGTACACGTAGATGTACTAGAACTGCCAAAGTGAGGAGCACTGCTCTGTGTACATACATCCAGTTCAGCCAGCTGTAAATGTAAGCCTGGAACTGAAAACAGATTGATTGGTTATGTAGATAAGGGTACAGCCGTTTACTTTCAAGCATAGTACTTTTGTTTATTCTGTATCTCTCTCACAGGCGCAGTGGAGTTCCTGGCCTTTACAAAGGTCTGGAGGCGAAGCTTCTTCAGACAGTGCTGACAGCAGCTCTCATGTTCATGGTGTATGAGAAGATCGCTGCAGTCACCTTCAAACTGATGGGCCTCAATAAGAAGCTGAAGCATTAACAACAGTTAAGCCTTAAAACTAACCAGAGTCAACCTGCTTCTTTTGTTAAACTCTACAATGCCGGATCATAGCATTCATCTTTTTACCAGGGTATGGGCTCAATAATTGCAAAGATTCACTCAAATGCATTTTAATTTTTATAAATTTCATAAAATCTTCTAGTCACGTTCACTGTCAGATTTTTAGAAATTATGTAAAAAGCCTATTTGGAGAACTCTTTTTAACTTATAATTCTTAATTCTGTATAGGAAACATTGTATGATATACAGTATGATGTACAGAAACTATCATTTATGTTGCTATAATTCCTATTAATGTCTTACTTTATTTAATTTTCTTTAAGTAGTCAGCTACAGTCCCCTCTGAAAGTATTGGAACAGCAAGGTCAATTCATTTGTTTGTGCTGTACACCAAAGACATTTGGGTTTGAGATCAAAAGATGAATATGTGATGAGAGTTTAGGATTTCAGATTTTTTTCCTGGTATTTACATCTACATCTGTCAAACAAAAAACATAGAACCTTTTGTATCAGACCATCCAATTTTTAGCTGAGCAAAAGTATAGGACTTCACCAGTCTAAAACCTTCCATTTTTTTTCCCCTGATAAAGTCCTTTGTTGTTGTGGTGCCGGTGTGTTTTGTATGGTGCATGATGAAGTTCCTCCGGATTCATTTGGATGCATTTCTCTGTAAATTGGAAGACAAAATGTTCCTGTAAACTTCTGAATTAATTCTGTTGCTCGAGAGTTACAGCATTAATAAAGGTTAGTGAGCCCGTTCCAGAAGCAGCCATACAAGCCCAAGCCATGACACTACCTCCACCATGTTTCACAGATGAGCTTGTATGTTTTGGATCATGAGCAGATACTTAATTTCTCCACACTATGGTCTTTCTATCACTTTGGTAGAGGTTAATCTTGGTTCCAGAACTTTTGTGGCTCATCTCTCTATTTCTTTGTGAATTCCAATCTGGCTTTCTGATTCTTACTGCTGATGAGTGGTTTGCATCTTGTGGTGTGGCCTCATATTTCTGCTCTGTAAGTCTTTTTCGAATGGTGGATTGTGATACTTTCACCCCTGCGGAGGTTGTTGGTGATGTCATTGTTGTTTTTGGGGTTTTCTTCACAGCTCTCTTTTCTCAGCTTTAAAATGGCTTGCTTTTCTCCCATAGATAGCTCTCTGATTTTGGCTTATCCTTTTTAACAACAAATGAAGTCTTCACAGGTGAAACTGAAGGTTAAAACCAAGAGTAGATGTTCAAAGCTACACACCTGGGTAACAAGGAACACCCGTCAGTCACGTGCCAATATTTTTGCTCAACTACAAATTGGGTGGTCTGATAAAAATGTGCTGTGTTCTATATCATTTGACACATCTATATATAAATACCAGAAAATAAAAGCTGAAATTATAAACTCTCGTCTCATATTCATCTTTTGATCTCAAACCTAAATGTCTTCATCTAAATGTCTTCAGTCTACAGCAAAAAGAAATGAACAGCCTTGCCATTCCAATAGTTTCAGAGGGGACTGTATTTTCTTCTTTACAACAGTTCTTTTTTAAAAAACACACGATGGCCTGTTTTGCTAGCTGTACAGTTCCCACCACTATTATATCCCTCCAATATTGGCACCCTTGGTAAATGTGAGCAAAGAAGGCTGTGAAAAATTGTCTTTATTGTTTAACTTTTTTATTTATTTATTTATTTTTTTTGTAAATTCACAAAAATATTCTGCTGAAGTTCCAGTAGTGTCTGGCAAACTGAAGATGCTTGAGTTTATTTTTGGATGAGAGTAGAGGCTTTTTTCTTGAACCTCTTCCAAACGTGATGATGGAGATTTTTTGGCTACTTGAACCATCCTCTTCACAGTGCGTTGAGACGATACAGACACGTGTCCAATTCCAAGTTGATTCATAACATTTCTTACTTAATAATTTCCCTGATGGTGAAAATGGGCATTTTCAATGCTTGTGCTATTTTTGCTATAGTTGAACAATTTCTTGTTCCTAGTCACCAAGGTCTACACACACACACACACAATATATATAAGTGGATAAACCTGTATTGTCTTTGCAATTGTTTCATATCAACGAGAGCAGAGTATTTTTGTGAATTTTTTTAAACAAAAAGATCAAACGATAAATAAAAATTTTCACATCCTTCTTTGCTCATATGTACCAAGGGTGCCAATATTAGTGGAGGGTACTGTATGTGGAAAACAATATTGTAGTCAGTCTAGTGAGTCACATGTCTGTATTGTTCAGTTCTCATGCAAACGTGAGCGATTACATCTCCATTCTGTGAGATGAACACTTAACTGCACTGATTAATGAATTTTGGGTGTAAAACTATCAGTGTTTTTTTTTTTTTTTTTTTTTTTTTTTTGGTGCAAGAGAACAAAATACCTTCAGCTATATGTTTAGCCTTTTTGTCTAGCAGCCTATTAATCAGATAAAAGAAAAAAAAGATACTTTATAAAGAATGCAAATTATGGTTAAAATGTGTGCCAAATTGTATGCAAATCTTCAACTAATGTACTTATCCAAAATTCTGTTAGAATAATTAAGTTCAGTGTAACAGAATAACTACCCCTGACTCTGTTGCTTCAAATATTTATGAACATCTAACTTGTACAATGATTTTTTTTTATCATTAAGAAATTAATATAAGCACGTCTGTGCACAGAGGTGAAATATATTTGGTATAAAATTGAGCTAAAATCACACTGTTACTTGACCATAACTATTTGTTCTTATTGACAGAATTTTCTGACATAACAGTCTCACTTTGTTAATACTGTGTGCCAGCTGTGATTGGTCTGCTGAAGTTGGAGCAATGTAAACTAGTTTACACTATAAATTAAAAAAAAGTATGTTCTGTTATATTTCCTTAGTTTTTGTTCATTTAAATCTGGGTATGATGAAACTGGATATAGATCCATATTAAAAGGTAATTTGAGGGGAAAAAAATCTTGAGTGCTTATTTACTTTGGTTAACACACAACTCTGACTCTTTAAAATTGAAATAAGCAAAACAAGTATCAGCAATTCTTGGAAGTGAAACTTGAAACTCCAGAGGAACAGGGCTTGAAAAACCCTAAACACAATCTTGAATCCTGAGTTCACATGTGTGGGATTTGGTGAA
Source organism: Ictalurus furcatus (assembly GCF_023375685.1). Classification (NCBI taxonomy): domain Eukaryota; kingdom Metazoa; phylum Chordata; class Actinopteri; order Siluriformes; family Ictaluridae; genus Ictalurus; species Ictalurus furcatus. The sequence goes on along the minus strand of NC_071256.1, from coordinate 28,831,642 downwards.
CCCAAAAATAAAAAAAATCCGATTTCAATTATTTAACTCCATTCCAGATTGCCGAGTCAGGCAAGTCAAAATGACCTAGATGACTGCTGAAGGTTTTCAAGCAGTGGACGTGTTTCTTTATTGCTTTCTTTTCTTGGATGGTTCCAAAAGTTACTGTAATTTAATGTGAATATGTTTTCAGCTTATAAGAAATCTCAAAACAACAATGAATACAGTATCACACATTTAAAAGTACAGCATAGAGCAATGAACATGTTCTGGTAGCAAAGCCCAATGAGTCAGGCCCCAGAACAGGATTAAAAATAGGCGTATCCACAAAAGACAAAAGCAGCTTCCTTATTTATGTACAGAAACTAAAGAAATGGGGTGTAATGATTGATGTTATGACGATTTAATAAAGGTAACATTTTTTAAAACTCGTGTAATTGATTTAAACTGATTCTCTAAATCATTCGTAAATGAAATTTGCATGATCAAATTGTTACCTTATGACTCGATCATACTGTATTATGTGGAAGCGTGCGGTTTACATGTACACTATATGGCCAAAAGTATGTGGACACACTTGTGTGTGTGGGTCTTCCCCAAACTGTTGCCACAGAGTTAGAAACGCAAGTCTAAAATGTCTTTGTACGCTGTAGCATTAAGATTTCCCTTCACTGAAACTAAAGGACCCGAACCTGTTTTATCATAAAAAATGCCCCGGTGCACATAGCGAGGTCCAGGAAGACAAGGTTTGCCAAGGGTGATGTGGAAGAACTCAAATGGCCTGCACAGAGCCCTGACATCAACCTCACTGAACACCTGAATGGAACTGGCACACCGACTGCACCCCAGGCCTTCTCATTTAACATCAGTGCCTTCTCATTTAACATCTCACCACTGCTTTTGTGCTGGAATGAGCACAAATCCCTACAGCCACGCTCCAAAATCGAGTGGAAAGCCTTCCCAGAAGAGTGGAGGTTATTATAACAGCAAAGGGGGGAGGGGGAGGGTTGGACCAACTCCATGTTTATGCCCATAATTTTGGAATGGGCACATTGTATAGGTGTGATGGTCAGATGTCCACATACTTTTGGCCATACATTGTATGTTTGCTTCTTTAGTTCTGCTCTGGAGCTTCAGTGCTAAACTGGTGCTTATAAGCTTCACTTATTTGTTAGCTACATGTACTAAACTAAAGAAGAAACTGTCAGACAAGAAAATAATCTGGGTTGATTGACTACCGTGTTAAATGTTAGGGTTAGACACATGGTGGTGATGATGAATTGCCATTTCCTTGATATACCAATCAGGAAGGAACGTATACTGGGAGTCTCTGTGAACTGTGTAGGTCACGTCTCTATGCGGTTCCCATGAAAACAGGTACAGCAGCCTAAGAGAAATATTATAAAGCAGACAGCACATTTGAGTAAATTCCAAGTATGAACATCCACGTTCATAAGGCAAAGACTGTTACTGAAGCAAATTGTGTAGGGTTGGGTGATGCCATAAAGTTAAACATAGTTTAACCTGAGGTGAAGCAATGTACTGACTACATTTTTTTTCCCATTTTCTCCCCAATTTGGTCATTTGCCATTTCCCCACCCACCAGTCAGCTACTTATTCTAAAAGCGAAATAAACAGTGTTTACATGTCACTCCATACCTTGGATTATCCTCTTTTACAACAGATTTCACAAAGGACAGGAAATCGCTGCAGAAGTTCATACAGACTGTCGGCTTCCAGCAGTTGTACTCGTTCTGTATGAGAAACCGTGCGAGAAATTCTTTTACGTTGTGCATATCCATATATTATTCGTATTCCTGCTCGAATCATTCTAATCCAAACTAACCTTTATCAGTTGGGATATTTTTGAGATGTGGAACGTCTCTACAGACACCACTACACCATCATGGTCTCGAAATCCAGCAACTACACGCGGAACTCCAGGAAGAAATGACTGTGCCCACCATTTCAGAAGCTTATATCTAGGAGAGGAACATATGAAAAACAACAAGCTTTATGTCTTTGCCTTAATTAAAGAGAAATTTCTGATCATCCTCCTCCTCATCACAACACTAATCAAAGTAACTGAAATGTTATGAAAAGTATTCTTTTTTAAATTATTTTAATAGTAGAAAAGCACAAAGCACGAGTTTGTAAAAACAATAAAGCTTAAATCCAGTTTCGAGGCGCACCTGTGAAAGTTACTGCGCTGTTTCGGGGTGCAGATTTCAGCGGAGGTCTTTAGCTCGACGTAGCAGGCCGGAGCTGGAGGAGCTCTGGGGTCCTTATCTCGGCAGTCCACCTCGCCAGAGAAGAGTAGCTTATGTTCTGCTAGGCGAGTCTGGACTACTGTGCAGAAAGCCTCGTTTGTGTTGACAACCCCTCCTCGGTCTGGGACACCATTCGCATCATCTAGAAAAGAAGGAAACAGCATATTTAACAATAATTATAGTTGAGCAATAAGTATAAAATAATCAACTAAACATCAAAACACTCTCTTAGACCACCTGTGCTGTGTGTGATTTCTGTCCTTGTACTTACGCAGCAAATTGTCTTGTTCTTTTACATAAAATTTAGGCCACATCAAAACAGCTTACTACTACAGTACATGTTAGTATACCATAGTAATTAGACTACTGTGTGCAAATACAGCACTACTTTTCACAAGATTTGCATATTACCACATTAAGCTACAGTACGCGTACTACTATACTACACAGTATGCAAATTCGGATGAGTCGTCGTCATCAAAGTGCAGGATAATTACCGACATGTTACAGATCATGCCAACTCTTACATATCCTCACTTATTGAGATGCAAGTATGCATACTGAAAAAGGAGACATGTTATAATACCTGCACATATGTACTGCTCAAACTTGTAGCCCCAGTACATCATCTCCTCATGCCTCTCTGTACGGTTCTCTCGGTTGACTCTGGCAGCCTCTGTCTCCACTTCGCTCATGTAAAGAGTGCCTCCAAACTTGGACACAGCCAGCAACCATCCCTCCTGCGTCTCATATGGAGTGGTCAACAGCTTCGTTAAGTGGCCTCGCCAGGTGACAAAGTCTACACCTAGTGTACTGGAAATGAATGGGACTCAGTTATTCTGCACCTCAAAGTCCAATATTATGAAACATCTTTTGACTGATAGAATAAAAATGCATTATATGGTTTTCCAAAAAAAAAAATGGCAAAAAACATTAAGCTTTTAATTATTTTAAGAACATATCACTGGTCAGGAAATTGGCAAGAATTAAACAAATAGATAAAGTAATTTAGTATGGGATAGCTTTTCCCTTCGAGTTCTTTAAATGTTTATGCCTTGTGGGTAAACTTGCAGACAGCTTTTTATTTTTATTTTTATTTTGTACACCCAGACATGCGTTAGATTGAATTTGACATCAAACATCAATTTTAATCACTAATCATGAGTTTACCTTTTTGTACAAGAAGACTATAGAAGTGAATTTCCCTGTTTCTAGCATCCCCCCCCACAAACAGTTCACTGTAGCAAAAGTAAACGGGCAAATGGTGGAACACGAGGTCTCGAGTGCATTTGTTTAATTTTCTGACCAGTGACTTGTTCTTAAGACCATTAAATGCTTAATATTTTGACATTTCGGGCTTGGCCCATTTTTCTTTTTTTTTTTCTTACCCATGAGTGTATATGTGTAATTTTTATAATGACCATACAGTCTGCGTTTGAAATCCTGTACTGTGACAGTGCCTACTGCATTCGGTTCAGTCCCTACTGCTCAGCCGTTGATGCAGTACATACTGATCACTATGAGGACTTTATTCAGAAAATCCACTGAAAGTAGATACATGTGCATGGTCAGTCTGCAAGGAATTGTGGGTGTTAACAGATGTTTGGTGTAACCTAGGTATTTAGGAATGCAGCTCAGGCATGCTTACAGCGATCATGTTAAACATTGTATTTTGAATATGGCTGCAACCCAAATATAAACCTTAAACGGAATTATATGTGCATGTAAACGTAATCAGTGGCTGCTTCCGAAATGGCGTACTACCCTACTACACAGTAGGCGAAAAGCAGTACGCCAGAGGGGTAATACATGTATGTCCGAATTCTCAGTAGGTGAGAAACAGTAGGTGAGAAATACCCGGATGGCGTACTGCTTCCGGCGTGTTTTTGCAGTTTGCAACTGATGGACACTATGTGAGTCAAAAAATCCCATAATGCAAATCGTGGAAGACAGCGTGTCGGCTCTTTTTAAGTATTAAACCTTGGTTAAACAGGACTCGTTTAACAATACCCGAATAAATCGCTAACTTGTTGAAGGTTGAAACAGTTGGCACAGCGTTTGAAACCGTTTCCTTCTCCATCATGCCTTATCCGGCCAAGCTTACAGCAATGAATTTAACTCAACATGATAACCCCGCCCACATAAATTTACTAATTCACTTAACTTTCCTGATGTGCATTTTGCCGTTAGTGTGCTTGCTTTAATCTGGTCCCTTTAAGATTTTTGTTTATGATAACATCGAAGGTCACATGACAATGCCAACATAGCGGATGTAGTACGTCCGGGATTGCATCCATACTACACACACACACTGATTAGTACATACTGTTTCAACGGCCGTGCAGTAAGTACTGCATCGAACGGATTACGCACGCGATTTCATACACAGCCAATGTTGTGTCATAAAATGTAGCAGCCAATCACATTCCACTATGCAAATACAGTCCTTGCAGCACTGGTTTACAGGAAGCAGGCAGGTCCATTTTAATTGCTATATTTACAGAAACTGGATTTCTGGATTAAAGCAGATTTGTTTTTGCTATGAGGCATTTTACTAGACAATACAGAACGTGGCATGTTTGACTTTAAATCAGAGGTGTTGGATTTCACTTTGGCAACAAGATCGACATTCAGGGACCGAGGTGTTACAGGATTTAGCAAGGACGAACATTAAAATAAGACTATACTTTTCTCACCAGGGGGATGAAGAGGCATGTGTGGGGCGTAGTTTGGCTCTGTTCGCTACAATCCACCGCAATAGATGGTCAAGTCTCTCCTTGACACCGTCATCTCTTTTAATGAAGCGGTCTCTGTAACCGTCCCGCAGGTTGAAGTTGGGTTTGTTGCCCGGATCCACGTAGTAACGCAGCTGTCTGGAGTCGTTAAAGAAGGCTCTCTCGGAGTCCAGAGAAAAGACCCCGACTTCCACAGGCTGTCTGTACTGAGGGAAGACACGTTCATACAGCTGTGCTCGAGCACTCAGGGAGCGGGGGACTGGCGTCTCATCACCGGCTCGATGCCGTTTCTGAGTGAACGGGTCCTCGTTAAAGTCTCTTTCTCTTTTAGACTGACGCTGAGCGCTGCTGCTGCTTCCAGGGTGACGCTCCATGTCTCATATGACTGCTCGCTAGATAAAACATTTATCATTAAATGTTTTATTATTAATAACTCGCGACTGAATGACAAATATCTATCCTGTCTGGTTCTTTAAAAATGGCCAAACCCAATGATAAACCAAGCCCGCCATGTATCAAACAACCAGCTATCGTATGTAATGCAGTGTAGCTAGCAAGTTTGCAAGCTAGAACCCCAAACATAACATGCTAACTAGCTAAGGTAAGAGTGAAAGGTAAAGTCTCACCGTAGTATACATGCGTACATTGTATATTACAAAAATAACGTTAAATAAAGGTGCTTTACAATGTTTCTGAAATGTACAAGCTGTCTGAAAAACAAGCCTTACTCAGAGCAACGAATAAACAACTAGCTGCCTAGTTTGATTTTGGAGCGTCCTGACATTCAGACTTCTTCAGTCCGCTTTCAAAATAAAAGACGTAAAAAAAGTAAAAGCGTTATTCGTTTTGTAAATATCTGTCCCACGGTCTGTTAATGACGAACATTGTACTAAGTCAAAATATGTAGTTTTGAATGAGCAAGGCATCAGTTCTCTGTATTCATACAGCCCCAATTCCAAAAAAGTTGGGACGCTGTGTAAAATGTCAATAAAATGAATTGATTTGTAAAGCTCATAAACTCATTTGTTATTTACAATAAAACAGAAAACATATCAAATGTTTAAACTGAGAAAATGTCAAGTTTTGAAGGGAAAAATAAGGTCATTTTGAATTTGATGGCTGCAACACGTCAAAAAATTTGGGACAGGGGCAATAAAAGGCTGGACAAATAAGTGTTACTAAAAAGAAACAGTATATAGAAAATATCTATGATGTGTAATCGATATGTGTAACTAACATTTGGATATCTTAATGAAGTGAATTCAATATGTATTACCAACATTTAGAATGATTACTTAAGCATAATTGTATAATCAATATTAGTTTAAAAAAACAAAAACATAATCTATATGTATAATCAATAGTTAGAAGCATAATCTAAATCCATAGAACAATGTTTGATCAAGTTATATTCTGAGTGGATTTGAGTTGGATGAACGCCATGTCTTACTATACAATAAAAGTTCTTCTGTATCAGCTGGCACTTTTCTGCACAGCAATAAATTGGCATTAGACATTCGCTTTTGTGGGAGAATAACTTTGAATCCAGGTGCTGGTTAGGGAGTTGGAAGAGGGCCTCAGGAAGGGAGTGTGGTTCAAGGACAGGACACACAAGCCTGAGTGAAACCTTTTTCTTGTAAAAATGGAAGAAACCTTGTCCTCATAAAACCTTTTCAAGAAAAACAACTAACTGCGCATGCTCCCCAAATTTAAGATAACACATAGACATGAATCATTAATTAAGGCAATAGGGATTAGTTTGTTCCTAGGAAGAAAAGGTGAATGCCCCACCTACCAAAAAGTATATAAAGACATGTTTGTGTATGTATAATTCGGACTTTCTGCAGACTGTCACACTTTATTGGTTTTCAATAAAGTTTATTTACTTTTTGATATCTACTAAACTCTCTGTCTCTGAAGTTTTTGACTTAGGCTTAAAAGGTTGATTTATCCACGACAACAGCTGGAGGAACATTTTGCAATTAATTAGGTTCATTGGCAACAGGTCAGGAACATGTTTGGGTATAAACAGAGTATCTTAGAGAGGCAGAGCCTTTCAGCATTAATGGTGTTTATTTACATTTTACACAGTGTCCCAACTTTTTTTTTTGGAATGGGGGTCCAAAATATCTAATACATACACTCAGTCCATATGTACAGAAGAAAAAGCTATTCTACTCTAGAAAAAAAAAAAAAATCGTTTCAAATTTGACTTAAACAAATTTCCATCTTTTTGAAGGAAAAAGTCTGAATAAGTACTAAATATGCAACTTTACCTTACCTTACTGGCATATTGCAAAAATCATTAGAAATATAATGTATTTTTAGAATAAATTTTGCCATGACCCTCATAGTGTCCAAAACTTAAGGCAGCCTAACTAGCAGTATAGAAGGTATATCAATCAAAACAATCCTCTTTTGCCATTTCTCTTCTCATATACAATTTCCTACATCAAATGAAAAATACAATAAAATCTCTCCATTGGCTAATTTATTTTCCATACAAGCATGCATCGTCTGTGCCTAATATAAAACAAACATTAAAATATTTTGTTGTTCTTTTAAATTTATTTTCTTTTTCAACTTTGCCATAACTAAAATCGAAAAGATAAATCTGCTTTTGCGTTTTTCATTTTCTGCATAAAAGGCAGAATGTGTGTAAAAATTAAAATGCGTTTTTTACTTTGTCTTTTCTTTTCCATAACAGTTATCAACACATCTGATAAATAATCAATCAATCAATCAATCAATCAATCAATCAATCAATCACAAAGACTCAATTTGTGGATTTTATTGTTTTGATTCTCATTTTTGTTTTGACTGGATTTACCTCACACACTAGAAGAGTAAGTTCCAGTCCACTAATTTGATTGGACAAGCGGAGTTCAGAGAGTGCTGATGTTTATTATAACAGCACTGGGAAATCTGTTTGTATCACTCGGCTTGTCTGTGTTCGCTACATAAAATTCCAGTTCTAGCAATATTCCATTACATTGAAACAGTTTCTATACTTACTACAGGCTATTAGTCAGCCTGTGTGTTGGCATGGCAACACGCAATGCTTTATCCATGCTGTGGTGTTTTTGGGAACTATTTTCATTGCTGGAGCAACAATAAACAAAACATTGGGTCATATCGTGTCTGAAATACAGTTACTCTATATTCATTTCTTGTTTATAGAACCGCTGTATAAAAGCAATATCACATTTATTCTGTTTGATTGAATATCAGTCAAATCACAGCCATGCTGATCTTCAGTCCAACAGCAAGCTTGCTCATGTGATGCTCCTTAAATATGAGTGGAAAGATGAATGGGAAAAGATTAGCAGAGAAATCATAGAGAGGTAGAAAAAATATGTCAAGGTGGGTTACATGGAAGTGCGCTGCTTAGAGAAAATGTGCACTACATTCAGACAGCAAACAAGTTTTTATTTTTTTGCTGTTAATATCTTAATAGACATTATTGTCTACTGTCTTATAACAATGCATCTGTAAATGTCTTGCTGCTAAGTTACCTTTGCATCAGACTTATGCATTTGAATGTTCATGAGGGAGTAAAACATCATTGACAGAATGAGCTACAAGTGAACTTCATGAGAAGTTCTAGCTAAAATGATGTTTCCAAAGCTCTACACACTAATGGACGCATATCATCTTATAATAATAGACCAGAATTAGACAGACTGTGATGTGGACGGTGAAACAACTATAAGGTGAAGTAACGACACTTCCAGTCGAGAATTAAAGCTTTATTATCATACTAGCTGTTTACATCAAAGAATTGGCCATGTGCGTGTTGCTGGCGCCTCTTAGAAAAGAATGAAACTGATTCGTGTGATCTATTGAGAGCAACAAGCTTTTACATTCACAAAGTACACATTATCCAACAGCAAGCATTCCTTTGCACAAGAAGACTATATAGCATTCAAGACATCCTGGAAAGCATTCCTTGTGAACATGATTTTCTGTTTACATACTGCAATGCACTACATACTGATGGAAATGGCATGTAAAATACAATATACCCAATTACCCTTTATCATAAATGGTAACGTGTTAATGGATAATAGGTGACAATTTAGGATGGTAATAAGATACAGTATATACAAAAACTTGGCAGTCCAGATATCCAGCAATAGACTGAGACAGAACAGTAGGTTCAGTGGTTTTCAGTTAGAGCATTATTTTTTTTTCCAGTCCAATTCTTATGAAGTGTAGTACATTTATTATAATACTCAGCAACACCGTGACCTTTTTACTGGACTGTGGTGCCAATCCAGTCAATCAACCAAACTGAAAACCCAAACACCCTCATCTACTCAAAAGAACACTGAAATGTTGTATTAAGAAAGTGGATCAGGTTCTGTTCCATTAGAAGCAGAAGCTTGTTTTTATTTTGTCTATTCCACCTCACACACAGTCAATCCATCTGAAATAACAAAACTACTTAACAAACAGAAATAATAATTTTTTTTTAAAACATAACACAACTGAACAACTCCTGAGTTATTGTAAACTGTGGACTACGTTGCTTTTGGAAAGTTGGAATGCGCTTTTTTTTTCAACTGTAGGTAAGATCTCGACTGAACTCTGTGTAGAGTTTAAGCTTGGTGATGTGGGAAATCCACTTTGCGTGTGTGTTTGTGTCTCTCTCCTAGTTTTAAACAGAGACTGGCTTGCTGTGTATGTGTGCCTTGCAGACACGTTTCCGACAGCTGCATTACTGAACTTGGGCTCTTCCTTGTGTGGGTCATTCAGGCTGACGGGAGCTGGAGCCCCAGGAGAAGAGGTTCGGCAGCCAATAACTGGAGTCTCTCCTCGCTGGGTCGGGGAGCGTGAGTGTCTCAGGCGCTGATTTCTTTCGCGGTCTGTCTTTGGGCACAGAGAGGAAGTCCGGGGCTTCTGTGGAGAGCGGGGTAGATGGGGCACTGGATGGTCCGCTGTGGGCGCAGGATGGCAGGGGCGTCTCACTTATGGAGATGGCTGGGGGAAATGTGCCTAGCTTCTTATTGGTGGCTTCCTGTGTGGCACGCTCGTACTCTCTCACCTCCTCCATTGTCATGTCTTTCAATGGAGAGACAAAAAGTTCTCTGAGTCATACACACAGTGTAGAGAATAATTTTTTTCACAGAGAACTTCTGACACGTTTATTAGAATAATGAAAAATAAATGAAGTGGTGATTAACGCAGGGGCAGAGGCAAGGAGGGAAAAACGTGAGAACTCATTTGTGAGTAAAACATGAACATTGAACATTTTCTGATTCATTCAGTAGTAATGAATGCTCTGCCATAGTACATAGTTTTTCATGTTCCAAACCACTCAAATGCAGTAACACAAGGTTTCTGGCTATTTTTTGTTCTACCTGCTTACTTTGTCCTAAGGGGTTTAACAACAATCAGTCTGATTTTTATGAGGGATGCTTCTGGGTTGAACAGAGTATGTAATATTTTACAAGAGGTGTGAAAATAGGCCTTTACCGAGAGTGGAACATAATTAGATAGTGGTGATGACCAACCTCAGACTGAATAAGCTTTCAAAGCATATGAAGAAAAAAAAAAAACGTTAAAATACAGTACAAGTTAATACATTTCAGCCAGAGATTATATGATTTTTGTGCCATAAATAATGCTTTTATGTTTGTAATGAACTGTATTTAGTAATTCTATGTATCCACTCTGGTTTAATGATGAAAGTACAATCATTGTAAGCCGATGGACAGAACAGTTTAATATAAATTATATATACGTTCTAAGCTCTGAAAGTGATGGCAAAGATCACATGACAAAGGTGCTTGCACTGTGACATCAGATCCAAAGTTAAATGTTGATTAGTCTACTTCTCTAGTCCCCGCTAGGTGAAAATTTGACAATAAGCAGGTGCTCAGCTATACTGGTATTATAAAGCACTTTGCTCCATTAGTTATGGAGAAACACTCATGCAGAGGAGCTGAACCAGTGATAAATAACAGCTTTATTTTAAGCATTTGACATGTGAGCAGAAGGAGGGACGCAATCACAATCCATAGCAGGTGTTAATGCACATGCAAGCAATGTCAGAAAGAGATAATCCATGATCATAAACCCAAAAAAAAACACGTGAGAGTCAAAAACCAGGAAACATGGAACCATGAAAATAAGGCTTCTATTTATCAAGCAAAATGCATGATAATTCTTTGCCACAAGAGAAACACACATGAGGATATAAATAGGCAAATTAATCACGATCTAAATGGAGAACAGATGAACACAATCGGGAAACAAGCCAATGGCAGAACGGGGGCAGAGACAAGACCAGGAAGTGAAACAAAAACATGCGTCACAATAAGCATACAAGCGTCTATTTCAAATTTGTGGTGGAAAGGCCATCTTGTTGATCTCCCAATTCTTATAGACAGGAGTCTGGTCTTGTATGACTGAACAGAATTGTCCAGGATTTTTGCCAAGGTGGCGGCCAAGTGTGCAGACTTTACTAGAAGGACTCTGCTCATGCTCACACTCAAAATCCCATTCTATTTTTTTGTCAGAAGTATGTATGGGTGATACCACCACACACATATGGTACAGGTTCACCCCGTTATTGCAACCATGTTAATACCTTTGTACCCCAATGAAATAAAATACTGCTTAGCGTAAACAATCTGAGCGGTGATATCCAACAGGAAAAACACACATAGAACAGAACAAATAATTGTCCTTCTACGTACCAATCCACTCGTCCACCCAGGCAAAGGCCTGTCTGTGACCTAGTGACAACACATCCCTTATCACCTTGAAAGAGAGAGACAGAGAGAAGGACTGGTTAGGAAGACTTTATTAACTACCTAGTCAAGGACAGAAGTCATGATTAATGTACTGTGCATTGCTGTTCATGTTTCTGTATGAGTAATAAATGCAGTTGGGAACTGGGAGAAAAAGGATCCTCAGGCAAGGATATGTGGTGCTGAGGGACAATAAGGGGAGGGGGCATTACTTGGAGGCAAGGGGAGGTAAGAGTAATAAGCACGTGAGAAGAAGAGGGAAAGACCTTGTGAACAAACTGCTCCACACGTGTCTGCAGGCCCCACACCTCGAACTTCACCGTCACCAGCTTATAAGAGCACATGATGGGGTCCTGAGTGTCTCTCCAGCCCTCCGGCAGCAAACCCCGGGCCGTCTTCTCTGACTTAAAGTAGCGCAGGTCCTGAGGAAGAGAATTTATACACCGGGAAATGATCTACTCCAATTGTTCAAGTCCCGTTCCTGTCCTCTGCATCACTACTCTTCTGGATCATTTTTTACAAGCATATTAAAACGAATTATTTAAATTCTTAATCAGTTAAAACATTTATATTCCAGACATTTGGAAAATTCTGAATACATTTTGCACAGTGTACAGGATTTATTTTTGCACATTATGCCAGGCAGAACTGCTCCAGATGTGCAGGTTTGTCAGAGGATTTCATCGGGACTGTGACCATGGCTTTAACTAGGTCATTGTAGGCAGTTCACCCTTTTTGATTTACAGGCACTCCAGTGGTATTACAGCTTTGTGTTGGGAATCACTGCACTGAAACCTTTCTCCAAGCTTAAGTGCTTTTGTTGCTCAGTCCCCAAAGCATGATGCTGTAATCACTCTACTTTACTGTAGGTATGGGATTTTCTGGTGTAAACAGTTTGTCATTTCTGCCACACACGTTAAATTTCAGCTGAAAAACTGTGTCTTGGCTTCACCTGACCACCTTTCACTACTAGCAAATGAATTACCACATGCTTTTTAGCAAACACCTGATGTGCCTTATGATATTTTTTGGCCGATTATGTGACACTAAACTATTAACATAATTAGTGAAATTTGTAGCTACTTAACTTAATAATCTTCTCACAAATCATCAGTTTTTCTATAAAGGGCCTGGATGGTTTCATGTTCCTTCTGCATTCTAAACCAAACACTTAGATATTTTGTCTCTTTTCAAACATATTTGTTTCTAAATTCAGGTCAGGAAACTCAGCAATGCATTGATCCACTGATTGGATTTACAGAATTAGATTTATGCCCAGTTGTTGGATCACCCACAGCTGCATTTTTGTACTCACAGCTAAAGACAGCTAAAAGACGTTTAAACTTTTTAAACATTTTCTTTTAATCCAGTTGGTCATGTTGCTAACATCATCTGAGAAAACAAGAAAGCCTAGCATAGCTAATGTTAGCTAGCTAACTATGTTGTGTATGTTATCACCCTGCTAAAAAAAAAAAAAAACCCAAACAAACATATAATCCATCACAGAAATTCTAATAATTTCCACTACAAATACCATTACAAACCATCAGCTAACCCTTAAAAGCATTACCATAACTGGTCCTTAATGGTATCCATTAGACATAACCTACCACCAATAGAAGGCAACAAATTACCAGTAGAGACCCACAGGGACAATTTCAGTTTCCATTAAAATTAATACAATTCCCATTATAACCATTAAAACACTACACATACTGTGAGGGTTGCTATTTTTTTTGTTTTTTTTTCAGCATGTCAATGCAGACCTTTTGATCAAAGCCTCTGCTATTAGGTATATTAATAATTCTGTAATAATTCCAGATTTATCTCCATCATTCTAGCACTCTGCTTCCTCTTCGTTTATTTCCTAGCCATGTATGGATTGCCAGTGCACAATAATTCCAAATAATCCAAATAATCCAAATAATTCACAGATATGAAGGACTGCCAAAGTGTAGAGCAGGCAAAGTGTAGGCTTGATAACTAACTTAGCTAATGTTAGTCACAATTTTAATTGACAGGTTTTGCTGTTCTGAGACACTTTGAATTTCAGATATTCAAACTCCACTCATTCTACCTGTGACAAATGTGATCTTGTTTAGAAAAAGTTAGCTAGATACCTAGCTACTGTAGCATATACAGTATTAGTGATTAGCGAAATCTTGGTTGTTATGGTATTATTGGCCAGCTACTGTAAAAAGACTTAGATACTAAAATCATTTTCTAATCTACATGTAACAAATTCATGCCAACAGGCTAGCTACTCAGCATGGTAGGAATACACTAGCTCTTTCCAAATGTACAGTGCCCTCCACTAATATTGGCACCCTTGGTAAGTATGAGCAAAGAAGGCTATGAAAAATTGTCTTTATTGTTTAACCTTTTGATCTTTTGTTAAAACAATTCACAAAAATACTCTGCTCTCATGGATATCAAACAATTGCAAATACAACACAGGTTTATTAAAAAAAAAAAAAGGTTAAATATAGGTGTGCAACAATTATTGCCACCCCCATGAATTCATATGAAAAAAATTTTTTAAAAAGTATATTCTCATTGATATTTAATTTTTTTTGGTACATCTGTGTGACTAGGAACAGGAAATTGTTCAACCATGACTTAATGTTTCACAGGGGTATAAATATGAGGTAACAAATAGGCCAAATTCCCTTAGTCATTCACAACAGTGGGTAAGACCAAGGAATATAGCTGTGATGTGCAGCAAAAGGTTGTTGAGTTTCACAAAATAGGGAGTGGCTATAAGAAAATAGCACAAACATTGAAAATGCCCATTTCCACCATCAGGGCAATAATTAAGAAGTTCCAGTCAACTGGAAATGTTATGAATCAACCTGGAATTGGACGTGTGTCTATATTGTCTCAACACACTGTTCATATATTGTATATATCTATATTGTCTCAATTTTTTTGATAAACCTTTGTTGTGTTTGCAGTTGTTTGATATCCATGAGAACAGAGTATTTTTGTGAATTTTTTAAACAAAAGATCAAAAGATTTAACAATAAAGACAATTTTTCAAAGCCTTCTTTAGTCATATTTACCAACAGTGCCAATATTAGTGGAGGGAACTGTACATATATTCCTAGGCATTTTTACTTTGGATAAAAGTATACAGATGATTTTAGGACATTTATAGTAGATGCTTGAGTGTTAAAAACAATGTATTATCGACATAAACGTTTTTGTGGTTTAAAATGACATGGCTTTGAGTACTTAAACATTAATAAAATAAATAAATAAAAAATAGACAACAGCAGCTTTTACTGGGTGTTTTTTTTTTTTTATTCAGAAAATAAACTTGTTATTATAATGATTCCCAGGTAGTCGCGAAATATTAAACCAATTTCCAGGGAAATTTGTCTGTGTTAAATAACATATTGAGTATCATATTCCAGCCTTGTTAATTTTATTCCACAGTGTGATAGTGAGAATATCAGTTTCAGTGCTTGGTAATAAACATACCAAAGAAAAAAAAAGGTTTGTAATTCACTCAGATATGAAAATTGCACAAACCTCTGAATACTTTTGCAAGACACTACACATATCTCACAAAGGGAGATCACACGATATACATACTGCATTGATGCATAATGAGTCTGCTTTCCCTCACTCGCTGATCTATAAATAGTGTTTTGTGGAAGGTGTTTGTAGGAAGCTCATGCCGAGTGGCACAATGGGCGGTTCATCTTTATCCTAATGTCACAGGCTGCCACTAATCAGACATTTCATTTTAATCTAGTGACTCGCACGTTAGAGAGGAAAGATTGCTTATGAATAGAGGAGGAGCTCTCTTTGCATTTCCAATTGGGATTTGAATTGTCTGAGCAGCAATCACTTGTAATTGCTGGGGTTGCTTAAGGCACGTCGTATAGATAAGACAGATGAGATATTCTGCCAAGGGAGATGAAAAGGGACTTTCACGTGATGAAAAAATGACTACTTGGAGTGGGTACATCATGGAAATACATAGAGCGGGTACATCCGAGCAGTTTCCGGGGCTCAGTAAACAAAATAACAAAATATGTTTACATTTTATTAATAAAATTAAAAAGATAAACCGTTGTGATACTTATCTAAACAAGTTAGTGATTAGCCTTTTCAATGTAAAAAAAAGATGGATTTCTCCTACGCTTTAAATCATTGATAGATTCTCATACCAATCTGAAATCATTCAGTGCAGCTGAAATGCATGTCATTCTACAGCTTTTTGATAAACTTTTTCATAAACCTACTTTTTCCATTAAAGCATTTTTACACTACTGTTGTATTGCACTTGATGAAATGCGAACTGTATTTTTGCCATGTTTCTATTGGCATCTCTCTATTTGTAAAGATGAGAACTAATGAATAAGTCCAAATCAACTTTTAAACCACTGTAATGCCAGTGCTTGTGAAAAAAGCCACCTTTCAAAAGCTCACCTTAAACACTTTTTATATATATATATATATATATATATATATATATATATATATATATATATATATATATATATATATTCTAATGATACAACTCTAAAAATCATGGATATTCTGCTAATAATTAAATATGAACACCACACACACACACACTCACGCATTTCTATAATTTCTATAACAAAACATATTTTTCACATTGTACTGAATAAAAATGAGAATGCAGTCCTCAGAGTGTGTGTGTGCTGGATGCAATGCTGTATACATACAACAAGAAAACTGCATAAAAATGCAATGAATTATTTCCAAGTGGAAAAAAACAAGCGTTGAGTAGCCATAAAATAGAAATCAATGTTTGATATTAATGAATGAATGAATGTACATCCATCCATCCATTTTCTCTACCTTTTATCCTACACAGGGTCGCAGGGATCGTGGAGCCTATCCATTTGAGGGACAAGGCAGGGGACACTCGGGACGAGGTGCCACCCCATCTCAGGGCACAATCATATACCGCATTCATGCACTACGGACAATTTAGACATGTCAATCAGCCTACAGTGCGTGTCTTTGGATTGCGGAGGAAACCAGAGTACCCGGTGGAAACCCCCAAAACACAGGGAGAACACGCAAACTCCACACACACAAGGCGGATGCAGGAATCGAACCCCCAACCCCAGAGGTGTAAGGCAAGCATGCTAACCACTAATCCACCGTGCCCACCACGAATGAACATGATTGTAATAAAATAAACTCAGGTATTCAGACTGCGTATCAGACTGCACGAGACCAAAATCCAATGAAACGTGGTTTGTTTTGTGCGAGAGGCTGAGAGAAAAGAGATGTGAGTTTTGGTTACTAAGAAACGTGTCTCAGGGTTCATCAATAACAACAACAACAACAACAACAAGGTGTAAGCAATCAGGAAAAACTGTAATACACTTTTAAATGTATAAAATAAGTGAAGAGTTTAAAAGAGTTTTGGAGATTAAGTGTTTCCCCGACACAGTTATAGCTGAACGTGTTTGTCAGTGAGACATAATAGAGTGTGTCAGGGGAAAACAGGCAGGCATGAGAGATTACTTCATCACCAGATTACACAAGATCAGCCTGCCGTTTCCAACCAAGTCTAATAATATATCAGTGCTCATTAGTTCTGACTGACCGTGCTGTCAGCCTGCAGCCGAGAGAGAGAGAGAGAGAGAGAGAGAGAGAGAACAGGGGGATATAATTGCTGATTTTAACTGAACAACCCTGGAGTAGTGATGAAGCTGGGTCAAAGGTGGAAAGCTTTTGTCATTATTGTATGTGTGTCTGTGTGTGTGTGTGTGTGTGTGTGCTCGTGTACGTGTTAGAACACTGACAGACCAACACTTTCCACCCACCACAGTTTGAAATGACAGCAGCACGTGCTCTAATAGATGAAACCCAACTATCCATTAAAGTAACAAGCTCTCATTTCTTTTTATGACATGCAATCTCAGCATATGTGGCCTCATCAAGATCCATCCATCCATTTTCCATACCAGTTATACCACATAGGGTCACCTGGAGCCTATCCCAGGGAACTTGGGGCAAAAGGGGTTCGGGGCTACACTGCAGGGCACAGTCACACACGATGGACAATTTGGAAATCAGCCTACATGTCTTTGTTCTGGAGGATGAAACCAGAGTACCAAGAGGAAACCTCAGAAGCACAGGGAGAACATGCAAGCTCCACACACAAGGGACAGAGGCAGGATTCAAACCCCCCACCCCAGAGGTATGAGGCAAACATGTAAACCACTAAGCCACTATGCCCACCTTGTGAAGATCTTTTTTTTTTCTAAGGAGCTTGCCAAACACTGTGCTTTTGTTAAACATATACAGTACATAACATGAGCACACACATTTCCAGACACAGTGTAATATGGAAGTTTAACTGAGTTTATACCACAGCGCTGTGTTGATTAATTTTCTTTAACAGCACGACTCCGACAGTAGTTCCAGCTTTAATTTAAATAATAGGTTTATACTGTATGAATACACTCGTTCTGATATGTTACCATTTCTCTAGCAATTCACAGGGGCTTGGTGTATGGTAGATACGCCACATACTGCCATCTAAGCCTAATAATAAACAGATTAAAAATGTGTTGATATTTAACAAAGACTACAAAAAAAACCCTGTTAATATGGTGGTTTTCTTCATTAGTTTAATATTTATGGAAAGAGTGTCAGGTGTCAGTGCATATTTAATGGTCAGTCAGTTTTGCGCCATGGAAGAGTCTTCGGGACAGAGGAGTTTGTGCATTCACACATTCACAGGCTGTGGGTTTTTTTTTTTTTTTGTCTTATTACAACCCTGGTTCCAAAAAAGTTGGGATGCTGTGTAAAACGTAAATAAAACCAGAATGCAATGATTTGCAAAGCTCATAAACCCATATGTTATTCACAACTGAGGAAAAATACTATTTTAAGAAAAATATAAGGTCATTTTGAATTTGATGGCCGCAACGCATCTCAAAAAAGTTGGGACGGGGCAACAAAAGGCTGGAAAGTAAGTGTTACTAAAAAGAAACAGCTGGAGGTTAATTTGCAACAGGTCAGTAAGATGATTGGGGATAGAAAGAGTATCTTAGAGAGGCAGAGTCTTTCATAAGTAAAGATAGGAAGGGGTTCACCAATCTGTGAAAAACTGTGTCTATAATTTGTGGAACAATTTCAGGATAATGTTCCTAAACATAAAATTGTGACGACTATAAATATCTCATCATCTATATTACATAGTATCATCAAAATATTCTGAGAATCTGGAGAAATCAAGGGTGATTTTTTATCACAAGGGTGATAATCAATATTGCATGCCCGTGATCTTCGGGCCCTCAGGCTGCACTGCATTAAAGACAGGCATGACTCTGTAATGGAAATCACTGCATGGACTCAGAAACACCTCCAGAACTCATTGTCTGTGAACACAGTTGACCGTGTCATCCACAAACGCTGGTTAAAGCTTCTATCATACAAAGAAGAAGCCATATGTGAACATGATCCAGAAACACCGCCAACTTCTCTGGGCCAAAGCTCATTTAAAATGGACTGAAGAGAACTGGAAAACTATTCTGTGGTCAGACGAATCGAAATTTGAAATTCTTTTTGGAAACCATGGACACCGCATCCTCTAAACTAAAGAGGACTAAAGAAGAGAGGGACCATCCGGCTTTTTATCAGAGCTCAGTTCAAAAGCCTGCATCTCTGATGGTATGGGGTGGATTAGTGAATATGGAATGGAAAGCTTGCACATCTGGAAAGGCACCATCAATGCTGAAAGATAAATACAAATTTTAGAGCAACATATGCTTCTTTACTTCTGAGAGACTCTACCTCTCTAAGATACTCTGTTTATACCTAATCACGTTTCTGACCTGTTGCCAATTAACCTAATTAGTTGCAAAATGTTCCTCCAGCTGTTTCTTTTTAGTAACACTTAATTTTCCAGCCTTTTGTTGCCCCCGTCCCAACTTTTTTGAGACGTGTTGAGGCCATCAAATTCAAAATTACCTTATTTTTCCCTTAAACCGGTACATTTCCTCAGTTTAAACATTTGATATGTTTTCTATGTTCTATTGTGAATAACATATGGGGTTATGAGATTTGCAAATCATTCTGTTTTTATTTACATTTTACACAGCGTCCCAACTTTTTTGGAATTGGGGTTGTGAGGGAATGACTGTTTACAACTGCTATAATAAAAAGTGAGAACAAGAACTAACTTGTCTCATGGACGCTCCATAAAATTAAATATAACTCTAAACAGTTAAAAATCATGACATGCTGTTCATTAATAATTTAAAACCACACCACCACATCATGGATTAACATCAGTACTGATGCATTTCATTGACCTGTCTTTCTCATACCTCAGATTCTTTGTAGTAGCGCTCTGGGATTTCATCATATGCAATGTCAACGAAACACACCTCAGTGTCCTCATCTCTGGGCTCATCAAAGATCTATAGCAGAAAGAGAAGGAAAGTGTGAGGGTGGAAAAAAAGGCAATGCTTCCCATCATTTAAAGAAAAACATTACAAAAACAAGGTGCTTTCTGAAACTTTAGGTTTCATGTCATTATATCACTTAAAATGTCTTTCACTGATAACTTCCAGAAGCAGCAAACCAAACAGCACAAAATCTGTTCACGGTACTTTCTTCTCAAAAACCTCTCTGTTGCTTGAACTGACCATCCCCAGTTATTTATCATTTTTAATTCAGCCACTGTCTATCAGGTCCAGCATTAAAACATATGACTATATTTTATATAGTTATGCATATGTGCTCAGACACAGACTGTTCTACTTATAGTGATTTATGAAGGTTATTTTAGTCTTCTCTCTTTGTCATAGAAGAATTTCAGGAATTAGAAATGAATAGTTTTCAGGTGTGTGCTTTAAATTTTACAGAAACATGTCATTTGACCTATGACCAGTGCAGTAATGTCAGCTCCATGGCCACTGGTAGTTAGGTTTTCTAGCTCACTGCCTGATTGATGTACAATACACCAGCCTACTAATTTGCTTAGTGTATTAAATCTCTGTTAGAGTAGCTAATTTTCACAAAGTCTTGCCATTGTGTAAGTGTGCAATTCTATCATGTCTCTATTATTATCAGCTCTTTGCTCATTTACATGTTTCAGTCTGTTGCATATCCACAGTTTTTTGCCTGATGAGGAGGAACAATACCTAATCAGGTCTTTGAAAACTTCGTCACATACTCAGTTTCTTGTGTCTCATGATGCTTGTAATGTCATAAGATCTCATGTCATGGGCTGTGAGTAGGCATGTACCAGTGTCTCCAGTCACTTTGACATAAAATCAGCTCCCCTGCATCTAGAACAAGGGTGGGCAATCTTATCAAGATTATATAAGATTGCCCACCCCTAATCTAGAATTTCGGGACCCCATTGATGTAGACATAATGGCCATCTACACTGCAAAAAAATGATATATTGAATAAACGTGTCATTACATTTCCAGTTGACTGGAACTTCTTAATTATTGCCCTGATGGTGGAAATGGACATTTTCAATGCTTTTGCTATTTTCTTATAGCCACTTCCCATTTTGTGAAGCTCAACAACCTTTTGCAGCACATCGCAGCTATATTCCTTGGTCTAACCCATTGTTATGAATGACTAAGGGAATTTGGCCTATGTGTTACCTCATATTTCTACCCCTGTCAAGGTTGAACAATTTCCGGTTCCTAGTCACCCAGGTGTACTAAAAACAATTTAAAATATCAATGGGGAGATACTTTAAATATAAAATTGTGGCACACATATATTTAACACACACACACACACACACACACACACACACACACATATATATATATATATACTTTGGATAAACCTATGTTGTGTTTCCAATTGTTTGATATCCATGAGAGCAGAGCATTTTTGCGAATTATTTTAAACAAAATATCAAAAGGTTAATGACAGTAAAGACAATTGTTTACCAAGTGTGCCAATATTAGTGGAGGGCACTGTAAACTGTGCCTTAAAATAGGTTGGGAACATAATTATTTTACTGACAAAGCATAAGGATAAGCTAATATTAGCACCATAATGGCAGAATTGAATCAGAAACGCTACGTAAGTTATTGTGTGCACAGAAAGTCTAACAAGCCAAGCCAGACAGCTCATACAGTGTATACGTTACAGCACAGGATAAGCTGCAGCTCTGAAAATAGAATACTGAATAATTCTATGCCTTTAGTGCTCCTTGCTATATCTCATAACCGTGATATTTTCCCTAGTGTGGGAGTCAATATTAAAGTTAAAAAAACTGTTTTGCATCAATATTTAATGAGCTAATACTTTTAATACATATATATGGGCACTGTAAAAGCCTTTAATCTGCCGTGCTTTTCAATGAAGTATTTAAAGCACAAGGTGGCGGGGGTGGTGGTGAGCGCAGCAGTTGTTTCTTTAGGCTATGCGGATTCGTAAGCTTAGAAAAGATAAAGCCAATCACTTGGGGAGCGACTAAACAGTCAGTAAAGTATCATGAGATATAGCAAGACCCTGAGCAAGTTCTGCTAAAGCACATTTAATCAGCCATCAATCATATTTTGAAAATGCATATATGGGGTTGTCTAAGCAGTTGGTCGTGTAGCAGCAGATAAGCAAAACTCATGCAGATACAGGTCAAGAGCTTCAGTTAATGTTCACATCGAACATCCGAACAGGGAAAAAAAAAGTGTGATCTTTGTGACTTTGATCATGGTGTTGATGTTGGAAACAAATGAGCTGGTTTGAGTATTTCAGAAACTGAAGATCTCCTGGGATTTTAACAGTCTCTAGAGTTTACACAGAATTGTGAGAAAACCAAAAAACATTGAGGGAGCCACAGTCTTGTGGGTGGAAATTCCTTGTTGATGAGAGAGGTCAGTGGAAATGGCCAGATTGGTTCGAGTTGCCAAGAAGGATATAGTAACTCATAAAATCCCTCTTTACAACCGTGGTGAGCAGAAAAGCAACTCAGCATGCACAAAATGTTAAACCTTGAACAGGAATCTGAGGCTACCATGATTCACAGACTCACAGAAACTGGACAGTTGAAGATTAGAATAAAAATCACCTGGTTTTTTTTCCAGTCTTCAACTGTACTCACACCCTCACCCTCACACACAAATACCACAGGTACTTACTCACATTGTCATTGCTGCCGTTGTTGTCCTCATATTTCGTCTCTATGTGAATGGAAAACTTTGGCAAGAAAGAACACTACAAGGGGAAAAAAGGATTCATTAAAAGCTGCCAAAGCACAAGATTTAAAATTATCTCCATCTAAATTGTCACAGTTCTCCCTGAACACCATGCACTATTATTTAAATTTTTTGTTTTCTGTTAGTCTTACTGTATCTCCACACTGATCCGATTTGCTTGTTACCCGACTGTGTTCACCTGTTCTGTGTCAGTCCTTGATTCATTTACCTATATATTCCATGTTCCATTAACGCATCCTTGCAAAGTCTTATCATGCAATTCGTTACTTTAAGTACATTTAAGTAAGTTTTATTGTACTTCCTGGAATTGACCTTTTGCCTGTTTTTCACACAGATGATCAATTTACTCAAATAAAGCTCATGCTGAGTTTACGCACATGCATCCTGCTTCTCACCACACATTACATACATTTACTGCAAAGTCACTTTGTGGTGGTGTTTGGCTCTTTATAAGAGTTTAATAGTGGCATGCACTAGTGTGGCCATTTTAGAATCATGTTGCAATTAATCAGCCAAATTGTAAATTATATAATTCTAAACAACGTAATTACAGTGTACATAATGACCTACTGCTGTTTTTTATTGACACTAGGAATAATGTCATTGGGCCACCAATGACTAAGGACCACCAACGAGCAAGTAGTAGCTGGTCTTAGATACATTTTCTTCTATTTCTTTTGATTGATATATGGCTGTTTACAACAGACATTGGCCCACTGCTGCTAAAACAGTCAGCCTCATAATCAGCAAACAAAACCAGTGGCAAGCAAAACTCCCAAAGAGAGCAGCAGGTAGAAGCTTGAGAAGAGCCAACATTCAAAATGCTCTACTGGGTGACAATGGACCATAGAAATATTATATTACATTTTCATAAAACAGGCTTAAAAAGAGAGAGGCAGTGCACTTATCCAGAGGAAAGACCAGTGTTCAAAGGTTTTTTTTTTTGTTGTTGTTTTTTTAAATGCACCTAGTCTCCAGGAACTCTACTGTTGTCTTTATGTTGACCCTTTGCTGGATGCCTCTGTTAGGCGGTTAAGAATTACATGCTATAGGACAGTTGATCTTTTAACAACATACTGACACGAAGCACACATCCCTAATCAATATGTTTGTAAAAATCAAAATGTTTTTACAATGGCCATCTCGGTTCCCAGATTTTAACCTTGTTGAAAGCTTGTGGTTTGAATTGAAGAGGGAAGTTCACATGCACAAACCTAAAAATGTAAAGCATAATGAAATGTTCTGCATGGAGGCATGGCCCAAAATCATTCTTCAATTATTCTCTAACATTAACATTACTGCAGGGGGCTCAGTCGTGTAATTCTCTCCATGCAAGAGATGTGGAGGTGTCAATCATTCTGAACCCGGTATTTTGCAGAAAACGTTTAATGGAAATATTACTCTATGGCAATATTCACAGCTACAAGGTTTTGAATGTCTTTGGATGGTTAAATTCACTGAGCATATAAATGCCATATGGCATAGTTAGAAGGCTTCTCTTCCTGCTGAGAAACCTAGGAAAAACAACACCTTTCAGGCTGTAGTAAATCCCACAGAAAATACTACAAAATCTGAAAGTACAACTCAAGCTGCACAGATATTGTCAAAGTCTTAGATCTGTTAAGTTCACTTTGATTGCTTTTAAACAACCTGCTCCACTATGTTCGCAGAGAAGCACAATTTGTAACCGCCACATTTTTACCGGCCTGGTGTGTGACAGCCGGCTGTAACAATGAGCTATTTTCCAGCTTGTTGGATTTACAACCCTGTTCTCAACCCTTTGCTTCTCTAATTGCTCACTCCGCCCTCTCTTTCCTACACGGCCCAACGCTGCTGGAGTCCCCTGGAGATCCAACAATACTCTGACTAGATTAACTCCAGTTTCAGCAATTACTATGGAAATAGGAAATACTAATAGGGTTGGCGAGAACAGGAGAGAGAGAAGGGCATGTCAGGGGAAATTCACTTCACAAAGGTGCTCACACTTTACACCTTATGACAGATTTGCACACCAGTCAAAAAAAAATTACATACTAATAATGGCACATGTCACTTCTGTCTGAAAATTTGAACAAGCGGAAAGCTGTAAATTCAAAGCAAAATTATAATCCAAAGAATATCGTCATGTTGAATACTATAACCACGGTTCAATTAGTACCGCTTCCATTATCTAGGTGTTTCTGTGACCTTTTCTGTTTGAGATTGAAAAGAGTTTTTCTGTTGGATTCAAACTTGTGAAACAAGGCAATAACTTGTCACGTGCAGCCTACAGCATGTCGGTATGGTTACCAAGCAATCATGCTGATGGTCACGAACAGTCACAAATTGACATTAACTGACATTGCTAAGGTTGCTTTCACACTTGCCATTTATTTCTCAACAGCCACTGCACGTTTTACATGCATGTATATTTTCAGAAAAGCACTGAATGATGTCGAGTTTTTTTTGTTGTTGTTGTTGTTTTTTTTTGTTGTTGTTTTTTTTCCACATTGCAAGCAACATGGCTGTAACCCTAAATTGGGAAGATTTGGTGCGAGTATACATAGTTTTATGTTTGATGGTAACCACCAGGGTCTTGTGGAAAAAGCCACTGCTCATTTGTTTCAGTTAAAGCATAGACACTAGAGAAGTTTCTTAGTTAAACTGTACCTAACATGGTTACTTGGTTAATATAAAAAGTCGATTTTTATGTAAATTTCGTATAATATCCAAATCCATGAACATTTCCGTTCTATAATTTACGATAACTAGAGAAAACAGACTCTGTAAGAAATAGTAATATGTTTTCAATTTTAAAGCTTGAAAATAAGCTTCAATTCAAGTTTCAATAAGCAGACACAATAAATGTTATATTCTTGCAAAGTTCTTATTTTTAGAGGCTGAATTTAACAGGTAACAAACACTGTCCTGTACTCCAACGGTTTACCAAACGGTCTAACCAAACAGTCGGAGCAGTTTAGAGAAGTATGGAAGGATAACATAATGGACATGAGCAGCTGATGTAGTAAACACTCAGCTTTGTGATAGTATATTAATTATGACATGTTTCTGCATTGTTTATCTCGCTACAATTTTGACCCTGGTTATGCCAGAAAGACAAAAATGGATTGCGAAATCTGTGAAAAAATTGGTGTCTAAGTAATGAGCAAAGATAAGAAGATTTACAGCATGTTTAATCAAAAATATTTCACTGCTAATATTCCAAAGTTGTAATATAAATAATAGTAATAACCTGGCTATTTTTATGACATATTCACTGCACTGATACATGATGTGACATTCCATTGTGGCTGCAAACAGTGAAGTTGCCATATGATGAATTTCTGCTCCCAAAGATACAGCGAAGACAAACAGCCTCCTCATCGCTAGAGTACAAAATCTTTATTAATAAATCTAAACCAGGCAGGTTAGTTAGATCAGGGGTTCCCAGACTTTTCCAGGGAAAGGCCCCCCAAATGGCATTAAAATTTGACCGAGGCCTCCCTTTTGCAAGATGTCTTTAAAAATACAGACTTCTGAATATATCCCCCTTTTTTATTATTAATAAATACATCTTACATCTTTATATTACATTACATTAGGAATTGATTGTTGTGTGTGTGGTTGTCTGAGAGTGAGAAAGAGAAAACATACATTTACTTATTTTTCACACCAAATTGTTGAGGCCCCCCCCCGGGCGCCCCCTGGCAGCCCCCACTTTGAAAACCACTGAGTTAGATGATACTAGCTAAGACTTGTAAGAGGGTGTTAAGGTTAATGGTGTGCACTGTGAGAGCAGTATTTATTTTTTCACACAAAAATGGTAGCTCAGTGGTTAAGATGTTGGACTACTACGATCAGAAGGTCGTAAGTTCAAATCCCAGCACTGTCTAGTGTCCACTGCTGGGCCCTTGAGCAAGTCCCTTAACCTTCAACTGCTCAGTTGTATAAATGAGAAAAATATAAGTCCCTCTGGATAAGAGTGTCTGCCAAATGCTATAAAAAATTTGTGGCTTGGTCAGTGCATTTTCTGAAGGAAAAAAAAAAGCAAACAAAGCCCTGTAAAAAATGCCTAGTCTGAAAGCAACCTTCAGATATGTTCTTTTACATTTTCGGACATTTCTTACCGGTTGATTTAACATATTTTTAGGGAATCATTTGCTCTCTCACTCAGTGTGATTCAAACATGATTTAGCCTTGATTAAAAATAAATGGTCAGTGACAGCAAAAACGACGTCGTCATCTTAGAACACATAATGTGATGTGCTCGCCAGCGGCTAAAGTCATCCGACAACAAAGTTCTGGTGATTTTGATTAAAATCTCACAATGTACAAATGCTGCTACGATGCTCGTCTAAAAGCCATCAATAGAGGGACTGTATACAGTAGGATTATGCAAAACTCATGGGACAGCTACAAATACAGTAGTGGTGAAACGTAAACCGAAACATGCCAATATACAGAAAAAAATATCCTTAGTACCTCAAGCTCTCTTTGAAGAATGTTTCTGTTTATATGTCCGCATTTTCTATACCAGCCTTGGATCTCACTGATTGATGACGTAAGCAGAATGTACAGTATATGAATGTTCTTTAACCACAAAATCTTCATTATACAATCTGATATAGAGAAGACATCTTATCACACAGTCTCTTATAGAATTGGGCCAAGCATTTATTTGGATCGTCTCATACAACGTGACATGAAATCATTTTAAAAGACCTCTGTAACCACACAGTGTAAAACAGGCTAAAAAAAGGGATCGGAATCCTGGCAGTAATTAATGCACAGTAATTCTTCAGATCCACCCACTTATACTGTCAGGCCCACTGAATTATGAGACTGGAAGAAGGCAGAATGCAGAGGGAATAAATCGTTTGGTGCAACTGCCAATGCAGAGATAGCAGAGAGATTGTATATCACATTTATTTGAAATGCCTACACACCATCTCAGCTTAGTGCTGACGCAGACTCTCCTGGCGAGATGACAGAAGCGTAGGCACACCAGCACCCAAATCAGTTGGCACCCATGCAGCCCTGACTCTAGTCTACAATCCTAATTCTGTGTACACGGAAAGCATAAAGTATTTTTGCATTGCACAAAAGGCATGACTGAATAGACATACTGAATCTCCAACAGATGTAGCATAGCATGTCACAAAGATTTTATTGTGGCATAGTATGGAAAAACATGACAAAATGGAATATTTTTCTGACATCAGTCTGTTTCTTACAGAGGACAAAAATAGACAAAAAAGAAAGAAAATGAATGAATTAAACTTCGAAACAAATACTTCGTTTATGAGACCAAATCCATTATCAATCACAGCATATGCTGGTTCACGCACAATTTCAGGACCAAAGTTAATCAGTCATAGGAGAAATGTTCTTCTCAGAAAGCTCGAACTCCAACTCAGTCTCTCCTCTCAAGCACAGAAGCCTACTATTGCAGTATGTTACATAGCTAATTTTCACTAATATGCAGTCAGTTCCAGAATTATTCACATTCTTGGTCAATATGAATAAAAAAGGTTTGTCTTGATGGTTAATTAGCTTAAGATCACACTGAAACCTAAAATCTAACCTAACCACCAGTGAAATCTAACCTTTAATTGAAATGAATTCATTCTATTGAATTTAAAAAAAAAAAAAAAATACAACTATACACTCAATGACCATTTTATTAGGAACATCTGTACATCTGCTCATTCATGCAATTATCCAATCAACCAATTATGTGGCTGCAGCATAATGCACAAAATAATGCAGATACAGGTCAAGAGGCTTAACGGGAAAAAAATATGATCTCAGTTACTTCGACCTGGTGTTATGGATGTTGGCGGGCTAATTTGAGTATTTTGGAAACTGCTGATCTCCTGGGATTTCATACACAGCTGAATCTAGTGCCTACACAAATTGCGGTGTGAGAAACAAAAAACATCCAGTCAGCGGTAGTTCTTTGTGAGGAAATGCCTTGCTGATGAGAAAAGAGAGGAGGAGGTCAGAGGAGAGTGGTCTAGACAGGTTCGAGCTGACAGGAAGGCTTTGGTAACTCAAATAACTACTTTTTACAAACATGGTGTGCTGAAAAGCATCTCAGAATACACTTACAGTCGAACTTTGAGGTGGATGGTGTCACGATTTCCCCTCGAGATCGCGCTGTAGCATGCAGAGTGCTCGGAGACCCAAAGCGCGAGCGAGATGCTTTTAGGTCTTCAGTGACACTGACTTGTTTACTTTCTACACGTGCTTTTTTTTTATGGTTTTTGACCTGTCTCCGCCCCTGTATTGTCATTGGTTGTTTCCTGTAGGTGTGTCATCATTGTTCTCAGCTGTGTTTCTCAGCTTGTGTTTCACCCCTGATTACGTTTGTCATTTAAACCCCTCATGTCTCTTTGCACTTTACGAAGTATTAGTGTTATCACCGTACCAAGCCATTATACCCTGTTCCTTGTTTTGTTTCATGGTCCTTGATCATGTTCTTGTTTCTCGTTCTCGATTCTAGACTTGCCCAGTTTATGTCTGTTTGCCAATCGCCTGACCCTTTGCCTGTTTCTTGACCTCGCTATTGTCTCGTGTTTTGGATTTGTCTGCCTGTCTCTCACTCAGTAAACTCTTATCTGCATTTGCATCCGTCCTAACCTTCATTACGTGGATTATGTGACTGATGGGCTACTGTTACTGTACCGGCATCTACATGATTTTATGCATTGGGCTGCTGCCACATGATTGGCTGATTGGATAACTGCATTAATGTGCAGGTGTACAGGTATTCCTAATAAAGTCATCTGTCTGTGTTTATTGTTGAAAAAACCTTTTGTTACCCTGCTTTACCAAGAGTGCCTATCATTCTGGAGCGGATGGAGCTAATAAACCTGTTATAGCACCCTAAAACTGTCTAACTCCAAGAACTTTATGTTATTCTCAGACCATGGCATATTTGTACTAAAAATCAGTCTGGATAAGTGCCTCTGCTAAATTCGGTAAGTGTAAACGTACTGACACGCTACTAATCTCCACATCTACAACTAGCATAACGTTCTCTATTTGAATCCGCGAGCATTGTGTTTCCTTTCAGTTTGTACTGGAACTACCTCATATTGTTCAGATAAACATTTGCTAAACTAAAATATTTGGCTGTTCGCACTCAAGAAATTCTACAACGTCCAAAGTTTTTCTGTTCGAAATCCATTGCCTGTTTTCGGCAAATCAATCTTCCCCAGTCGGCAGCACGTCCTCTCTGCCTTCCATTACTCACTGGATCACTTCTCCTTCCATACTGATTCCTAATGCTGATTTATGCTAATGCTATTACCTCACACAGTGGTCCAGCGCAGCCAAATTAGACCACAGTGCTTTTAGCCTGGCTTAGAAATGTGCATTTCTATTAGAAATGCATATCTCAATCTAGCTGCTCTTACACAGAGATTTCTCAAGACCTCGTGTGAATGTGGTCCAACAGGACAGGCGGAGGGTCATTTTTCATACAAAATGGTTACATATCCACTTAAAGTATTATTTGTGTTCAGGTATTTTTTTCTTTACTGGAAATATGATCGGGAAAAGGAATGAAAATTAATATGGGCTATAACAAAACACAAAAAAAAAACCTTGTGAAAAAGTTCTGCCGGAAGAGGACTCCACATATTGAGGAAGATAGTGAGTCTCAGAGATTACAGAATTACACACACACACACACACACACACAGTAGCTACAGATGGAGAGAAGCTTCCCCTCTAGCAGGCGTGAGCTAAGCATCAGGGAACTGAGCACTGGGAACCTGCTTTGCCATCCAACAAACTCATTAACACACCAGGCCTTGGAGCAGATAGCAGCTACTGTCTCACACTTGACAAGAGCGAAAAAATTTGAAACGACAATGTCTACAACAGCTGTCCAGCTCAAGGTTTCACATTAACTGCTCATGGAAAGTAACCAAGTAGAAGGGAGAAAAACGGTACTTACAGTGTACTCTGAATTGTGCAGGCAGATGGATCAGAGAGGAGTGAGAAAACAGAGAGAGAGAGAGGGAGAGAGAGAGAGAGAAAGAAAGACGTGTGAAAAGCAAGTGAATGGATTTCACACACTGTTCATGCAAAATCCAGAAGGATGAACAAAGACATTGATAAAAAAAAAGATTTTGTTTGCACATACTCAATTACTGTTTATCATTCAGATCTCAGGTCTACATAGTATTAGCAAGCGGTATTATTATTACAATTATTG
This sequence comes from Ictalurus furcatus, assembly GCF_023375685.1. Lineage (NCBI taxonomy): Eukaryota > Metazoa > Chordata > Actinopteri > Siluriformes > Ictaluridae > Ictalurus > Ictalurus furcatus. The sequence goes on along the minus strand of NC_071256.1, from coordinate 28,800,487 downwards.
TTCAATTCATATTGCTTAACATTCTTATAAACAATGCAAACAAATAAGAGTTACCATGCTGAAAACTGTACTAATTCATGGGTCATTATTCATTCATCAATAGGTCATTCCTACAACGTAGAGAATGTGTTTGTGTCCTCGGCACAGCTCATGGTATTTGTAATGTGATCTTGAGCAATGTAATTTCTAAAAGTCTGGTTAAAACAGTTAACTGTTTATATTTTTAATGTTGAATGGGCCCGTTGAAAAAAACACTTCTGCGTTCTTCTTAGTACTGCTCCTGCATTTCTAATTCTTTCACTACACTCGAAGTGATTTTTCAGCCAGTGTCTGCAAGAGTGCCCTGAGATAACCATCAATGAAGAATACTTGCCAAGCATCTTCTAGCAAGGCTTCATGTTGTGAAAGGCTTCATGTAAATGTACGCTTTGTCATAAATACACCACTGTGAAAGTAAGAAAATACCAATAAAATACCTTTTTTAAAATATATAATTCAAATACAGTACACAAATATGGGAATAATAGTACGAAAACTTGAAGGACACTATATTGATGAATGTAAACAATAATCCTGGAAAAGCAACTGACTTTTATACATTTTACACTGATTCATTAGACACAATACTCCAGTAATGTGTGATAAAAATAAGAAAAACGTTCATTCTTTTGAAATAGTTTACTTGCTTATATTCAGGCCTTTCTGAACATTAACTAGAGAATTACACGACAATACACAGATAAGCCATAACATTACATCCACCTGCCTAATATTGTGTTGGTCCCCCTTGTGCCACCATAACAGCTCTGACTCATCGAGGCATGGAGTCCACAAGACATCTGAAGGTGTGTTGTGGTATCTGGCACCAAGACGTTAGCAGCAGATGCAACCTTTTTGTCCTGTAAGCTGGTCGTCTAGACCAGTGGTTCTCAAACTTTTTCATCGTGAGGCCCCCCATTGTATAGGGTGCATCCCCTTGTGGCCCCCTAGAATCGTCAAATTTTCGCAATTGGATTTTTTTTTTCACACTAGTCTCTTCTGTATTAACTTCCTCTGCTAAGAGACTACGTCCTCTATCTAAAAACGTATCCATTTTGAATAGTCTTCGGTTTTATCAGCATGTGGCTAACAGTACACTAGTATATCAACTGATGTCTCTGTTTGGTGTGTGTGTCTTAGTATGCTGTGTATAATTGATTTAATTTATTAATATGTCTCATTTTTATGTACATCATAGTTCAAAGGTTAACAATCTCAACTTAAATACAGGCAAAATAAATAAATAAATATATAAATAAATTAAACATTTCAAGAATTTCTATGCCCCCCTCAACACCCCCCCCAACATCCCCCCAACACCCCCAGCACCATGTGGCCCCCATTTTGAGAACCACTGATCTAACCTTCACAATCTGGCCCTTGTCCAAAAGTCTCTCAGATCCTTATGCTTCCCCATTTTTCCTGCTTCTAACACATCAACTTCGAGAACTGACTGTTCACATGCTGCCTAAAATATATCCCACCCCTTGACGGGTACCATTGTAATGAGATAATCAGTGTTATTCACATCACCTGTCAGTGGTTTTAATGTTATGGTTGATCAGTGTATACAAATTATATACCTATATAACTATATACTGTAAATAAAAACTATAGAGTTTTTAACACTTCACTGTCCTTTTACTGTCCACCTTGATATACCTGGTTACTCTCTTTTTAAATGATGATCCTTTTTTTGTGCAACAGTATATGATATCCTGGAACTGCCATCATTTTCTCAGCTGGGCAACAACTCTAAATTGAGTGATTATCTCTATTTTTTAATATCTATTTTTTAAAAAAAATCCTGCCAGTTCGATGTAGTCAGTAGTAGAGCATGAGGAGGAATTCCATTAAGATAAAAAAAAAATTCCCAAACCAGCACATTAAAACGGATTACATTACTTAACTGATGTCACTTTTGTGCCAGACTGATTTTGCTCATACAGTGAATAATAGTTCACTTTAGGTCAGAATGTCTAAAGTGTTACTGTTCACCATTATTTTACGGTCAATACACAAGTGTGTAAGCAAGGCACTTCTAATGATAAACAATTTAATAGGATAAAACCTTTGTTTTATATGTAATGAAAAAAAATGGAAGTCTGATTGTATGGCAGAACTAACACACCAAACAAATTTCTCAAGCTGGGATAATAGAGTCTCAAGATAGAACTCAAAGAAATAACCAGATGTATGTCTTGTTTCTCCACAAAATTGCTTTGGGATAATAGCTAGCTGGCCCTGAGTGTTCCTGTCCATCTAACAGTCGGGGTGGATGAGTTACCAGTGATTGTGTAGGGGTAATAGTTCCATGCCTTCTCCGTTACATAGAAGATCTTGGGAACAACTGCTCGTGCCCAGCTTGGCAGCTTGCTGTAAATGAGGGGAAAAAAAAGAAGATGAGAGATAAGAATGAAGGTTTTTTCTCAATGAGAATGCAGAAAGATTCAAACTGTCAGCTCAGGCTGTCAAGACTAACTGCTTCTGTTACTGGCTGACCATCAGTCCAGGATTAAATTATGTAATGGAAAGTGCAATAATGGTCTGAACTCAGTTGGCAGTGAGACAGCTCACACACTGGATATTACTGAGACTGGGGTGAGATTGGAACAGCTGTACCTGCTAGAAATGAAGAAACATGAACATGCACCTGGACTAGAAACCGAAATATTGCCGTACAGAATCACGTTTGTGGGATTATTTGCTATTTTTTCATGATTATGTGATAAAATATATATGATTCAGTCATTGATTCTGCTTCCTCATGATGTCTGTTCCTTGGGTCATGATGTTTTTGTCCTTGATCATATTTTTGTCTTATGTTTATCTCTCTTATTTCAGCCTTGGGCATTGTCTATATGGTCCTCTTGCATGCACACAACAGTATAAAAGCCCACTGTACCCAATTTATGTTTAGACTACAGAACGCCCAGACTGTCTCTTCGCACAATAAATCATCTGTTTTTTATTGTACCCTGGCTCTTGGTCTCCTGATTCTTCCGTCATCTTACTTCTGATGAAACTGCAGTATTATGATGGTCATCCAGAACGATTTACAACAACACTATCCTGCAGAAAGTGAAGTATTTATATTTGAGTGAAACTGGTTGGATTTAAGGTGAAGTGAAAACATGAAGTGATAAGAGAACAATGTAAACGAACGGACATTTACATCCAGATTAATTGCAGAGGTGAAGCGGACCGATTTGGGCTTCGAGCCAGTGTTAAATGAGTATTGAGGCAACATTTATGTTGGCTTGGCACAGTCGGTGTATGTATGATTGCACACCTGTGATGGTTTAGCTGGATGGGCGCACATTAGAGTGAACATAAGGCAGCCTATAAAATGCAAATCAATCATAAAACACAACATGAATAAATCTGAATTTATTCTCATTAAAATTGCAGAGGAGATGAATTGCATTGTGGCATCAATTGCATATCACTTTTTACAATTATCCCTCATTGTACAGATTCTTCTACATTTATTGTGACTTTGACGTCTTCAAACCTTAGAAATTAGGGTTACATCTTAAGTGCTCTATGCAGGTGTAAGTATGGTCCCTCAGAGTAAAGTCTCAAATGATAAGCCTGTATAAGCTAGTATAGTATAAATTAGTATGAGCCTGATCTCAGCTGGTAGTCTTCCTGTGTAATTCTACCAGCCTTGTCTCTGTCTCCCGTTTCATCTCTGAGTACTTCTTTTGTTTCCCCACCAAGTTCTCTTAAGTCTCCCAATTTGCATTAGCCCCTCTGTTCTATTAAATCTGCATTCCTTTCATCCACCTTCCAATCCTCTTCTGTAGTTGGCATAATATCAGAAACTGGCTGTAATCAACAACTGGACTTTTGGCATGAGCACTCAAAATAAACTATAATAAGAAGCTGGTTGATTGATCTGTTAAAGTGGCAATTCAGGAATATCGTTGCCTCTAGGCAAGTGCAAATCGCCTCCATGGGGGAGGGGAAGGGATTGCAGGAGATTTATTTACAAAATAATTAAATAAATAAATACATAAACTTCTCTCTTGCAAAATCACTAAAAAAAAGGCAGAGAGGGCTTGACCCTTTTATTAATATCACTCTTATTAATACTTGAATTCCAACCATATTTGAGATGTGGTTATGCAGAAATAAGGCTTGCCAGATTTCAAATTCTCAAAATAGAAATTAAATCTAAATTAAATGATATCAACCTTTACAGGACTACTTGGTTTCCAGGCAAGTGGGATTAAGATTATGCTTACTTCTGAAACACTGGCAATCCTAGTATCTAACAAACTGACTTATAAGTGCTTTTTTCTTTGCAGCTATTTTTTTTTTTTCTTTTTGCCTTCCCATCAATTCCTTGAACCCACTCTCCCACTTAAAACAAATTTCTGTTCAATTTAACCACTGCGTATTCAGCACAGGTGCTCAGCTGAACCGAGGCAATGCTTCCTTACTCTGAGTGTCAAGATGCTTGATGGACAGACTGATGCCTAATGGTTTTAGAGCTTTTTCACTGACAAAAATAATATAAATTCTGGATTGAGGCTAAGGGTCGGCACTCTTTTCAACTGTCCATCACATCATGCTAGTTCAATTTTTGTCACGCTTTTGTTTTACTATTCATAGGCCTCTGTGAATTTCTGAAATGTGTCAACATGTTTTTCTAGCAGTTTCTAGCAGAAGACAGCTGTCTCCTTTAGTTTTTGTACCCACTGGGGTTTCGCTCATATCACAAGCTAAAGATGTTGACTGGAGGCAACAAGCAGAAAGAAACCTGCTTTCTGCTCTCCTAGCGTATCAGGCCGAGCACGCTACAGAGGAAAAGCTGAGGTCACGCTTGCTGTCAAACCCCTCTCCAGGGCTCACAGCATAAAAAAAATTACACTGAACAGCTTAGTAAAGTGCAGAAATAGATCGTAGGGCCACTCTGTGAAAACAAGACTGGGCCTTGAGCAGCAGTCGTGCCTGCAAGGCCTGAAAGGTTAGGAATTTTATGGAGGATCAGAGGGGGGCTATGAGATGAGTTCAGGTGGTATGAAATGCTGTTGCCTACATTGCACACATACAGTGCAAGCCTAAATGACACCTATACAAGCCCTTCCTGACGAATGACATAAATAGCCGCTGCTGACATTTACCTCATTTGGCTGATGCTTTTATCCAAAGTGACTTACCATCGAGACAGGATATAACTGAGCAGCCTAAAACTGGCCCACAGGCTATTGTCAGCTTGGTGGTGCTGTGATTTGAACTCTCATCCTTCCGATCAGTAGCCCAAAGCCTTAACCACTGACCAACCACTGTCATGTAAACCTACATAAACATTTATAAAAGCTGTCATAGAGTACTTGGGTCAATTTTTATGTCAAGTTAACATAATGTCAAGTGAGATAACACTTTCTTGGCTGGTGTATGTTTCAGTGTCATGAAAACTGATTTTGTAGCTCACTGTATAACTTTCCGTAGAATCTAGAGGCCCACTGGGGCAGAAATCACACTGCCCCATGCTCAGGGGAGGAGCCATGGACAGAAAAACGTTGACTACGTTTACATGGACAGCAATAATGTAATTTTTAACCTTAATAAGACAATATTGTGATTAACTTGTTTTACATGTTATGAAACATAGATCGATTAATGGCACATGACATTACGTCCCCATGCCACGCCGTCCGACGTTCCCTCCAGAGTTTCACATATCATCATGCAGTTCGTCTTCGTTATGGTACCATATACAGTTTTGGGTGTTTTTATTTTTAATTTTACGAAAGCTTCAAGTGCAGTTGATTATTTGTCATGCCATACGTGCAAATTGACGACTGATTGAAGCCGTGGGCTGTGTCCGAAACTGCAGACTTACATACTATATAGTGAAAGATACATGTATTTCGCCTACTATATAGTGAAAGATACATGTATTTCACCTACTATATAGTGAAAGATACATGTATTTCACCTACTATATAGTGAAAGATACATGTATTTCACCTACTATATAGTAGGTAAGTACTGTATGCGGTTTAGGACACAGCAGTGCTCTCTTGTTTGCCATCAAACGGTTGAGCGCTGCCGTGTGTGTACATGTCCTGTCGCAAAATGCGGTGAAAACTCCCACACGACATTAATAGTGTGATTACGGTGTGTACATGTCTGTAATGCACATCGATAATGCAACTAAAATAGGAATACTCCACATGTCATCATTCCATTTGTGTTTTGAGTATAATCAATAATCACTGTTTACATGGTAGTTTCTTAATCTTAAAAGAGTATTGTCTTAATCGGATTAATATCGGATTATTGTTGTCCATGTAAACGTACTGTGAGTGTGTTCCTGGTGGTTTAGCAGCTAAGGATCGCACTGGTGTTAAATCAGTTATGCAGATCAATGATCTGCTGTGGTGCTCCCCAATGGGAGCAAAGTGTAAACTGCGTGTATTATGTACAAAACCATTTCTATTGTACGATTCTATTGCAAAGATTGGGAAAGCAAAAGGGGAATTTTGGAGTGGATAATGTCTGTACATCAGAAATGCGTGTGCATCACAGTAACCATTGAGATGCAAAGACTGTCTTGATTTCAGTACTTATGAAAACTGTTGTCAAATTATATTACTCAAACTAATTTCATAAAATGTAGGGCATAAATTCAGACTTCTGAACCCTTCACTAATACAGGAGCTGTGGCTTGTATTGAGGAGCAGTTGTGTTACTCACTTGTTGAGATAGACGCGTTTCTCTGTGAACTGTCCAGCACCGTATGTGGGGTCCTCATACGGCTCGTTCTGCACCACCTCCACGCCCTCGCCTCGCTCGCTCTGCTCGTGGCTGTGTTTGCTGATCATATACAGCTGTCCAATCTTGTACTGGAGACAAAGACCACCACACAGTTACAACGGCAGCCTGAACTACAGAAATGAACTTGTCATGATATCATGCCTAGTCCTATGGTCTAAGTAGAATAGGCTATATACAAAATTAAAACATAAATTAAAAAAAAAGAAAAGAAAAAGAACCATCTTTGTCATTTAAACAGGGACCTTCTTTAAAGGGACCGTGAGGGCAGCCAATTTGAGAGCACACAACAGCGACCATGGTCATTAAAAATAAGAGCAAGGTGCTCATGAATACACAAAGTATTCATGAGTGTGGAGCAGTGAAGCAAGCATGAAGAGAAACTGTCATGCGTGAGAACACTTCGATTCTCTAAGCACTGAGCATTTAGTCACATGAGTCTACGCGTTGCTCTCGAGTCAAGTTAATTGAAGTAAAAGAGCAACGACTTAAAGTCAAAACAACAATTTTCCCATCGGTTTGTGTTTAAATAAAATGAAAACATGTCAAACGTCTCACAGAGTTTTTCATCGTCTCAGGGAGTTTTTCCTTGTCACCATCGCCTCTGGCTTGCTTATTAGGGATAAAGTCATACATGTAAAATTTATCCTGTATGTATTTATTTCTGTAAAGCTACTTTGTAACAGCAATGTCCATTGCGTGTTAAAAGCACTATAACTAATACATTTTAATTGAATTGAATTCAACCATGGCCTTTACCCCATTGAAGTCCACAGTAAACATCCAAACCCTCCTTCCCCTCACCTGCTTTTAACTGTTTACTGCCGTTGATTTTATTAGTAAATGAAACACTGAGAAATGCGTAGATGACTTGCTAGAGTTAATCTGGATAACTGAACAGCATTATGTCATTTTGGTCACAAAAGTGCCACAACCGCTAAATAAATATGTATAATCTCATAATCCGAGGATCCTATGTGACTTCTAGGCCTGTGATATCAGCAGTGTTTTCTTGAAGTCCTCTGTGACAATAGTGAGACATTGAAGAAAGCTTTCACTGACAATCTGTACATTTTATGTAAAGAAATGTATACCACTTTTATCATACACCTATTATTATCTTATTCCTTGCCATCCTGATAGTGATTCTAACCGAGGTTCATGCTCATGACATTAAAAAAAAACACCATCTAACGCTATAAAAGTGTCAGACACCCCGTGCATCCATTTTGTTGGCTTAATGAGTTATTGTCCTTATCATTCCCTCTCAGAAATCTAACCAAATTAATTGGAGGAGGTGAGAAAAAAAGCACACATGGGTTAAAGTGGCAGTGAATTATTCATCGTGTCTCGTTCTCTTTGTATGTGCTGGACAGATGTGTAGAGAGATGAGAGGAGCAGGGGGATTTAATGAGTGGCAGATTAAAGCAAGTGAAAGGATCGTGGTGCGCTTTCAAAGGGAGTCAGAATTACAGATAAAAACCAACTTTGAAAGTGTAAATTTTGTAATGCTTTTTGATATAATGTCTTCAGTAGTTTCTTTTTTTTTTTCCCTGAGACTTCTTATATCTTCTCACATCAGAAGTTTGTCTAAGCCTGATGCTGCTCTGTTGTCTTACTGGTTAGAAACTACTGTAGCTACTTGATGCCATTATTTCCTATCAATGAAACGACTGCGGCTGAGAGTGCCACTTGAGCTGCGAGTACTCCGGAGAGAGTGGTAGTTCTGTGATAACAGAAAATATCCACAAATTCAATGGCCTTAAAATGTTGCAAATGTTTAATCCAAGCTCCAGGGCAAATCTGTTACAGCGTTTCTTGCGTCCCGCTATTCAGGATCACATTCACCCTGGCTTAAAAGCCTGTCTGTCTGATAAAACATCTAGAGGCAAAATCAGTCCCAAAACACACTGCAGAATAACATGCTCCTTAAAATGTGTACATGTGGAGAATTTTCTGATTCACCAGATACCAAAGCTTCGTTCACTCCTCTCGGTTTAGCCTTTACACGCAACATTAGGCAAATGTCAGTGGTGCAATCAAAGCAGACAATACCGTTAAACAGAAGACAGAGACAGAGCAATTGGTTCAGTCTGTGATGTTCAGTGTTTGACTTGACACATAATGATTTGCTCACCCAAAATAATACACCAGTCAGAGATAGAGGCATTCTCAAGCTTATTTCTGTGATTCAAACAGATGTCTATGAAATGAAGGATGTTTCTGAAATGACAGTGCAACAGATTGTTTGCAACATGACAAATGAAAGATTTTTATAATCTGCCGGAGCACTCCTCAAATACCCCTTCAATTTTGAGCATTATTGTCTCGGTAATCCAAAAAAAAAAAAAAAAGATGACTTGTCTGTTTTGTGTTTTATGGTTTAATAGAACAAACAGCTTCCAGTCTTTTCTATGCCATTATTTATAGGACAGATTAATATATATCAAAAAGAACGAACAGAAAGAGATCAGATTATAGGTTATTCGGATCTAACCTGACTGGCTTGGCTGCCTTGAATCCATAATCCAACCTTTTCAATTCATAGCCATTTATAACCATCAGCAGCATAACCAACATAGCAAATTTGTCCCTGCTCTCCAGGTGGGAAAGATGGTCTTCTTCTCTTTTCGGTCAATAACAATGAAAGTAGCCCAACTACTACTTGTCTGTGGTTTCATGTGTATCATGGGTATGGAAAAATGCAGCTAGTGCTCTCCTTTAAATGCCCTATGGCACTAAATAAGGAGCAGTGGATAGAATGCAGCGACTGACTTCATGTGTTTTTGAAGGGGAAGCTCATGCCATCTCAAGCTGGTAAACTCTTCAAGGTTCTTGTATAGTTAAAGGTTCTTAGTTTCATAAGGGTCCTTAAAAGGTTTCCAGAAAGGTCGGCCAATTTTGCTTTCTTGGACTCCCGTCCATGGATGCACACCTCAGGATCCCCAGACCTGTTTGTGTGTGTGTGATGATGGAGAACTAGCTAGTTCCTGGAAATTTGCATTTAAATTGGGATTAAAACCAACCACATTGAGAGAACATAGAGTAAAACTCCAAAAAAAAAAAAAAGGCTGAGAAAGCTTTACAAAAATTTTACAAGGTTATTGAATTTACCTTTGAATTCACAGTGGGATGTAATTGCATGGTGCACTTTGGCCTGAGGAGAGAGTGCACTCTTGTTCTATGCTAATAGTTCACTTGAATGGCCCTTTGAGTGAATTCAGAGAAGAAACGCACACTGTGCATGCTGAAAAGCTCACTACTCTAATACTGTAGGGTAGACCGTCTAGGAGGAAAGGATGGAAAAAACATCCTTTCATTAATATTAATTTATATACTTTATTTGTTATTTTAATACGCTAACAGCAGTTATTTTTAAATGTAAGTTGAGAAAGCTATTACCAGGTAACAAGGCTTAACACTGCATTGCACCTTCAGGTGGATTCTACTCTCTATGAAAACATGGTTTCTTTTTCTCAGGTTTTAATTCATCCTTTGGTCATTTATTACAGTGGGTTTTCATGATCTACCATCAAAGTGTTATTTTTCTATTTCTAAGTTCACCAGTGCATTCATGTTTTTCAACATGTTCAAGTAGTAGTTGTTTTTTTTTTGTTTTGTTTTTTTTTAATATTTTTTATTTCTTATTATGTATTTTAACCCACAGCTGACACCAACATCACTAAAATCAGCACTACAAATAAGGCAGTGAAAAGCAATATTTTCAAGACACATCCACATGAACATAAATCCACATGAACATAAATCCATATGAGCATCAGTCTCCTAGCTTTTTATGATTTGCCTTGTTGACACATTTATCACAAAATGAGTTCCTCAGTATATCATGGTAATTTTACCATGGAAGCTGAAATACTCTTCAGCAATTTGAAGGCTGCAGTCTGATTGGATCTACAGCATACGTTTACATGCACATTATATGCACTTCTGTGACACAACAAGCTTTTCGGAGCAGGATAGAGTTCCCAGAATCATGTCTTTAGAAGCAATTAAAGAGTTTGGTCTGAAGCAGTTAGTGGTAAGTAATTGATATAATCTCACAAGTTTGCTTACGTGCTTTGGGAAAAGGTCTGTGGTTTGTCATCTGTCAAGCTAATCAAAGTGACTCTTGCCAAAGTAGAGAGTTTCCAGCCACATTTAGTAATGAAACATACCAGGCTCTCTAGCAAATTCTAGAACTCTGTCTTGTGAGACCTTGCGAGATCAATTCATCCATCCATTTTCCATACCACTTATCCTACACAAGGGTTGCAGGGGAGCCTGGAACCTATCCCAGGGAACTCGAAGCACAAGGGCATAATCGCATACCCATTCACACAATTTGGAAATGCCGCTCAGTCTACAACGAATGTCTTTGGACTGAGGGAGGAAACTGGAGTACTTGGAGGAAACCTCTGAAGCATGGAGAGAACATGCAAACTCCACGCACACAGGGCAGAGGCAGGATTTGAATCCCTAACCCCAGAGGTGCCAGGCAAACATGCTAATTTGGATGGATTGAATGTGCTAATAATGGGTGGAGTACAGGAATATAATTTTTCTATATTCCCAGCGCTTAGGGATGATGCATAACTGGATGAAGTAACATATTCCAAATAAAACTGTCTGGTGCCTTGTGCAAAATCCTTTGCAATCAAAGACTGCTTAAAGTGAGTGCAATGCTCAAACATTATGAGATATACTGTATAAATATAAAGATCCTACTATATATTGTCTCTAATACCTGTGTAGTTAAATATTGCAACTATTGACATTGTTACAGATGGATTACAACAGTACATCATCTTTAAAATATGTGTTTCAGCATTAATGTTTGGCTCTTGTAGGTCCATCCACTCATCCATCCATTTTCTGTCCCACTTATCCTACACAGGGTCTCAGGGAGCCTGGAGCCTATCCTAGGGGGCACAGGGAATGAAGGGGACACCGTGGACAGGAGTCCATTGTATGTGCCCAATCGCACATACACTCACACACCCATTCACACAATACAGACAATTTGCAAATGCCAATCAGCCTACAACGCATGTCTTTGGACTGGGGAAGGAGACCAGAGTACCCAGAGGAAAGCAGCTCATGTTGGTATGCAAATGTATTTTTAAAGTTGGAACAGGACATCATTTCTCAGGTAATTGCACAAAACATGGTGAGAGTATAAACTGCTGATTTTCCATCAGACCTTTGTTTCCATTATGAGGGTACTTACACTACACCCACCCAGGAAATACTAACCTAACGTACCTTAACTTGCCTAAAATTTACCTAGACCTTTAAACCAGTCTGACAGTACCTACACAGCACAAGCCTACATACTATCAATGTCCTGTTACATTCTACTATTGTTTTTTTTGTTTATCAAATGACATTCCAGCCTTTTTTCTTGGTCTCCATGTTATATAATAAATATAAAAATGTTATTTTAATGACAAAAAAGCTCTTTAAAATGAGCGGACAAGTACTGTCAGACTACTCACCGCCTGGCCTTTGGTAAGTGGGATGCACTCACATCATCATTAAACCCAAGAGAGCCAGTTACTGCAGCCACACATACATGTCACTGTTTCACAGCTGAAGTGGGATGTGTTGGAGCACAAGCAGTTACTTTGTTCTTCATCATTTCCGTTTTCAGCCATACTGGCACAATTTTCCTTCCATAACGCTTTGTTCCCCATGTGAATGTACTGTATCAGGAGGCTTTTTAATGCAACTTCAGCAAATTATTACCAGGTTTTGTGGTTGGTTATACACAGTGGGATGTGGTGAACCATCAGATCATGTTAATATGTTGGTGCTTTTCTTTCAAAATTTTATGCCACCACAGCTGAATGGTGTTCTTTATCTCTTTAACAGTTTCACTTCATGATCATTTTCTTCCATGGTGCTTGTTAAGTTTCTCTGATACGTATGTAGTTATATACAGTATATGCGCATGTAACAGGGTGAAGGTAACTACAATTTTATGAACTGCTGATTTTTAAATAAGGCTTTTCTTTATGATTGTTATGGTTGTACAATAAATTATTAAGGTGATTACACTGCACCAGTCACCTTACCTAAACCTGACGCTTTAAAAAGGAAAGTGACTAACAATTGATGCAGGATACAACTGAGCTGAAGATTAAGGGTCTTGCTCAAGGACACAACCATGGCAGTTTGGTAGTGCCGTATTCAGCTTAGGTGTGGTAACAGCTTTCCGCTTCGCATCACGCTACCCTGATGTTGATGTTTATTCCATGCACACACAGTAACAGACCATTAAAATACACAAAACAATTGATGTCAGCTATAAGACATCTCTATTGTAAACAACATAATCTTTGCTGATAACTCACAATACAATATAAGCAATAACAAATATTTTAAATTAAAATCAAATGTCTCTATATGAGATTGTACAAGCACATGTCAGAAGAAATAATATACTATACCGGTTCTGTAGTTACAGTAATTGATACTATGAATCATTACCAAAAAAAATGTTTTTCCTTCCTTTCCTTAGAGCATGTCTCTCTGCAGGGTTTGTAGGAGCTGAGCGCAAGAGGTTATCTACCTGTGAAATTGTGTATGTGCGTGTGTGTGAGGAAATGATTTGCTGTCAGACTATACTGAGCATTAGAGCATGCACTGACAGAAGGCTGAAGGAGAATGATGAAGTGAGTGTGCCAAGAGGTTAGTGAAGGGGGGGTTGGAAAGTGGTCGACTCATGCAAAGTGCCTTTTCTCCTTGAAAATGTTGCCTGTGTCAGTCAGTTGATCTCCTATATGCAGCGCTGCTAACTGCAGCTCATCCATCACTGCCCGAGAGCATGAGAGAGTGCATGCTCAGCACTAAAGCGCTGCATAACACCGCTCAATGGACACGGAGAGAGTGAGTGGGTGTCTGCGTGAAGATGTGAATATGTATGTGGTTTTGTCAGCATGCAGGGTGTGTGTATGTGTGTGTTCTTATCAGTATGTGAGATGTCCATGGTGAGAGTGAAAGGCACATTTTCACATATAAGTGATGCAAGCTGAATGAATTAAAGACACACAGTTCAGCCCAATGCGACTACAGGACACAAGTGGCAGAGTGTGATTAAGGCAACAGCAAAATATCTCAAATGACTCGTTTTCCGATGTTATTGAGTGAGGGATAAAAAGAAAAAGAATTATGACAGTGGTATCATTATCCTTACCATTCTCTAACACTGTGTGATAAATGACTGAGGTACTAGCATGGCACAAGCCCTTAGGACCTGGAAAGCAATTCTGTTTGTTCAAATTACTTTTTGGACTGTCCTTCCAACTTAAAAAACAAACAAACAAACAAACAAAAAAACCCAACATATTTTCCAGTTCATTTGAGACAATGAAAGGAAAATCACACACACTAGCCTGGCACAAACCTCTCTCTACTCTTGGCTGTTACATGACACGTGAGAGACAGGTGCTCATTTTCATTTAAGATGCTTTAAAAGTCATGAATGTTAAAGAAAACAGCAGACGGTGTCATGCTTGGATTAAAACTTTAGCCATAATGCATGAGAAGGCTTGTTGCATGGCGACTATACACAGCGACTATACACAGCGACAGCGCTGTTCCGCCTTCACCGATGGTGGAGAAACCTTGGTGATCAAATCACGAGACTGAGGCTCTCTTCCATAGCTAGAGAAGTGTTATGAATCAAATGTGAGAATTAGATGTTTGCTTTATTCCAAACATAGAAACATTTACTCAGTATTATTTTTTTACACTGACTCTGACTTTCAGTTATGTAGGTGATTGGACTGTTTCATAGTAGTTAATTAGTTGTGGTGTAATCTTAGGCCTTGTTTACACTAGTACGTTTTCGTTTTAAAACAGCATTGAAAACCATCCTCGTCCACACTGGCGTTTCCGCTGTGTTTCAGAAACGATCTCCGTCCACACTACACGACCGTGTACACATGACCATTCATGCACACTGGGCATGCGCATACAAGTGTAAACAGGAAGTACGTTGTTAGTCCAAACCGGCATTCCATGTAGGGCTTACGCCGCTCGGAATGAGATTTGTTGCCGATCGCTCTAATCATAACTCACCTCTCGCGCATGTAGGCAGCTGCAGTATTATAAAATACAGAATTTAACTGCACAATGGCTGCTAAGAATGACAACAAAGCCAGCAAAGCGGTTTTGCTGGTTCAGTCTCTGTGTTGTTGTGTATACGATCAAGGTAGCATAACGGTCATATGGTAGGGGCTTGACGAACCAGGTCAGGATACGCGATGATCCAGAAGACCCAATCAGGGAGCGAATGTGGGCGGAGCCACGCCTTTGTTTTTATAAGTCTTCGTTTTGGTCTGTTTACACTGAAACGTGTGCCTGGAGTTTTCAAACTAAAACGGGGTTTTCGTCGTTTCCAAAAGTCTCCGTTTTCGAGGTTCGAAAACGCTAGAGTAGTGTAGTCGACAGGTGTAACCGTAGCAACAGTTATGCGGTTTAAAACGAACATGCACTAGTGTAAACAGGGCCTAAAAGACATTTCAGCAGACATGGGGCTTTTTTTTTATTGTTATTGTTGCTGTAAAAGACGTTGTTGCGGCTTTTTCAAAATTTGCGATGTGACTTGCAGAGTTTTTTTTTGTGCTACTTGAATTGGCAGTGATGTTTGTTGGAAAAATGAGACCTTTTAGCTGTACTCATATTCGAAGCACGTAAATCAAAGAGGGTCTTGGCTGAACGCGTGTTGTGATGACATCACATGACTCATCTTGGTCCAAATCTGTGGAAAATCTGCTGTAATTTAGAAAAATTGCAAGCTCCTCTGAACATTGCGATGTTTGGTTGAGTTTGCGTTCATTTCTCCGATTGCAAAATCCTGGAGGGACTGAATTCAGCATTTCATCATTGGGAGCAGAAATAAAGAAGGAAAACTGGCGTGGTTTGGATTCACTGGCACTGTTAGATTGAAGGGTAACAGCAAATCAATATAAAGTTATAGACTATATCACACAGTGCACGAGTACTCACTGGATGTTTTTATGAATATGAAAATCACATGCTACTTTTATTTGATTGTCTCAGGCAGGAGTGTAAGTCTGCAGTGAAACATGCAGAAAGGGTGATGGTTGATGCAACACACCTGTATTTCATGTCCGATGCCCTATTTGTTTTCTCTCCCTTTCTCTCTGAACAGTGAGCATGTGTGGGGTTATGAACTAAACATGATAAATGGCTAGAGAAATGAAAAGCTGCATTGTTGTTGTTGTTATTGTTTTTTTTTTTTTTACTGTTCGCTGACCATGCCAAAGGGTATGAGCACCAATAAATAAAAGCCCCAGGTCTGCTGTGTTCTTTGAGTGTTGTGCTGACGAAATTGTTACAGTCGTATATATTTCTTTAGACATCTACGAGTTTATGTAGGATTTTGATGAAACCACTGGCATGTATGACAGTGAGATAATGTTATTTTGATCTTTAGAGACAACATTCTTAAGAAATACTTACAACGTTCAGCCATAACATTAAAACCACCGAGAGATGACATGAATAACGTTCGTGGGGCAGTCGTGGCTTAGCGGTTAAGACTCTGGGTTACTGATTGGAAGGGCAGGGGTTCAAGACCCAGCACTGCCAAGCTGTTGGGCCCTTGAGCAAGGCCCTTAACCCTCTATGCTCCAGGTATCATGGCTGACCCCAACTTCCTGACATGCTGGGGTATGCAAAGAAAAGAATTTCACTGTGCTGTAATGTATATGTGATCAATAAAGACTTGTTATCATTATTATCTTGTTACAATGATACCTGTCAAGGGTTGGGATATATTAGGCAGCAAGTAAACGGTCAGTTCTCAAAATTGATGTGTTGGAAGCAGGAAAAATGGGCAAACGTAAGGATCTGAGTGACTTTGACAAAACGGCAGGTCTTGTGCGGTGTTCCCAGTATGCTGTCCTTAGTACCTATTAAAAGTGGTCCAAGGAAGGACAACCAGTGAACTGGCAACAGGGTCATGGGCGCTCAATGATGCGTGTGAGGAGCGAAGGCTAGCCCATCTGGTCCAATCCCACAGAAGAGATACTGTAGCACAAACTGCTGAAAAAGTTCATGCTGGCTATAATAGAAAAGTGTTAGAACACACAGTGCATTGCAGCTTGCTGCGTAGCTGCATGACCGGTCAGAGTGCCCATGCTGACCCCTGTCCTCCACCCAAAGCACCTACAATGGACACGTGAGCATCAGAACTGGACCACAGTGGAAGATGGTGGCCTAGTTTCTTTTACATCACCTAGACAGCCGGGTGCATGTGCGTCACTTACTGGGGAAGAGATGGTACAAGGATATACTATGGGAAGAAGGCAAGCTGGCAGAAGCAGTGTGATGTTCTGGGCAATGTTCTGCTGGGTCCTGGCATTCATGTGGACATTGCTGCAGATCAGGTACACCCCTTTATGACAACGGTATTCCATAATGGCAGTGGGTTCTTTCAGCAGGATAACGCGCCCTGCCACACTGCAATAATTGCTCAGGAACGATTTGAGGAACATGACAAAGAGTTCAAGGTGATCTCAATCCGATCAAGCATCTGTGGGATGTGTTGGACAAACAAGTCCAACCCATGGAGGCTTCACATCATAACTTACAGGACTTAAAAGGATCTGATTAACGTCTTGGTACCAGATACCACAGCACACCTTCAGAGGTCTTGTGGAGTCCATGTCTCGATGGGTCAGAACTGTTTTGGCAGCACAAGTGGGATGTAAACAATATTAAGCAGGTGGTTTTAATGCTATGGCTGATTAGTGTATTTCTACATATTGGACCATTCAGTACTGAGTTAAGCACACATGCTGAGGCGTTAATACTGAAAAGTAGGAGACATCTCAAGGCTATCTCAAGGTCTGAATTTGTTATGCCTACAATTATGACTAACACTTCCTTAGACTGAGCTGTAAGATAGCAGATGAGTGCTCAATCAGCTTATCCTTCAAACCATGGGCATGTTTTCTTTAAGGGAGAGTGAACTGAATCAAAAAACACTGGCATTATTTTTACTATTCAACAATTCAAAATAGCAAATTAAAACTATGATAAAATAGCCAATATCCCACACACATTACGATTTCTTGAACTTGAATTAAAACCTTAATGGCTAGATTAAATTCTGTGTACATGTCATGTAATGGGGCTGAGATGGATGCAATTGCAATTAAAGCTTTTATTAAGAGAGAGGCAGATAAGTCCAAATCGATCGGCAAAAACGTAATCAAAAAGCAGGCACAGGGTCAGGCGATCTACAAGAGCGCATAAACAGGGCAGAGACGAGAAACCAAGAAACGAGGACGAGAACAGGATCAAAACACCGGGAAATGAGGGCAAACATCAAAGGCTCAGTATGGTTCTGGCGGCAAAACACAGAAAAGCAACACTTCACCCTGAACAAAGACACACGAGGGGTTTAAATGCGAAACGTAATCAAAGGTGGAAACGAGAACTGCTGAGACATTAGGAAGGAACCAATTACATAACAAGCGCGGAGACAGGACAGAAACTAAAACAAAACACGTGTCATTGTAAACAAAGTCAATGACATCACGCTATCACGCTTCGGGCAGTACATGCTCCAGTACTCAGCGCGAGGAGAAAAACCAGTACAATTAATCTGATAAATTTTAGAGATAAAATGCAACCTAATAGAAAGTCTTGGATCAACTGCGATTTTACAAGATGGCAAATAATAAGGATGGAAGGCATATTGTTCAATTAAAACAAATTTGCAGTGATTAATGTTAGAATTATAGTTAGGGCTCTTTATATGTCCATTTTGACATAACATTTGGATTTAAATCATCAACTCTAAATACAGCCTGTTGTATTTAGTGTATAAAGATTCCTCATCTTCTGGATTCTGGACATAATGTAAGGAGTAAATAGTCATGGTAATTTACATGTACTCTCTGCAGGACTGTGTAATCTGTGTTCCCTGATATCCAGACATCTTAGTGCTTAGATGCCTGAGTGCCTGTGGAAATATACCGCATGTTCCAATTCCCCCTCCTTCTCTCGCTGCCTCTCAGTGAATATGAAGCTGCTATGTATTGTCTGTCTAACTGAAAGACCTTTTTTTCACAGATGGCCTGAAGGAGATGTTCTGCCTGCACATTTTGAAGAAGAGTGCATATGTGTGTGTGTGTGTGTGTGTGTGTGTGTGTGTGTGTGTGTGTGTGTGTGCGCGAGAGAATGAGTGAGAGTGTCAGGAAAAGGTTTCGCCTGAAAGCACCAATGTAATCACAATAATCATCTTATTATTATCACTATTTCTAATTACACTGCACATTTTCCTTTTTTTACTTATACGTGTACCCTTATTAGGAATGTAACTGAATAGAGTAAAAAAGAGAATTCTCAGGGTGTCTAGTGGATGGTAGACATCTTAATAGAGATTTATATAAAGGAGTGCCGAGGCTCAGAGCAAACATACTTGTTACAAGCATACCAACTGATTTCTCTCATTAGTGTGTAGCATCAGTAGAAGAATAGAGCAAGCAATTGAAATCGACATTGCATTTTAATTTCTTTTTATACGTGAGCCGGAGAGGCCAGTGTTCCCCTGCTCCACGTGGCCTTGCTCTTGGACACTAATGAAGTCATTAACTGGAACAGCATCAGTGAGTGTGCCATTGCACCAGTGGCCACCCCTGGCCCTGCAGGAAGAATGTTTATTTTAAGATGTCAAATCGAGCTCATTGACTTTGGCACCTACAGGAAAACATTTTCTACGTGAAGCACGCTAGTGCCTGACTGCACTCATACATCTGAATTTAGCATTGCTATTATATAATTATTACTAATTATTACACAATCTACACCTCTCAGACCCACAAGCTTTTTTTTGACTAAAGGATAGATAAAGGAGACGCTTAAAGCTGCACATCAAGCACCATCATTATTTTTAATAAGTGATAAAAGTCAAGATAATTTGTTTTACACATTCCAAAGTGTAATTGAACACTGTGTGTAGATATGCTGGTCTGTCTGATTTATACCACACACTCCAGTCATGTGATGTATTATTCATATAGACTATACAATTAGTGTCAAGGTTGGGGGTTTACATAATAAGCTGTCAATGCAGACACACACACACACACACACACACACACACACACACACACACAGCACTTTCTAACTGACCTAGTATCCACAAATGAGCGTAGGGAAATTCTTTAACATGTCATCTCATACTGAAAGATGAGCTTATCACAACACCCCACACTTCACATGTTTGATAGCATTGACAGAAACCATGGGGAATTGGTTTTATGGTAGAAGAGGAACTCTTCTCAATATTTATTGCCAGTGCAATTCATCTCACAGGCAGTAGAGGGCTCTAAACTACACAAATGGCGCCAAATGACAGAGTTTAGGATCATAATTTAGGAAAAAAACACCAGGAAGAAGGCATAAAGAACAACATGCACTATGTGGGCAAAAGTATGTGGACACCTGACCAGAAAACCCATATTACAGTCTTCCCCCAAACTGCTGCCACAAAGTTGAAAACGCACAATTATACAGAATGTCTTTGTATGCTGTGGCATTATGATTTACTTTCAGTAGGACTAAGGGGTTGAGCCTAAACCTGTTCCAGCAGGACAATTTCCCTGTGCACAAAGGGAAGTCGAGAAAAACATCCATCCATCCATCCATCCATTTTCCATACTGCTTATCCTACACAGGGTTGCAGGGGAGCATGGAGTCGATTCAAGGAAACTTGGGGCACAAGGCAGGGGATAGCCTGAACAGGGTGCCAACCCATTGCAGGGCCAAATCACACACACATTTACACACTACGGGGGAATTCCAAGCAGCCTACAATGCATGTCTTTGGACTGTTGGAGGAAACCGGAGTACCAGGAAGGAACCCATAAAGCACGGGGGAGAACATGCAAGCTCCACGCACACAGGGCGGAAGCAGGATTCAAACTCCCGACATGCAAGGCAAATTTGCTAACCACTAAGCCCCCGTGCCCCAGTTCATAGACATGATTTGCCAAAGTTGATGTGGAAGAACTCGAATGGCCTGCACCGAGCCTTGACCTCAACCCCACTGAACACCTTTGAGATAAATCTGAAATGCCAACTTCGCACCAGGCCTTCTTGCCGGACATCAGTGCCTGACCTCTTATGCTCTTGTGGCAGAATGAGCACAGATCCCTACAACCACAAAACCTATTGAAAAGCCTTCTCAGAAGAGTGGAGGCTGTTATAACACCAAAGGGGGAACACCTCAATATTAATGCTAATGGTTTTGGAATGGGATGTTCAATGGCCAGGTGTCCACATACATTTGGTCAAATACCGTATTTAGGTGAAAGTATAGTCTTTGAGTGTCAGTAATACAATTCAAGAGGTGCACGGTGGGTAACATTGTCACTTCACAGCTCTATAGTCCTTGGTTCCATCCTGAGCTTGGGTTACTGCTTGTGTGGAGTTTCACACATTCTCCAATGTTTGCATAGGTTTCTTCCATGTTCTCCAGTTTTCTCCCATCTCCCAAAAATATGCCCGTAGGTGGACTGGTTATGGTAAATTGCCACTAAGTGTGAATGAGTGTGTGACTGCTTGTGCATGGTCCCATGCAATGGATTGGCATCCCATCCAGGTTGTGTTTTACATCCAGGATGTATTCCCGCCTAATATTCTCGGGATAGACTCCTGAGCCAACATAACCCTGAACAGGATAAAGTGGTTACTGAAAATGAATAGAATAATGAATGATATCATTAAAATTTCAGTCAGTTTGAGAGTATCACAAATGTTTGCTTTATTAACTACATACACAATGACTTCAGTATTATAGTATCCATCCATCCATTTTCTGTGCCACTTATCTGACATGGGGTCACAGGAAGCCTATCACAGATGACTCGGGGCACCCTGGATGCGGTGCCAACCCAGTGCATGGCACAATCACATACTACAGATAACTGTAGAAATGTCAAACAGCCACATGTCTTTGGACTGGGGGAGGAAACCCCCAAGGTGCAGGGAGAACATTCAAGCTCCAGGTGCACAGAGCGGATGCGGGAATCAAACCCCCAACCCTGGAGGTGTAAGACAAATGTGCTAACCACTAAGCCACAATTTTTGTATTGAAATATGTGAAAAACTATCCATAGACAGAAGAGATACTAATAGAAAAGTAATTTAGACACACTCAGCCAAGGGCATGAGAATACATTTATTCTAATTCACTTTGCAGGCTGATAATTAGACTCAATCACTGATAGAAAGAAGATAGAGCTAACAGGATTTATGCTGAAAAGTTGTCAAAGAAAAATGTGCTGAGGCCATATTGTGTCTTATCCGAGAAAGACAATATTAACAGATTTGTTTCTATATCCTTTAGTTCTCCAGTGGATTGTACAGTTCAGCTGTTTGTAAAGACTGTGTGTGGTTTTTCCCGTTGGTCTGTGACCAGTTCTAGTGTTCGGGTTGTAACACATGTGCGCTGGACAGATGTCAGCAGAAGGATTAGCAGTCACTGTGAAAAGAGCTGTCTCAAGCCATCACCTGGTACACTTGATAACAGGCTACCAGGAGGATCAACTAGCCTGAGTTTGGCATTAATATTACAAACGCAATTACGATTAACTTTATTTTTTATTAACTAAAAGTTTAAACTGCTTAGAGTTTTCTTCAAAGTTGGCAAAAAAATTTGTTGAGTTGTAAGAAAATTGTTGCATGCAAAAATTACAGCACACTATTGTAAAATTGGTATCAGACAATGTATTTATAAATTGTCCACACACTGTACAATGTACACACATGTACTCCAGCTCAATCATACAATTATCCAATCAGCCATTCATGTGGCAGCACAGCAATGCATGAAATCATGCAGATACAGATCAACATCCAAATAGTAACCATGACAATGTTGTTGGTGCTGGATAGCCTGGGTTTGAGTATTTCAGAAACTGCTGCGCTCCCTGGATTTTCACGTAGTCTTTAGATCAGGGGTGTCCAATCTTATCCGCAAAGGGCCGGTGTTGGTGCAGGTTTTCCTTCCAATCAAGCAGGAGCCACACCTGATTCCACCTGTTTAATCAGTTGAGCTTGGCTTTCAATAGACTCAGGTGTGGCTTCTGTTTGGTTGGAATGAAAACCTGCACCCACACCAGCCCTTTCCAGATAAGATTGGACACCCCTGCTCTAGAGTTTACACAGAGTGGTGCGAAAAACAAAAAAAAACATCCAGTAGTGAGCAGCAGTTCTGTGGGCGGAAACGTCTTGTTGATGAGAGGAGAATGTCTAGACTGGTTCAAGCAGACAGGAAAGTTACGATAACTCAAATAACCATTCTTTACAACCATGGTGAGCAGAAAAGCATCTCGATTTTATATGTTAACTTCATGTGAGGTAGCTTTAAGAGACTTTAAATATTTTGGAATACTGGTTCATATTACTCTCACTGTGTGTGAGGTGGGAATACTTCCAGGGTGGATATGCAGTTTGCATGATGCTATACTGAAAGATAAAGTCTTCCTTTACATGTTAGCTCATTAATTTCATAGTCAGAAATACTACTACATATGAGGTAAATTGCACACATTTCATATTACTGTATCGTGATGTAATGTAATGTTATGTTTTGCTTACACGCTATATGAGGTGTTTTCTGTGAAACCTCAGAGACTCCTGTATAGAGAAAAAGCACACTGGAAGGCATCTCACAGGCCCCTTTTTTCTTTGCTGAACTTCTCACTGAACTTTAACACTTGGTGTACCCTTATCAGTAAGCAAGTTTACTTTGTACATGAAGTGGGATTGGACTAACACTGAAGACATCTCATACTCAACTATGAAGCATAATTCGCATCATACATCTCAAAGACCTCAGCAGCTCCCTCTGTTTCAATGCCAGAACAAGGATTTCAGAGTTATATGTGTATTAATATCCAGGGTGTCCCCAAATAGTTCACAGATGCTGTTTGGGCTTCTTCACATATGTTTGCAATGTTGTGCCATCTGGATGTCACTGTGCTGTCTCATGTGGAGACGGTACTGCAGATGCACTCAGTTCTGTAACATAATCTACAGCTCATTACACCCAGGACCTCAAAAAGCCGGACATTCAAGCTAAGAATATATTGCTGCGAGGTTGATTTAGAAATAATTAGCATTTCCTTGTCTTCCTCATGATCTGAAACCTCAATCAGACACGCTTTTGTGTCGGGCATTTTTCCAACTGCTAGGTTTATGGGTTTCTAGCTGCTATGATGCAAATTTTGATTCACAATGATACAAAACAACAATAAGAGACTTATTGCATAATACTGCAACATTATGAAATGACTTTTAATTGTGCTTCACAGCTTGAAATCACATTTAAAGTCCACTACAGTGAGGGGCAAGCACAGGCTCTAATTAAACCTTAGCCAGAATATTGCTAGTCTGGATTCAGACCCATACCTCTTTTGGTATATAATGTATTTAAGGGGCACACACTCACCTAAATCATTTTCAATATTTCCTGACATTATTCAATCACCCAGTTCAGTGAGCTGAGCCACGAATATGAGATGAGGCTTAATGTGCTACATTATTCTATCTTCATGACCCAGACCTGAAACAGACCTTCACAACACACCTCATGAATGTTTGTATGAAGGGCAAAATATCAGTAGTGGAAAGGAATTCACTGAAAACTCAATTTTAGCCCACACTAAGCTGAAGACCAAAACCAAAATCTATTTTGTAAAACGTGTTTTTATGTACTGTTGCATAATATATATATATATATATATATATATATATATATATATTTACTAGCAGCTCAACTGGAAAAACTACAATGTGCTTCATATTAAGGTTCCCTTTACTGACTTAATTTAACACATTAGTTAAGATGAACAAACCAACAACTTCAGCATTAATGCACTATACGTATAATAACGAAGTAATTAACACTGGTATTAACTGGTCTTTTTAAACAAACAAAACAAATAAGCCAAATAATCAACACTTTCACTCACTATTTTAACCACTGTGCATTAATGAGTAAAATTAAACCCATGATGACCAATATGAAAAATAAATATGCAATAAAATTATAGAAATTCTGAATAAAATTCAGAACCGAGGCTAAATATTTATACCTGGACTTAATTTATTTGGACTGGTAAATGATCAAGATTTAGTCACATTCTGTCATTTTGATAATTTATATGGAGTTATTTTTAGTTATTTATCTTTATAAACATTACTCATTGCAGATGTATTCTGATAACATTTAAATAAAGCTGTTATCCTTGTGAGAATTTTAGATTTATTACTGCTGAAGTTCATGGTTATTGGTGCTTATTTCAATTTTAATTAATGCAATAAATAATGTTAGTTAATGGACACCTTAATGTAAACCATTACATAAATTGCTAATACAAAAGGTCAGACTTAATGTTGCGTGATTTCATGTTATAAACAAATATGGTTGTAAGTAATATTTAGCTTGTTTAGTGTTAACTAATTTTGAGTCAAAGGAGATACACAGCTCAAAATCTCCAAGTTGGCATCTTGTGATTATGAGAATTTCACCAAGACATGAATGCACTGTATCATCCCAGCTATCAAATAACATCCTCAGGGTGACATCTGAACCCTTAAAAAGTAAGGATGTTATTCTGTAAGGTCCAGTAAACATTACAAATGACAGAAAGCACATCTGCCAGCCATTTTACAGCTGTTTACAGTTTATACAGTTATAATATACAAGACTAACACAAGACGAAATATCAATGTCATAATTGTAATGTCATTTCAAGACATATATATAGGACCAATTTACAGCACTCATAAAGTTGTAAAAACATAATAACTGTAAAAACGTCACAACTGTACATTTGGGGTACAGAGCAGTGTCAATACTCGAGTGTGTTAAAAGATTTTGTACTGCTTGATCCCTTTATGCATACCCTTTGTATGACATTTAGGTGAGGCTTTGACTGTAGAGATACTAAGAGAGAGTAAAAGTTTTTCTTTCAAATTTAAACCATATGCATGGGGGCACTGATAGAGGGGTAGACAGTGATAGTGGATAAAATGCTGATGTTGATAGTGTGACAATGAAAGGTCAGAGAGGGAGGATAAGGGGTCTTTGATGAAAGCATCTAGAGAGAGAATGAGACAGAGAACAAAGGAAAGCACATGGCGGGAGAACACATAGGTATGCAAGCTTTCATCCTCCCTCTCCAGACAGACCCATACGTAAATCTGATAGATGGACAGAAAATTTTGGGAATATATAAAGATGTATGCACATATACTGTATGTTCTTACAATTCATGTGCATACAGTATGTAAATGTTATATTAATGATACAATGATACATGAATGCTTAAAATACAGTATATATATATATACTATATAGATTCTTTTATATGTCCAATATATAATCGCCAATTTCAATAAAGTTGCCATATACTGATGGGTGACAAATTAATCAAGAATCAGCATTTGTCTTTGTAAAGTACTAGGCCACCAATAGTTGCCAGAACAGATATTTTGTGCCTTGTGTTACCTGTTCTACGTACAGGTCTCTGGAACTGTATTGGAGCAATGAACACCATTTTTCCAAAATAATATTCCCTCAATAGGTGTTTTGATAATGGTGGTTGGAGATCATTGTGTAATGTCACTCCAAAAATGAACCACAGGTGTTCAATTGGGTTAAGCTATGGTGACCGTGAAGGCCATAGCATTTGATTTACATCATGTTCATAATCATCAATCCATTCAGTGGCCCCTGTGGTGCTGTGGATGTGGGCGGGGTCATCCTGGAAGAGACCGCTCCCATGAGAAACGAAATGTAAGTGTCTAAACATCATATGAACTGTAGGGTCTGTGTGTCA
This sequence comes from Ictalurus furcatus, assembly GCF_023375685.1. NCBI lineage: Eukaryota > Metazoa > Chordata > Actinopteri > Siluriformes > Ictaluridae > Ictalurus > Ictalurus furcatus. The sequence continues at coordinate 28,773,767 of NC_071256.1, read as the reverse complement.
TCCTGATGATGGGACAGAATGTTGGGCTTGATCTCTTCATTATTGTGTATGTGACTTTTGCATTCTCTACATGCTAACAATTTATTCTTTTTTTAAAGAAGAAAGAAACAATCTCTGTGTTTAAAATGCCCACTTACTGACTATTTCCTACAGAGGAAAATCAGGAGCACTTCTATTCAGGAATTTTAAGTAAATGATTACCTACACTGCATTAAACAGGCTTGCTTATCAGTCTGCAACTGTACTCATGTTCCTTCACATAAGATAAGATAAGATAAAATAAACTTTATTGATCCCACACTGGGGAAATTCCCTTGTTACAGCAGCTCAATTACACAAAAAAACAGATAGGAAAGAATACACAATAAATAGGAACAGAATTGAAAAAAATGTCTAAGAAAATATATACAATAGGAATAGAAAAATAAGAATAAAAGTAGTAAAAAATAATAATAATGGTAATATGTACATTCTGAATATCTCAATGTATGTACAGATGAATACAAATATGAATATATACAGATGAGTAACTCCTTGTTTATATATAAACAAATCAAAGCTAAGGATTATAAAGTAACTGAGCTAACTAACACAAATGTGGGTAAAGAAATGACAATCAAGCCACTTTTTACATTTGTAAGACGTCTTCCTTCCTTTTAAAGAAGGTGCGCCCAAATCAAACCAAACTACACAATGCATTATGGGCATTATGTGGCTGCTAGGGTACATCGTTTGTACATGACATATGGTGAATATGCCATAGTTTCTGAAACAGAATATGTCTGGCCATGTGCACTAGGATGTAGGAAGCTTTCTAGCAAATGTACAGTCAAAATGTGAAGGCTGTCACGGAGGGGCATTTAAGGGGGCTGGTGGGGTTAGGATGCGCAAAAACATGAGCTCACTGCAGGGAATCATGGTCTCTGCATTCAGTGGCACTAATAATATGACTAAGGCCAATATATATGTAACACAGTATATTTGTCATCAGCTGTCATAACACAAAGGTTTCATAACACTCCCTCAATCCCTGACACTCTTATACTCTAAACCAGGGGTTCCCAAACTTTTCCAGGGCAAGGCCCCCCAAATGGCATTAACATTTGACCGAGGCCCCCCTTTTGCAAGATGTCTTTAAAACACATTAAAAATACAGACTTCTGAATATATCCCACTTTTTTTTTATTATTAATAATTACATCTTGCATCTTTACATTACATTAGATTAGGAATTGATTGTGTGTGTGTGTGTGTGTGTGTGTGTGTGTGTGTGTGTGTGTGTGGTTGTCTGAGAGTGAGAAAGAGAAAATCATGTATTTATTTATTTTTCTGCTCTTTTACTCACATACCTGCATCTTACTGGCACACACTGCTACTCATTTCTCTTACTGCTGCCTCTTCACTCCTTTAATCATTTTTTCACAAGGAGAATTCTAACAATATGTCTGAATGTAACACATCACTACCTTTCATTTGATATAGAGAGGAGAGGATCCTAAGAGTATGCTTATTCACTTTCACTTTATCAGGCCCGAAAATGTCACTGTTAGATATATTAAGATATAACCAGTGCATTCTCAAGGCTGGTGATGAAGGGGATTTGTAAGATTGTGACATATCCTGCCTTTGGACAAATATATTATCGCTACTATGGGGCAGTGGTGGCTTGGCGGTTAAGGCTCTGGGTAACCAATCGGAAGGTCCAGGGTTCAAGTCAAGCTGGCACTGTTGGGCCCTTGAGCAAGGCCTTTAACCCTCTCTGCTCTGTGGGTGCGGTATCATGGCTAACCCTGAATTTCACTGTGCTGTAATGTATATGTGATCAATAAAGACTCATTACTAGGCACTACAGTATTTAGAATATATGTGGATTTATTGGGAAAGACCTCTTGGTTAATTAACACTTTGGGTGTTACTGGGCACTATTTATGCAGACTCCCTGGGAAGCAGTTTATTCTTATCTCCATTTCATTCAGTCCAGCAGCAGGAGTATGTCAGCAGTCAAGTTTATTTCTCCATGGGTGAGTTAAAATAGTTTGACCTAGTCTGCTGTCATTGACTGAATCTTGTTATATGAGGAGACTGAAATGAACAGATGCTGACAGAGTAAGAGAGAAAGATAGATGACGAAAGGGATGAAAGGGAGTCATTTCTGACATAAAGCCAATGAGCAATGAAGACCTTTGCCGTTATCAAGAACTTGTCAATGAGCCTGATTTGCCTTAGAGAGAGATTCTGTTTTATTAGGGGTCATCTGGAAGAACACAAGGCTCATGAACTACTGGGAGAGCTTTAGGGATGGTGGAATCATATTGGTTGTATTTCTGAAATGCTGTCAGACAGACAAGGGTAGGTGAGCTGTGCAAATATAGCGCAGCACGTCTGCTATTCTGTGAGACAGAGATGGCTTTAGGTGGCTTTTATACACTGTCCTCTATAGTGGAGAGTAACGAGAGCAGGAAGTCACTGTAGGAATCCTACACTGTGATGAGTCAGTAATTACTCTGATTGCTAACAATACTGATCAAGGACCAGCACATTCTGCTCACATCATAAATATCATCATTACAAGATTTTATTTTCTATATCAGTGTAAAACAAGAGTATTTACAGCGGATGTTGGTCGCTTTTGACATGCATTAGGTTAATAGTTAAATGTTATTTCCATGTTCATATGTTGGCATGTAACTCTTTAAGATGGGTAGTTTCCATTGCAAGGGTCTAGGCCATCTAAGACTGACCAGCCTTGCCTGTCTTGCAAGCCCCTTCACAACAACAAGGTATCAATCCACAAAGAAGTTTAAGATAGATGTGCTTGCTATTTTTATCCTGCTCTGACCCTGACTGTGACCGTAAATCTAACCTACCGTAAATGCTTACTAAAAATATATATGGAAAACCTAATAACCTTTGCACTATATTCATGCTTAGTAAAAATGATTCTGAACAGCAGGATAATCTTACCCAGTGGCTCTATGCAGTTGTATTGAATCATGTTCATCACTAAATCTTCATTAAGAACATGTTGTATTTAGACTTGGTGTCAGAAAAAGATTCATCATTGGATAAATAGGAAAAATGATCCATAGTCAGACTTGTGAAATGCAGGTGCTTAAGTAGTTTAACATTTTTTCAAAGCATCTGTGTGTAGTTTACAACTCCAAGGTGAAAAGGTTTTTCTAGTTTTTTTTCTAGTTTTCCAATTGCATTTAGACCACCCCCAGTAAAAAATAAATCAAATAAAATAAGTGGTATTTTCACACACAAAAAAAATCTTAGTAAATTTACTTGAGCATATTGAAAGTAAGGTTTAAATGGCACGATTATTCTGTTAGAAAACGTAAGCAAATTTAACTAGAAACTTTCTTGTTTTCTAAGTACATTTTACCCAGATTTGAGTTTTATGGTCTACATAAAGCTCAACACTGAAAAAGTACACAGCTAAACATTATCACTAATACTTCACGGTTCCAATAAAAAGTAGAACACCACTGAGTAAACACACTTACATCAGCTTCCATAAAAACCTTTACTGGCAGAACCTAATACAATTCATTAAGAAGGTTGTGTGTGCACACCAGACACCTGACGGAGAAACACAAAAAGGGTGAACCGAGAAAACTCTACCAAAACATTTGATCTTTCAAAACATTTCATAATACAATAGCCTTACGCCTTACTGCTGACAGAAAACAAGAAATATTGAAACCAACCCATTTACAACGCTCAAAATTAAATTTGTTTAAATAGCGTGACCATATTCTGGTTTTCCCAAAAGAGGACACCTGTTTTTTGGTGGCTGTTTTGAACAGTTCACGTTCAAAACAGTGTTACTGTAAATGCAAACTTTCAGATATATATATATATATATATATAATTGGTTTCACAGTAATATCATATGGCCATGGGCATTGTTTCGACTCAGGACAGCTGTCATTTGCTGCTACTGTCAAGTAACTGTTTGATGCCGTACACAACAGCGTTTCACCTTTGCGTGTTCGCTGAGAGTAGGCTAATGGTTGAGAGACAGAAATTTGGCCAATAATTGCTACAAGCCTTTTATAATCGATCAATTGGTGTGTGAGAAGGTGGGAATAACAAAGAGGGGTTAAAGCAATGCAAATATGCGCACACATGATGCAGTAGACCATAAGCACATCATAATGAAATTAAAGCCTGACATTTTCTCAAATTTCGATGTCCAGGCTAGATGCTTTTTTAAGTTCCAAAAAAGAGGGCATGTCTGGGAAAAAGAAGACGTATGGTCACCCTAATTTAAAGTTCTGTGAACACATATACAAGTCAAGTTATTATCAGGAATCTGGAATCCTGCAAATCCTCTAACCACCCCTCCAACCACTAGATAGCCATCTTGGCAATGATCCAGGGAAATTATTTTCAGTCATACATGACCAGGCTCCTATCTACATTAATGGGGAGAGAACAATATTCCAGAAATGGATTAACAAGATGAGCTTTCAAACACGGGTTTGAGATTTGCTGTTAAGATCTCAGAAATATGGTGTAAACAGCGTGGTCAATCGCATAACGCATTTTGTTTTTCTGTGCATGTGTATGTCTTTTTTTAAACGTTTTATTCATTTAGCAGATGCTTTTATCCAAAGTGACTTACAAATGAGGAAACACAAGCAACACGATACATCAGGCTGAGAATAATACAAGTAGTGCTACCATACAGGATTTTTAAAAGAGTGCTAGAGGAGTAAAGAGCACAGAGTAGAGCTGTAAGAGCAAGTGGAAGTGAATTTTGCTTTCCTTTGTTTCTACTGTCTCTACGCACTGTCTCTGCGGTATACATGTAGTATTTTCGTACTGTATTGTGCAATCAGTTTGCTCAGTGTAAATGAAATACAATTCAGGGGTGAAAACTCTGCTGCATTAGAAGCATGGTTGTTTCATACTGTAATATTTATATATGTATGTATTTATGTACAGTATATAGACTACACAGAACAATAATATCAGGACTTGACAGAGTGGATGTCATGAAAGTCAAATGTTCAAGGCTGGAATCTCTGAGACATGCCGGTGTTTCTGGCATATTATGTCTTGCATGTGCAGCTGTCTGAGCAATGTTTAAACTCATAGCTGACTCAGATGTCTGAATACCGATGAACACGCCTCACTATGTGAGATAAACGGTAGTGAGTAGTGTCATCAGCATCCTATGTGTCTATATTCTTTAGCCTATTTCATAGTATACGGTATAATAAAATGATTTGTAGGATACTGTATAATAAAATGGTATAATAAAATGCCTTTAACTTTGGGTAGTTGTGTAGTGTGAGCATCTATGTGCAGTCACAGAACACCAGACCCTCCACTTGTTGTAGAGCCACTCTTTTGCCTAGAAGGTCATTTTTGCACCATATTACACATGGTGAGTCATGCAGAAAAGTTTTTTGAGAAATGTGTGATTTTATTGTGTGAATGGTTTATTGTGTCGTACTTTTGCTGCTTTGTAAACATCTATTCAGAAACCATCTTTTGTTGAGTACACATTTAAGTATTGATGGAAGGTACTGAGTAGAGATGCACCGATACTAAATGTCTCAACTGATTATTCAGAGTGATATCGGCCGATACCGATAGTTCTGCCTTTTATGCCTTCTTTTCAATGAATAATAATTAATTCCACAATTCTGAATGAAATGCAAATAAAAACTTTATAGTCTCAACTGGTCTCATAAACAGAAAACACATTACTGAAATTAACATTAACACATGAACTAAATTCTAAAGATTATAGTAAGATTTCTTAACTTATTGAATGTTATTAATTCATATTAACAGAATTAATTGACTGAAATCTATAAAACCTCCTGTTAGTCTCACATTCACTCACCACAAACAAAAGCGTTTCTACTTCATCATTGACATCAAACTGGTAATATATAATATCAACTTTTTATATATTAACATTAACTGGATATGAAATATACTACTCTACAACTATATTTTTCTGTGCAATATATACTTTTTTGTCAGCTCATCTTCATTTAAATCTTTCAAACATGTACTGGCGCTTAAATTCAGCTCGAGCAGCGCAGCAACAACAAAAAAAATAGACTCGACGCTGAAACTCCCGCTTCACTGCTGCGGTGTACAATTTTATCTTTGCAGAAAACTGCAATTTTGTCGTCATTCCACACAAGAGACATCATCATTACACACAGCACGAAATCTATGTGTTTTCCTGCACTCTGTTGATTGAAAGCATATAATCAGCCCTGATCATTGGATGTTTTTAAACTATCGGCCGATGGCGTGATAAATTGCCTTTATTGGCCGATACATCAGTGCATCTCTAGTACTGAGCTCTCGCTCTTAAAAACACACACACACACATACACACATACACACACACACACACGCGCACCAGCTGTGATAACATATGTATGGAATAATTGAGTGCCCATGGCAGTAACCCAATCAACGCTAATGACAACAATCACTGCGTGCCTACTGAGTAAAGCTGAACGAACGCTAGAACATTCCCCAAAGCATCACAAAAGTCTCACAGACTTTAGTGCTCCCATTTGCAGTTAACACTTATTCTTCTACCAAAACAACTAAGCAAACCACTGTGAACTGCCCATCGACAATGAATATTCATACAGATGGTATGTGCTTTCAATCAGGTTCAAAAAGATGACTAATTGGGCAGCTAAGAGACGAATCATTAGGCAGGTTTGGTTGTGACAGGAGAGATGGATAACGCATGCGTGCTGACTGGATGTTAAACAGACATAGATTTTTTGGGGCAAAGTGAGAGCTGCTGTGTGTCACTTCAGCAGGAACTTCGATTAAAATGTTTCCTTGATGGGACGCTGCCACGGTGATGGCAGAATGTTCCCTGGGGTTTCTGTGCTGCTAAACTGTGGCATGCTAAGTTGAGGTCCTTTTTTTTTTTTTTTAAGTCTGACTAATGTTTCCATGGGTTTGCGATATTGACCTGGGCCTGACTGTTTGTGTATGGATTACCAAGTTAGCTGATGATTTGAGAGAAATTTCTCAGTTCTTTAACACTGTTGTTGGTGCCAACAACAAATGTGTAAGCTCAAACCTGCATTGACACAGGGCTGCTTAAAGATCAAACAACATCAAGTCAACCCTGAACACAAACAAGGTTAGATTTAAATACAGATTTAAACGAGTTCTCAGTTCATTCCAGTTCTTCGTGAGAAACCTGAAATAGACATCTTGGAACGGCTCTTCCACGGCTTCTAACCAGAGACATATCTCAATGCAGTTCTCACCTGGTTTCCCACTGAAGCTAAGTAGTGTTGAGCCTGGCTAGAATCTGGATGGGAGACCTACTGGGAAAAGCTAAGTTTGCTGCTGGAAGTGGTATTAGTGAGGCCAGCAGTGGGTGGTCTGTGTGGGTCCTAATGCCCCAGTATAGTGACGGGGACATTATACTGTAAAAACAGCACTGCGTTTTGGATGAGACGGTTAACTGACTCTGTGGTCATTAAAAATCCAAGGACACTTATCATAATCATGGGGCAGTGGTGGCTTGGTGGTTAAGGCTCTGGTTTACTGATCAGAAGGTCAGGGGTTCAAGCCCCAGCACTGCCACTGTTGGGCCCTTGAGCAAGGCCCTTAACCCTCTCTGCTCCAGGCGGTGCTGTATCATGGCTCTGACCCCAACTTGCTGGCTATGCGAAGAAAAAAGAATTTCAGTGTGCTGTAATGTATATGTGACCAATAAAGATAAAAGAGTAGGGGTATAACCCCAGTGTCCTGGTGAAATTCCCCCATAGCCCTTCTCTGTCATACCCCCCTAATAATTGGCTACATCACTCTCTCCTCTCCACCAATAGCTGGTGTGTGGTGGGCCAGAATGCCCACCATACACCACTATGGCTACCATCGCATCATCCAGGTGGATGCTACATGCTAGTGGTGGTGGAGGAGATTCCCCCCCACCCCCAATGTGCTTACTATGTAAAGGGCTTTGAGTGTCTAGAAAAGCGCTATATAAATGTAATTGTATCTTAGATGATTCCAGATATAATTGTGTTACCAGTATATATGTTGAGAAATCACAGAGACTGTTTGGCAAATCCTAGATGTTATCAAGAGTTTAAATATTTCATAACCATCTAATAGTAGCTCTTTCTTCAATAAAAAAAAATTGTCTTGCAAACTACACTTCTAGCATTCACTAGACACTCTAGTATGTTTTGTCTTTCTCTATAAATTGCTCTGAAAAGCTGGCAGTGTTCAAAAGTCAAGAGCATGGATGTGTATGCGCACAACTGCATTTGCTCAACAGTACAGCAAACCAGTCTGCAAGGTCTTGAAGCTTGCAGCCAGAAAGGTGTAGAAAAGACATCAGACGCTCTATAGCCCATTGGCCTATCAATTGAGGCAAAGACTAGAGAATGATTATCTAAGACAAAATTAATTTGGCTATTTTTGCACATCTAAAAAACAAATCACTGTAGTTTGTATTATTATTAATATTTTTGTAGCTCTAGATTTAGGGTGAAATATCATTTTCACCGAGTTTGCATGTTCTCCCCGTGCTGTGGGGGTTTCCTCCGGGTACTCCGGTTTCCTCCCCCAGTCCAAAGACATGCATTGTAGGCTGATTGGCGTGTCTAAAGTGCCCGTAGTGTATGAATGGGTGTGTGAGTGTGTATGTGATTGTGCCCTGCGATGGACTGGCACCCTGTCCAGGGTGTACCCTGGGATAGACTCCAGGTTCTACCGCAACCCTGAAGAAGCAGTAAGCGGTAGAAGATGGATGGATGGATGGATATCATTTTCACCCTCCCTATCCAAGCTTGGGTTGTGTATGCAAACTTGTGTTTTCTTGTTAAGCTTCCATTGGCTTACATACCTGAGCCAGGAGAATTATCTGACTGTGCTGGGTACTTGCCAATTTCAGACTGAAGTGTAACTGGAATGAAGTAGAGTTGGGGAGTGTATATATAAAATGACTGACAAGAGGCACGTCCAAACACAAGCAAGCACTCTGGAGCATAAGGTGGTTTTCCAAACAAGTTTTCTCAGTTATGTAATACTCTTGAGGACATGGCTTAAACTATTTTTTTTAAAGCATGTTCTACATATTTTTCCATCTTATCTGTACTAGTACGAAATAAAAGAGAAAAACAACCGACTATTGTACCTTTAAGGACAACTAAAGGATGAGTTCTAGCTCAGCAATCCTGTTGCCTCATGGATAAGAAGCATTGCACAGGTGGTGTTGTCAGCATGGTGTTTTCATCATGGACTCTATCTCGCCTACTCAGACATCTGCTGCTTGTGTCTGTGGGGAGGTGCTATCCACCATGTATAGCAAAACAGCGATAATGAAGCCTGGCTTGACCTTGTCCCTGTGGTCTGGCTGATTGAGAGAGCTCTGTGTTTCTTCTGCAGATGAGGAAAGAATCGAGAATACCTAATAGACTTTAGTGTTATTTGTAACTAATCGACTGTAACTACCCACATGCACTGCTTCATCTCCAACAGAAGTAGAGTAGGTGTTTGGGAGATAAAGCATCATTTTCCATGTGAACTGCAAAGCGAAGCATGCCTTGCCAAAGACCAAATGGACTAGACTGCTTTCAGCAGAGCCACATACTCACAGCAGCAAAGGTCTGGGTTTTCCGTGGAACAAGTTGGAAAGGATTGTGAACAAATACCAAGAAGATACCATATCTTTCTCTTCATGCCAAAATGTTTGAGGCCTCAGTTGCCTGAGAGTAGGGATGTCACGAGAACTGATACTTCGGTACCAACATTCTTAAAACGTGGCAGTACTTTTGTTTCTGCAGTAGTGTAGGTACCATTGACAATGAAGGTACCGAGGTTGCAATTCTTCCAGAACTAATGGGGGCAGCATATAATCGTAAGTGTTTTAGTCGGTCCACAAATGGTAAAGAAGAAGAAGAATGCCTACAAGCACATGGGAAAAATTACAGAAGATGGCGACAAGTTTAGCTCCACCCCGACTTGTTGAGAAGAAAGGTGGTAAGAGTCGAATATGGAAATACTTCACATTCGAGGTGGATGACAACGGACATATAATCGATGCTCTGAAGCCGGTGTGCAACCGATGCCATCGTTCATTTCAAACAAAGCGAGGAAGCACCTGAAAGACGGGCACCCCGATCTCTTCAAAGAATTCAAGGTGAATGAGTTTCAGATCATATTAACATAATATACAAACTGTAACACTTCTAATCCTTATCCTGAAACACAGGCCATGAAACCATTGTTGCCGTGAAACCAGCTAACGTTATGCTCCATGTAATGTTTGCGATAGCCAGTTATTGACAGTCATTGCAACGTTATAAACTATCTCCTAATGGGTCACCATGCATCTCCATTCAGCCCCGTGTCCTGTCAGCAAAATGTAGCCTAACGTCACTGGATTAAATAATTATTGAAATGTTTATGGTTTTAATAAATCTTTTTGCCTGCCACCATATCAATGAATTGGAACTAATGCTTGCATTCAGAGAATAAGGTAGGTGTGTGTGTGCATGTTTATGAGTGCACCTTAGCACCTGTAGCCTCCACTGTTTTATTAGTCATTGTCAGACAGTATGCTTGATATCTACAATCTCTCTCTCTCTCTCTTTCTCTTTTTGCCAATATCTGCCAGAGGAGGATGTCCACCAGGAGAGTCAGGAGCAAACATTAACGCAGCCAACCTTAACAGAAGCTCTTCAAAGGCATAGAAAATGTGGGGGGAAAAAACCTCAAAGGAAGCAAGGAAACTGGATAGGGCAGTTACTGAGTTCATATGCATGTATCAAGTTCCTGTCTACGCTGTAGAAAAGCATGGATTCCAGCAAATTCTTCAGCAGTTCAACCCCGGATAACAGTTATCAAGCAGAAATTACTTCATGTATACAGAGATCCCCAAAATATACACTGAAACAAGAGACCTCGTTTCAGAGCATCGCAAAGTAAAACCATTTTATGCTTGCACAAGTGGACAAGCAGAGCTGCAGACACATTCATGTCCATTACCATGCAGTACATAACCAAGTCCTGGGAGATGCTTGGGCTGTAGTGGCCTGATGACTGAGTACACAGGGGAGAGTTTGAAGGAGGCCTTTGAGGAGAAAATACAGGAAGAATGGAAATTGGACTTTTCTACAATGGCAGGCATTACAACAGACAATGCATCCAATAACCAAAAGGCCTTCAAAGATGATTACACATGGACCCCATGTTTCGGTCACAATTTACACTTCGCAGTAAATAAAGCAGTTACCATCGACAGGGTATCTGCAGCATTGTCAAGGTGTCGCAAAACAGTATCTGCATTCACTAGATCACCAAAGCTCTCGCGCCAACTCAAAACAGACAGCCCGCTCACTCCCAGAACATAAACTCATACATTACGAACCCACCCACTGGAATTCATCGTATGATATGGTCGAAAGGTTTTTGGAGCAGCAGCAAACTGCATGTGCCGTGCTGGCAGAGGACCGAAAGAAATGGCACCTGATGCCTAAAGATAAGGACATTACAATTTTACAGACTTTAAGAGAAGTTCTTGGAGTCCTTTTACAGATAAACTCTGTTCACCATCCTCTCATCTGTCTAACGACTGAGGTGGAAGATACTGTCTTGTCTCGATGATGAAGACAGTGATTCTGTACTTGCTAGGGAAATGAAAGGTGCAATCAAAGAAAATCTCAGGCAGTGTTATGATGATGATGAGTTTCAGCTACTTTTGAACATTGCCACCTACCTGGACCCTAGGTTTAAAGATAGCTTTGTTGCACTTAAGGCTGATGTGAAACAAAGGCTTCTGGACAAAATAAGGGATGATGCTGATGACAGAGGTGGAGCCCATGTGCCAAGAGGAGCAGAGGATTCAAGCCAAGACAGGCCATCTAAAAAGTCGAAGACCGACTTGAAACATCCAAGGAGAAAAGAAAGGCAGTGATGCCACAGCAACTCAGGGGCTTTCCACAAGTGACCGTTTAAATGGAGAGTTTCTGGTATACAGCAAAATGCCAGAACTCAGTGCTGAGGAGGATCCACTTACCTGGTGGAAAACCAATGGGAGCTACTTTCCCTGCTATCAGAGTTTGCCAGAAGGTATCTCTGCATAGTTCCACACACAAGAGCGTTTTAAGGACAAAACTTTGACTGTGGTATAAGCGGAATAATTGTCTCTGGTACCACCTTGGGGTGGTCAATTATTCCTTACTTTAATCTAAGTTAAAACATATCTCTTTTCTTTAGCTTATAATTAATATTGACTTATTATGTTATTGTTATACAGTGTGTTGTTATGTTGTATGTTCTGTTGATGTATTTTGTTTTCATTGTACTGCACATTGGTCAACTGTTGTTTTTTTTTTATTGTGCCCTATAAATAAACTAATATTTACAATTTTTAAAAAATATTTTAATATGAAATCATATTCTTTAATAATTTATTGATTGTATTTAATATTCTTTAATAAATTATCTCTCATACCAATTATCTATCATCCGACACTCTGGGACTCTGCTATTATACATGCTAATGCCATCAACAGGTTTCCCCACCTCTGCTTCAAATGAAACCTTAGAGAGGGACAGAAATGAGCGATAATGGGCAATCACAGGGCAGAGATTTTCCATGGGCTATGCAGCACTGATTTGATTAGAATTGAGCCACTTCATTAGCCAGTTCTGTGATGGACAACCTAGAACAACAGTGACCATTAATGAACCCTAGATTCTATTCCTACAACATCAGGGTACATTATGAGGTCTCAAGATGTAGAGTCAGCTTCCAGTCTCTCTCATATCACGATCAGACTCATTAGACCAAGGGACATTGGTCATAAGCACACAGAAACATATCAGAACTTAATATCTTACAGTGTATATGTTCTCTAAGAAGAAACATTGCTCTATGGGTGCATAACTGGCAATACACATAAGTGAAATGAGTACTGTACATTAAGTACTGTTGATAACCATGCTTAAAGGTGTAATGACCAATATCTTTTTTAATTTTCTATCACAAATATTTCATTTATATCCCTCTTGTGTGCCATGCCAAGGGACATTTAATAAATGGGTAATAAATAGTGTATCAAAAGCACTGGCAGCATTTCATACCGCAGACAACCTAATCAAGGTATCAACATCAGAGTACGATAATAAAATGACCAAGTATACACACTGTGTGAAAATGAAGTATGAATATGGTGAAGCATTAAACGAATGATTTTAATGTTCTCAGCCCAATAAAATGAAAAAGCCTGGTATTCCTTTTAAACAGCATTCGACCAGGAGGCATCCAATACAATACTCCAATCAGTGAACAAAACAGAGAAAAAAAGCACATCTGCACATCTTGCCTTGAACCCACAGACTCGGATAGAGCAGGTTTTCTCAGACTTTTGCAAACATGTGCAGTGCACAAATTGTTTGTATAGGATTGAAGGAACAGAAGAGCATAGCTCTGACCTTGAAACCTTGAGAAAATATTATGTAATCTGTTTTCCCGAACTAGAAAAACAAATTCTTAAATATACAGGAACAACATGAAAAAATATTTAAATGGTGGAATGATTATATGAGTTTTTACTGGTCACATATACATTACAGCACAGTGAAATTCTTTTTTCTTTGCATATCCCAGCCATGATACAGCGCCCCAGGAGCAGAGAGGGTTAATGGCCTTGCTCAAGGGCCCAACAGTGGCAGCTTGGCAGTGCTGGGGCTTGAACCCCCAACCTTCCAATCAGTAACCCAGAGCCTGGTAGTGCTGGGGCTTGAATCCCAGACCTTCCGATCAGTAACCCAGAGCCTTAACTGTCAAGCCACCACTGCCCCAATAGCTAGTTAGGTAACTGGTTTTTATCTTTGTAGTTATTCATTCATTCATTTTCAGTAACCACTTTAATCTGGTCAGGGTGTTGGTGGATCTCGAACCTATCCCGGAAATACTAGGCGTGAGGTGGAAATATACGCTGTATGGGATGCCTGTCCATTGCAGGGCGCCACACACACACACACACACACACACACACACACACACACACTCACACAAATTTACACAATTTGTAGTCGGAAAATGTAATGTTCCTAGATCATTTTGCCATATTAAAAACAAACAAACAAACAAACAAACAAAAAGTAGGGGGTACAAATGCACTCTTTGCACCTTCTATAGACTGTGTTGATGTGCTGCAAAAGTGTCATTAATATGAGAAGCTGACCAGCTGCTCCTGCTGCCCGTCATGCTTTGCTGTGATATATTTGGCTTCACGCACCCCATAAATGTTTCCCACCTACATTTGTGTCCCATGTTTTCCTGTCATCTTGCCAGGAGGTATGCTGAAAGCATGGTTTAAGGTTAAATGCTTCTCGCAGGGAGACCCACAGGGACGGGCTGCCAAGCAGCGAATTGACTGCAGCTGATGGAAACTTTCCTGAGACCACTGTGCTGTGACAGACCGAAATGAGCACCACAGGTCCACTGTGGCTCAATCCAGCAGGCAGGCTATTTAACTCTTAATTCCCCAATGGGCCAATCCTGGCTATACTAGCTTTGGAAAAAACCTGTTCATAATTTATCCACCATGCCACATCCTGGATCGCTGGCTTCAGATAAGCCTGAGGGACCAAACACTTCAAATACGTTATACATAAGCACATAGGATTTTGTGTATTCAGTAAGTCTTTTATAATTAAATGATGCATAGAAATGATGAAAAACAGAACAGTGGAATTACTGACAGATTGAGATCTGAGTCATGCCTGCTCCTTCTACGAAAGTCAATAGTTTTTCTAGGAAAGCAATGCCAATAAAAATAATGTCTCTGGAAAGGTCATGCTTTCAAGCACAGGAGCAGGTTAAAATCGTCATCTCTCTTTGTTTCTATACAAATGTGTGAAAGTAACCCACATAATGAATTTTTTCGCCGAGAGGCATTGTAATTGATAGGTTTTAAAATGAATTACAGTACGTGAAGTATGGGAGTATGGGCTTTTTTTTCAGTGCATGAATACAATCTGATATCTTTTGGTTCTCTATCATTTTTAATAAATGACACTTGTAAGAGTCATTTTAGTAAAATGGTAAGGAATAAAATTAATTTTACTGCGTTTCATTTTTCCATTACATTTTATAATGACTAAGTCCCAGATATAATTGCAATGCACATATAGTGTACTACCAGGATGCCCCTATTTTATATCCTATATGTACAGTGAATAGAATTCATGTGATTCAGCATTAAATGAAAACTAATTTGTGTGCGGAGTTGAAAAGGACGGGTAACTCGGGTAAATAAATAAAACCAGGAAGAAACACACCATGAATGAGATGCCAGTCCATCGCAGGGCACTTGTTTACACTGAATCCATTCATCAGAGCGCCAATTGGCTCATGCTCATCAATTGGATTTTCCTCAGCTTGGTCTTTCAAGCCTGACCCAAAATGAACAACAACCAGATGCTTTTATCTTGTGTACTTTATGCTCTGCTCTGTGTTTCAAACTGTCCACACTGTATGCTCCAATGTTCTTGATGATCGTGAGGAAATTTGACCTGCTCTCACTCCTTGGCTCTCTACTCTATGCTCTCTATGCTGCTCAACTATTCTTTGTGGCCTGATTCTCCTCTAAACTGTGCTGAATCTCAACACTGCTATGTACCTCTACTTTGTGGCTCTTTGCACATGGGCACTTTAGTGACTGGTACCCATCAAAGAGACCACGACTGGCAAAACCATACCATTTATTTTGTTTTGCTTGAAATTGCTGTTTATACACACACACACACACACGCACACACACATATATAAATATATATATATATATATATATATATATATATATATATATATATATATATATATATATATATATAAATGGTCAGTTTGGTGTAACAAAGGATACCTTTTGGTTGGGGAGTTGACCTTTTTCACCCCTGAGATTTAAACACTGTATCCATGGCTACAAAGTAAGACAAACTCTGTATGCTCTCCAAACAAAAGAGTCAGTAATTAGAAGCATAAAAGAAAAAAATAGCTATAGCTCCCCTTCTTATCCAGCTGTTCAATAAGCCAGTGCAAGTGAGGTCATACCAATCAGCCATCCCTGAATGGAAGCTCTATTTATTTGAACGCTTTATCAGGGATCTTTTCTTCCTGAATAGGATTGTGATCAGAAAAATGTTAGCATTATGGCAGACACTAAAGTTCCAGATGGCATTCGTGTTTCATGCATTTTTTACATTCCAAAACTAATTTCAATTTAAAAATGTATGGGGGAACTCTGAAAAGCAATGTAGACCACAGATGTATTCTCTTGTTTGAATCTTTATCCATAGCCAGGATCGTGAAACAGGCAGACATGCTCAACAATGCTCAGTCCATAATGAGAAATCAAGTAAACAAGTTAAAGGCAAAAACAGTAAACACTAAATACTAATGTTACTGTCCCAAAATAAGGATTAGGATCTGTGATTAGTGTAGAGTGAAGCATGGGCCATGAATGATAGAGGGTCAGGAGTAGAGATGGAATCTGACACTAGAGGAAAAAGCAAGTCCTGGGACTAATACAGAATTAAGGCTGACTGTGGGGAGAAAACAGGGCCAGTGAGCAAAAAGCATTGCTTCAAATTAGAGATGCACTGATGTATAGACCAATAATTGGTATCGGCCGATAAAGGCGATTTTTCATGTTTAAAAACATCCGATGATCAGGGCCGATTATATCCTGTAAATCAAAAGAGGGTGGGAAAACACAGTTTTCGTGCTGTGTGTAAAGATGATGTCTCTTGTGTGGAATGACGACAAAACTGCAGTTTGTAAACTCTGTAATCTCTGCAAAGCTAAAATTTCACACCGGATGCTGCAGCAGTGAAGCGGGAGTTTCGGCGTCAAGTCAAATTTTTTTTCGCCGTGCTGCTCGCGCTAAATTAAAGCGCCAGTACACCGTTGAAAGATTTAAATGAAGATAATAAATGAAGACAAAAAAGTATATATTGCACAGAAAAAGATATTTGTAGAGTAGTGTATTTCATATCCAGTTAATGTTAATATATAAAAAGTTGATATTATATATTACCAGTTTGATGTCAATGATGAAGTAGAAATGATTTTGTTTGTGGTGAGTGAATGTGAGACTAACAGGACGTTCTTTGAATTCAGTCAATTAATTCTGTTAATATGAATTAATAACATTCAATAAGTTAAGAAATCTTAGTTAATGTGTTAATGTTAATTTGAGTAATGTGTTTTCTGTTTATGAGACCAGTTACTGTGAAACAACTTGTTGAAATGGAGAGAATAAAGTTTTTATTTGCATTTCTTTCAGAATTGTGGAATGAATTATTATTCATTTAAAAGAAGGCATAAAAGGCAGAACGATCGGTATCGGTTATCGGTATCGGCCGATATCACTCTGAATAATCGGTTATCGATATCGGCTGAGAAATTTAGTATCTGTGCATCTCTACTTCAAATTTGTGTCACAAGCATTCAAGATTTCCCAAGGAACAAAGGAAAAATAAGGGTCTTAAATAGAAAAGATTTACGAACAGATACAACTAACTAGAAGAGGGCATGAGTATTAGCAAACATTGAACAATACCCAAATACTGGATGCGTAAAGCTAACACGGCCAAAAAAAGATATACAGGATATGGGCAATTCTGTACACGTTCTTCAGATTTCATGTCAGAGAAAAGGAAAAACACACAAAATCTCACAGTGGATCGGTGTAGATTTTGTACTGTTGGCTTATAGGATTTTTGGCTGCCTGAACTAGTCACAGTAGTCACAACAGATCTATAATTACACCATATACTGATCATAAATCAATCAAATCACTAAAACTGTGTTAAAGTATTTGATAAATCCCATTCCCAGTATTATGCTCTGGAAAGAAGCGGGATCCCAACCGCCAACAAGACTGGGAGGAGCCTTGAGATTCATCACCTGCTACTCTCCTGCTACACAAAACCAACCCTGGGGAATCAGGCCTCATTGATCATCCATATATGAATGCTGATAGATTTTTAACCATGGTAAACAAAGGAAAAAAGTGAAGATGAAGTGTGCATAAATCATTGGTCTTACTCTTTGGTGAATAACTCGAGAGTAAAGCCTGATGTACCACGGAAAGAAATAAATGAATCCTTTAATATCAACCATCACAAATGATTCAACTATAATTATAATTGTACTTTTAATTATTAAAATTGGTCTTTGCTTCATGTTCTTATTTGAGAGATGGCCTTATGTCTAATTTTTTTTAAATTAAAGTTTATTTATTTACTGATGTGTCATGACAAGCTAGACAGTTTGCAGCTAGCTAATCTCAGGACGTTTTGCAAATGTTTCACAGAGCATGTACACTTTTCTGGCTACAAGCTTCATAATCTTGAAGTTTGCTACTTGATTGCTTTCTGAACTTTCATATGAACACTGAGATGCAATGGGCTTTTTGTAGCAAGATCAAATAATTGGATTCAATTGGATTGTTTGAAAGTTTTAGTGACAAGTAAATATGGTTAGCTGCTAGCATTGTCATTCCAGTGGTGTCTTCCCGTGAAAGTAGGCAGTTCTTTGTCATGTATCCGAGAAGGAACTCTGGACTTCAGTTCCCAGCAGCCACTGCACCTCTGCATCACTGTCACCTGACCACCTCCACCTTAATCACATTCCTGGAGCACTTCCTGTGTGTGTGTGTGTGTGTGTAGTCACAGTTTACACTGCACTCCTTGCCTTATGTTTGTCTTTATATGCCGTTGTCTCTGTTGCTGTGTTTAGGTCTTTAGTTCATGTTTAATCTTTGCCTTAGTGTTTTGACACAAGTTCTGTAGTTATTGTTTTGTGTTTCATTTGTATTTTTATTAAAGTACTTGAAATCCTGACATTCTTAACCACATATAGTGATGAAAATTGCCAGACTCACTGGGCTCATAAGACTAGGAGCTAGCTAACTTGCTGTTATATACAGTATATAATCAGCAAATGATGTTTATAGGAAGGGAATTTTTTTCAATAGACCTTGCACTGCCTGTCCTGAGTGGAGGATGTCCATATATAAGGTGTCCATAATATAACAGTAAACCCATGGAAAGCTCCAAATGTAGTTTCATGGTATAGTAAATATAAGGGGTTTTTTTTTGTTGTTTTTTTTGCTAAAAACATGAGTCAAACTGTGCTTAAGGATGTCCCCATAAAACATAACACATTGTGTCTTTATCAGTTGAAATCAAGTCAAGTTTTCCAGTATCAATACATTCTTGTAACAGAATGCATTAAAGATAGACAGGAAGAGACTGTGCATTGAACAGCAGATATAATGTTTGTTTTTTTGCAATAATGGATAACCTAAAAAAATGCACAATGTGCATAAAGCTTTGTGGGAACTGAACAATCACAATAGTGGCCTACAGTGATAATCACCACAATTAATTTAGAGTTGAAATGACATTTAGTGGACTATAATAAACTCTATAATATTGTTTTAAATACAGCAAAAGTAATTATCATTTTGCCCATCAGTCTGTTTAATGCCAGTTCTTTTTACCATGCTGGGAAAAAGCCTAACCTTTAAGGACAAAGCAACACAAACATGGCCAACAGATGGAACACACAGCTACAAAAGACAAAATGACATCTAGTATTACTGTCTGCGTTCTGCTATATAATCCCATGCATTACATTCAAGGCTGTGTGCGTGTTTCCAAATCATTGCACCTCAGTTGGAACACAATGTTCTGCTTCTGAGGGCTCACATCTGCAAAGCACGCTAGCATTTCAAATAGGGTTTAAAGTGCAGTTACTGCTGGGTAGGTCAAGCATTTCCGGGTTGCAAATAGCCTCTCCCTACATCAGTTATATCTCTATTTTGTGACACACATACACACTTTGTTACTACATGCGTGCCACACACACACACACACACACACACATACACGCACACTTAATGTCAGGGGTTTCATCCATCACACTTGAGTAATGCTAAATGTTTAAAACCCAAATGCACAAATGTATTGTTTTGAATTAGTGAAGCTCCAGCAGAGTTTTGAAGGACTTCATCAGCTACTTTATTTCTTCTTGGTTGAACAATTTTAGCTAGAATTTTAGCATACTTTGCATCTGTGGTTAGCCTGCAAAATGGCTTGCACTGTAAAACCGGATAAGTTCATTTAACTCAAAAAATTTGAGGAAACTAATTACCTCAAAATTTTTAAGTTGATAAATCAATTTCTTTAAGATAAATACACTTAAATATAACAAAAATGTATTACAAATTACATAGTTTGAGTTACATTTTTGTTGTATTTGGCTTAAAGAAATTGATTTATCAATTTAAAAATTTTGAGGTAATTAGTTTCCTCAAATTTTTTGAGTTAAATGAACTTATCCGGTTTTACAGTGTGCAAGTGAATAAAACTATTGGAAAGTGTAAAATGGCAGTATTTTCCCCCCTTAACATAGACACCTATCCTGTTACACAGACTCTCTCAAATCAAAACAAAAAAAAGTCATTTGATATTAATTTAGAAGAAAAGGGGACGACGTTGATCATGGTGAGCAATTATGCTTTAATTGCTCATCTTAAACTTCCCTTTGAGACAACCTAATTAAAATTCAAACAAACAGCGAAAAAACACATTCTGCCACACAGGATAACAGAAGTACACTAGATGGAACAGATTCATTTTAAAAAGGGGTCCATTGTGCTACATCTAAGGTGATAGATAAAATGCCAAATCAAAACAATTGGGAAATAACTAAACCTCAGTTTCAACAATATTCATAAATTAGTATTTAGAAATGTACGTTCAGATTACACTATGAATTTTGAAGGCACAGCACACAATTGTAATTGGGCAAAATACACTATAACTCACTGAGGTCTGTGATGTCACCTTCATCATGAAAGATCTTACATATGTATTATATATTGTGTAATAATTTAGGAATTATTTGGAATAGAGACTTGTTTTATGTGTTGTTTGTCACAGTGACCAATGACTTTCCAGGGGGGAAAAAATCACCATCACAAATCCAGTTGCAGCTTGACAGTTTAGTAGTGAATAACGATTTATATTATTTTGTCTGCATTACAAACCAGCACTCTGATGAGCTTTGATTTTTGAGGCAGAAGATACTTATACTATAAATTGCAGTGCCACAGCTTGTAAACAAGACCTTATGGCCAATCACACACTTTGTTATTCAGTTTCTACACCAATAAGATGTCTGATCACTCAGCAACAGGTTTCTCACCAAGAGATGTAAACTTTTTATACATTCACCTGACACAATTGAAATGACACTATATGGCCAAAAGTTACAATATATACTCTATATTACACGATATGGCCAAACACACATACAGTATGTTCCTCAAAATGTTGCCACAAAGATGGAAGCACACTATTCTATAGGATGTCTCTGTATGCTGCAGCATTACAGTTTCCCTTCACGGAAACTAAGGGCACAAAAACAGTTCCATGAAGACATGGTTTCTCAAGGTTGGAGTGGAAGAACTCAAGTGGCCTGCACAGAGCTCTGACCTCAACTCCGCTCAACACCTTTGGGATGAACTGGAATGCAGACTACACCCCAGGACTCCTCTCTCGATATAAGTCCCTGACCTCACTAATGCTCTTGTAGCTGAATGAACACAAATCCCCACAGCCACGCTCCAAAATCTAGTGGACAGCCTTCTCAGAAGTGTGGAGGTTATTATAACAGCAAAGAGGGACTAATCTGGAATGGGATGTTCAAAAAGCACATATGAGTGTGATGGTGAGGTGTCCACAAATCTTTGGCTATATAGTGTATTTATGATATAAAACTCCATGATATAAAGATCTGTTAGAAATATGTGCTTTGTTATTGTCTGTTAAACCTGTGTATCAAAAACAGGCAAAAATAGGGATCTGAGACGTAAAGATCCTGGACTATAATGTATCCTTTTCAAACTTGTTCAATAGAAGTGAGAACTTTTCTGCTTTTAGCCTTCTTGACTATAGTATCTGCTCTAAGATGTTTTGGCAGCTGTCAACTAAACAAATTAGAAAACATTCTGTATTTGAGATCTGGTCAAAGATATCAATTAGCCTTTCATCACCTGAACTGATGTCCCTGCAGCAAGCGCTGTTGCTATCCACCAGTGGTTTTTGCCCGTTTGTCAATTTTGTCAGTTCTTTACCAAACAGATGAACCTGTGCACCAGGTACAATTTGTTAAAAGATGTGGTGAAATGGTGAAATGTACTGTCTCTGAAAACTATATACATCAAAACATCAAGAAAACATTACCCTGCAGATAGGTCAGGGAGCAGCTGAAATATGCTAATAAAAAATAGATCAAGCAACATTCGTAAGTATGTGCAAAGAAGGCTGTGTAGAATTGTCTTTATTGTTTAAACTTTTGATCTTTTGTTTAAAAAAAAAAAAATCACAAAAATCTCATGGATATCAAACAATTGCAAACAAAACACAGGTTTATCCAAAATATATATATGTTAAAAATAGGTGTACAACAATTATTGGCACCCTTTTAGTAAATACTTTGTGTTACCTCCCTTTGCCAAGATAACAGCTCTGAGTCTTCTTCTTTAATGCCTGATGAGGTTGGAGAATACATGGCAAGGGATCTGAGACCATTCCTCCTTCACATTTCGAGGTCCACGCTGGCGGACTCTCCTCTTCAGTTCACCCCACAGGTTTTCTATGGGTCTCAAGTCAGGGGACTGGGATGGCCATGGCAGGATCTTGATTTTGTGGTCAGTAAGCCATTTTTGTGTTGATTTTGATGTATGTTTTGGATCATTGTCCTGCTGGAAGATCCAACCACGGCCCATTTTAAGCTTTCTGGCAGAGGCAGTCAGGTTTTCATTTAATATCTGTTCAGATTTGATAGTCCATGATGCCATGTATCCTAACAATATGTCCAGGTCCTCTGGTAGATAAACAGCCCCAAAACATTAAAGATCCACCTCCATATTTAACCGTGGGCATGAGGTACTTTTCCATATGGCTACATCTCTGTGTGCTC